>NW_008352647.1:621279-755016 GCF_000622305.1 Nannospalax galili
CTCCCTCCTCCCTCCCTCTTTCTTTGTTTCTTTGTTCCTTCCTTTCTTTCTTGTACTCCATGTTGGCCTTGAACTTGCTACGTAGAGGATGACCTTGAACTTCTCACCCTCCTGCCTCCACTTCCCGAGTGCTGGCATTACAGACAAGTGTCACCACACTGGGTTTATGTGCTGCTGGAGACCGAATGCAGTTTCAGCTCTGGGCAAGCACTGCACCAACGGAGCAGCATCTCCAGCCCTCCTTTCTTTTTTGTTCTTTCAGTGCCTTAGTGATTAAGGTAGATTCTAGAAACCTGACTGCCCTTTGCAGGGGGCAGAATTACTGTGTATTAAGACTGCTTTTCACTCACTGACTTGACTTTATTTCTTCTCTGCTTTACAAACTGGCGTGGAACGCCAGTCTTCTGTGATGCATAGTTTAGTACTTCTATTTCTGTTTTCCCAACTGATGTGGCTGGTGGGTGTGCTGTTGTACCCAAGCTGTTGCTGGACAGGGGAGAAGGGGTTAGAGGCCCTCTCAGACACTGCTGCCCCAGCACACTGCTGGTTCCCCTGTCTCCAGGAGACCCATCTTTTGGCATAGCTGCCATTGAAGAGCCTTCTAGCCTCTGAGTGAACATCTCAAGGGGTGCTCACTGTATCTTTGGTTCACTTAGGAGGCCATATGCATCTGCACAACTGGGTCACAACAGCACAACTGTTCTCTCAGCTAATTCTCATCCTGTAGAGTTCAGGTGAATTGCCACATTCTTAGGAGCCTCCCCAACCAGGGCATCATATCTGGTCCCTTCTTTCTCTGCTGCTGACTGAATTGAGCTTGGTATCTTTGCCGTGCTGGCCACAACTGGTATTCCATTTGCTTGTTTGCCTACCTGTCATCTATTTCCACACTGGTCTGTGTGCTCCACTAAAAGCACAGGCCGAGTCTGCTATATTCACATAGTTAGTGAGGGGCCCGGAAGTAAACAGAGAACACACTTGAACCACAGAGTTTAAGTTTAATAAAAGGACTATGTTGGGCTGGTGAGCTGGTTGATCCTCACTATCAACTTGACTGGATTTAGAATCACCATGGACGCACACCTCTGTGTTTATCTCTGAGGAAGTTTCTAGAAAGAGTTAACAGAGGAGGGATGACTCAGTTAACAGTGTATTGTCTCTTGGGCTGGGTTCCTGGACTAAATGAAAAGGAAGAAGCAAGCTGAGGACCAGCTAGCATCAGTTTCTGTTTCTAAACTGTGGATACAATATGACCAGCTGCCTCTCACTCCTGCCATGTGGCTTCCCTGCCATGGTGGACTGTACCCTCAAAATGTGAGCCAGAACAAACCCGTCCTTCCTTTAGTTGCTTTGTCAAGTACTGTGTCACAGCAGTGGGAAAAGTAGCTAATAGAGCTGATTTAGGGCACTTCACAAGGGATGATGTGGTACCCAGGGCTGGTAATATCCGAAAATTATGATCTACCCGAGGAAGGGAGGAAGGAAGTCATACCGGAACACAGACAGGAGAGGGCAACGTGGCGGGAACTGAGGCCGCCAGTCAAGCCCATGTGGCATTTGGCTTAGTACCATAGCCTCCCTTTCTTGCAGCCCTCAGACCTTTTACTTCTGACTGGGAGCATGAGGGCCAGGGAGTCCAAGGATGTAGTTCAAGGTCATCCCTTAGGGATGGAGAAGGTCCAAAATGGACCTGAATGGATCAGTAGGAGATGCCCAACCCCCCCCCCCCCCCCCCCCCCCCTTTTTTTTTCAATTTCCATACCAACCAGTTCTCAGCCTCAGCTAAATCTTTTAATTGGATTCAATTCTGACACTGTGTGCTTGGAGTTAGCATTAGATGCCGTGAGTTAAGGCCTCACTCTCATAAGGTTAGATGCCTAGAACCTGGCCCAGTGCCTCACACAGAGTGGGTGTACACTTAACATTTGCTAAATGACTGACATCAACTTGTGTGCTGAAAAGAATGGTCATGCATGTTTGGTCCCCATTCTTTCTATTAACTTCCACATAATGCAGTGTTGTGGCCTCTCTCCTGTTGGCTGCCTTTTGCTAGTACTGTCCCTCTGAAGCATGTGTCCCAGATGGGGTCTGATTTCACAGAAAAGCAGCATTCTCCTTGCAAAACCCCCAGTCTTCCTGGTGGGAATGTACCTGGATGTCCCCTTGCTGTGAGATGAAACCCCTATACAGTCATGAGTGAAAAAATGGAGTCCCAGATCACAGATCTGCTTTGCACTTGGTCTTACCAATGATGATAGGATCTGAAGTAAACTTAGATCAAAATCAGCCAATACCAAGCATGCATAGTTCTCTGGAAGACATTATTAACTTATGGCTGTTCATTTCTGTTGCAACTCTGAATCCTTTTCAACATGGAGCTTTAGGTGCTCACCGCCAGTCTCTTGGAAATGGAACAAAACTTACCTAGCTTTCTTTCACTGGGTGTTTCTTGGATTTGAGAATTGGAGAATGGAGGCAGAGACACAAATGCCTTAATAGAAAAATGTGGTTCTGTGGTGTGAGCAACTACCAAGTATCTGCCTAATGGATCTTTATGAGGCATCTTAGTGAGCTTTAACTGTCAACTTGACACAGCCTAGAGTCACCTGAGAAGGAAGTCCCCACTGAGGAATTTCCCAGATCAGATTGGCCTGTGGGCATGTCTGTGAGGGAGTGTCTTAATGTAAGGGGGGGCAGCCCACTGTGGGCAGCACCATTCCCTGGGGCAGGAGGCCCTGGGCTATATAAGAAAGCTAGTTAAGCATGGGTCTGAAAGCAAGTCAGAGCCCAGCCCACCAAGCAGCATTCCTCCATAGTTTCTGCTTGAGATCCTATCTTTCTTTCCCTCAGTGATGGACTGTGGCCTGGAAGTCTAAACCAAATAAATCCTTTCCTACTTTAATTGCTTTTGGTCATGGTGTTTGTCACAGCAACAGAAAGAAAACTAGAACATGAGGTGTAAATACGAATGTAAATGAGCCCAAGGCACAGTGCCAGGCTCATGGTAAGTCCTCAGCCTGCTGTGGGAAGCAAAGGTAGCTGTCTAGCCAACAAGCAGAACTGCTTCTCTTGAGTGGCAGGGAAGGCCAGCCACACCCACGTAGCCCTGCTGTATAGACCTGAAGGAATTCACATGAGAATTAGCCTGTAGCTCAAAGGCTGGACAGAAGTCAGGATGTGGGATTGAGAAGGTAGGAGAAAACTGAGCTGGAACCTAGAGTGAACATGGCAGCCCGACCCTCACTGAACCTGTGTGGGCTTCACACAATAGCCTGTACCCTCACTTTCATGCTGCCCAAGACCGCAAGCATTTAAACAAACTGACTGCCTCAGTTCCTCTGCCAGGAGCCTAGCATACCTTTGACCTTCTCACAGTTGGCTGGATTTCCTTACTTGGTCTTCAGTTGCTGGTCTTTGCTGTCCAGCAAATGAAGCGTCACAAATCTGAGTCATCTCTATACTTTAAATGTTCTAGTAGTCATGTTCAAAAGTAAATAACAACAGAACCCACCAAACAACACAAGGTTCAGGGACCATCCAGGAAGAGGGGGTAGAAAGATCATAAGAGCCAGATGTTGGGGAGAACCAGAAGGAAGAGTGTCTTCTGGATGACAGAACTGTTAGACTCATGACTCACAGTGGCTGTGGTTTCCTGTACAAGATAGGCACAAGATCAAGTCAGTAGACATTCCAGCATGGTGGGAAGATGAGTCCTCCTCCAGCTGAGTTACTGACAGTTGATGCTTTGGGGTGGGGTGTGGGGGGAGGGAGGGTCAGTTTTCTTTAAGGGTGTAGCTCCTGGTAGGTTGTCCACACTCCAGTAGATGGCCCCATACCTAGGAGTGTATGGACATCACAGTTTGACACAACTGGTTATAAAAAAAAGAGGGCACAAAGTTGGAGGGGGTAAAAAGGTGGGGGTGGATCTGGGAGGAATTTAGGGGGAGGAGTTGGAGTGAATGTGATCAAAATACATTGTATGAAATTCTCAGAGAATTAATGAAAATATATTAAAAATTGGGACTGGAGAGATGATGGCTCAGCAGTTAAGAGAACTGGCTGTTTTTGCAGAGGATCTGCTGGGGTTCCATTCCCAACATCCACATGGCAGCTAACAGCCATCTGTAACTACAGTTCCAGGGGATCCAATACCCTCTTCTGGCGTCTGTAAGGCATTGCATGATATGGGTGCACTTACATACATGCAGGCGATATACTCATACACATAATAAATAAGAAGTTTACAAAATATTGAAAGTCATAAAAAATAAGCGAAATTACCTTTAATACATTTTATTTGGGTCAATATACATTCAAAATGTTATCTAAAAATTTATTTTTCAAATTAAAAAATTGTGTGTGTGACCCTGACAGCAGGAATTATTAGTGGACAGCCCAAGCAGGGGTCTGATGGACTTGGGCAGGGCCTGTTGGGAAGCCAGTGCAGTGCAGGGGGCAGTCGGTGCTGTCTGGGATGAAGGATGACTTGCCTGCTGGCCCAGGGAAGCGACTCTCACATGCTTCCCACCAATCGGTGCCAGCAAGTGTTCAGGGCCGCTGCTAAATGCCGACTGTAAATCTTGCTTAAAGGGCCATCAGGAGCGGCTTCTGGCTGTGAGCATCTCTGCCGTTTTTCTTTACTGGGCCCTTTTAACGCAGCTGGGAACAGGGTAATATTTTGTTCAACTGTAGTGATCTAAAAGGAGCTCAGCAGAGTTTAATGGCTAGGGTGTGGGCAGCGTGCCCCTCTTGGAGGATCTGGGGCCAGCTGAAGCTGGCTCTGGGGCAATTTGCATGCATGGAATCTGGGGTGGTTCCTGTGGGGGCTTTGTAGGGGTGATGAGGTGAAGGAAGGCCAGTTCCACCTCCTCTGATGCTAGCTCCCTACTCCTTTGCTGGAGCAAGGAACTGAACATTTCCGAGGGACCTCGCTGGTTCCTGGATGTCAAGCAACAAGGGGCCAAGAGCAAAGGCTTGCAGCAGCAGCATATTGGGGCCAGAAAGCCCTGCACCACCAAATAACACATTTATTAAGCCTCAACGGGAGGCTTTTTCTTAGTCCCTGATCTACTCCCTCCAAGGACTCCCCAACCTGGGCTCTCCCCATTCTCAAACTGTCTAGCAAAGTGAGAGCCCCTGTTATACCATGTCCAGAGAAGCAGTGTCTCCCAGCCCCCACCTTGAACAGCAGGATCTGAACCACTGACATAATGGTGAAGGGTACATGTGGTCACCTGCCGGCCAGTGAATCTTTTTTCACATGTGCAGCACTTCTTGGCAAACCTTTGTCAGGTGGACATAGTCCTATCTCAGGAAGAGGACACTGTTTATATCACAGTGTACATAGAGGTCATCTCTTGGGGCTGGTAAGATGGCTCAGTGTGTAAAGCCCTTGACACCAAGTCTGACAACCTGAGTTCAGTCTCTAGGATCCACATGTAGAAGGAGAGAACCTGCTCCTGCAAGTTGTCCTCTGACTCCATACATACACAAAAATGTAAGAAAATACATACAAAAATCACCTCCTGAATTTGCACAGTGCACAACTTGGTCAACCATTATAGTAACTGGTTCTCAGTTTCCAACCTGACACTGAATGGGTTCTGAAAGGCCTGGCTCTGAGCTTCCCAGAAGGCATGTGAATAGGCTTGTTTCCTGCTTTCCTTGGAGTGCATCTGAGAGTCCTTCACCCACTTTGGAATTTTGGGCCAGGGCTTGGCAGACTGTGGGGTTTCCTTAGGCTGTTTGCATGCTCCTGTCCTTATCACTGTCTATGACTGCTTTCAGTGCTGGGGAAAAGGCAGTTGAGCCTATTGTCCTGAAAGCTGAAGTTATTTACTCTCTGCCTGTCTAGACAAAGTTTGCCAGCTCCCATTTCAGAATAAGGCTTGTGAGTGCTAACCTGCTTGACATCTTCAGAAGCCCCAAACAAAGAGGGGAACCCTGCTGTTCTTGCTATCTGTCACTGACTCGGTAGGAGTGTTTAGAAGTCTGCTGGGTACCATAGCTGGTGTCTGGCCTGAGGAATGTCCCCCCCAGTGCTCAATGCTTGGTGTAAGAGCATCATCCAAGAACTTACTCTGCGGCTGGCTAGAAGGCTCAGCAAGTAAGATGCTTGCTGGACAAACATGAGGACCTGAGTTCAAATTCCTGGCACTGAGTATGTGCCTGTAATCCCAGTTCTCTCTCTCTCTCTCTCTCTCTCTCTCTCTCTCTTTCTCTCCCTGCACAGATATCCCCCCTGCAGGGGATCTCTGGGGCTTGCTCATCACCAGTCTAGCTCCAGGTTAAGTGAGAGATTTTGTCTCAAGGGAACATGGCAGAGAGTGACAAAACAGGACATCTGGCATTTTCCTCTGGCCTCTGTGCCATGCATGGGTATGCATATCTACACACACATACACACACACATACACACACACCTCTTTCTCTGTCTCTCTGTCTCTGTCTGTCTCTGTCTCTGTCTCTCTCTCTTTCTCTCACACACACACGCTTAAAAAAAAAAAAGGAAAAAGGAACCGACTCTCCAAGAGTTTATTCTATCTGCAGAATATCAAGAACGGGTACCTGGCATACAGGGTCACCTTAGATGCAGTTGCTCAGGTACTGACCTACAGGATGCTGTGGACCAGGAAGGCAAGATGGACTCACACAAGCAACTGGAACATGCCATGGAATGACTTATGGAACAGTTAGCTCAGGTAGACTCTTCCTGTGGAGGATGGCTGGGGGGACAAATGAATTGGGCCTTGAGGCAGGAATAGGAGTTCTGTAAGTACAGGTGTTCCAGCAAGGTCACTGTAAATTAAAAATATTTAAAGTCAGAAATGTGGCTTTGGAGAGATGGTTCATCAGTTAAGAGCACTGGTTGCTCTTGTAGATGACCTGGGTGCGATTCCCAGCACCCACATGGCAGCTAAGAACTGTAACTCCAGTTCCAGGGGATCCCAGGCCCACTTTTGACCTCAGAGGGCATTGCATGACACAGGTGCACCTACCTCCATGCAGGCATTACACTCATACACATAAAATAAAAATAATAAGATGGTGGAGGCATCCGAGAGAAGTCACTGTGGGGGTGAGAAGCAGAAGCTGGGCTCACCGCTCTCTGAACAGCCTTACCGCTGAGCTACCACAGACACTACCAGCTCCTTTCTAAACATGGGTCCCTGGGAAAAGTGTGTCATCTGGGGACCAGAGATGGACATGAAGCAGATAGAGGGAGCGGCTGCTTTAGGTTGGTCTTACTCTCAAGAGATCCAAAGCTCTTGGGAGACTCTTGGGAGCCTGAAGCCTTTGGTACTGGGCTGGGGGCTTCACACTGGAGAGACTGGATATGTCATAGGTTCTCATTATCTTTTTTGTTTTGGTTTATTACATTTCATTTATTATTGGGGGGGGGAGGGGAACATGCTTGTGGATCCCCTGGAACTGGAGTTAAGGATGGGTGTTAGCTGTCATGTGGGTGCTGGGAACCTAACCCCAGTCCTCTGCTGCTCTTGCACTAACCACTGATGGGTTCTCATTATCCTGAGTGGTTCATTATTGTAGGCTTCATGGTAGGCAGATGTTCTTTTTAAATGCTTTTAATTAGCATATATTGTAGCTAATAATGGGTTTCATGATGACATTTTCATATATGTATATAATGTATTTTGATCATGTTCTGCTCATTTTCCCCTCTTGTCCTCCTCCCATTCCCACTGATCCTGTTCCTCTTCCCAACTAGTCCTCCTCTCCTCCCTCCCTTCCTTCCTTCCTTCCTTCCTTCCTTCCTTCCTTCCTTCCTTCCTTCCTTCCTTCCTCCCTCCCTCCCTCCCTCCCTCCTTCCCTTCCTGCCAATGAGTTTAATTAGGGTTGCTTACAGAGCATGTGTAAAGGGTTATTTACTGGAGCATGGGCAAACTTAGCAGTGGCTACACAGCTCAAGAAAAATGCCTCTCCTTTCCCCACCAACCACAAACTGCTAGAGATCCTCAGGAAGAGGGGCATAGTAGATCCTCAGCAAGGGGGGTAATAGATCCTCATCAAGGGGGGTAGTAGATCCTCAGGAAAGGGGCGTGGCTCTTTCCCTCTCCATGACAGAATGTTGACAGGTTCAATCTTGTTTAGGTCTTGTCCCAGGAATCACAGCTGCTGTGAGTTCATGAGTGCGATGGGCAGGCCATGCTCAGAAGATGGTGCTCCACAATGCTGCACCCCTGGCTCTGGCCTTTGGAAGGGATGATAGTGATTTCCCATTTAAGGCTGAACATTCACTAGTCACTTATTCTCAGCATTTTGATCAGTTGAATCTCTGCAGTAACCCCCACCACTCTCAGGAAGTGTTCCCCATGCATTCCTCTGTCATGTAAGAAATATTACAGTGAAAGATGAACCAGCAAACTGGTCAGGGCAGGGAGAATATGTGAAAAATTTGCACATGGTAAAAGAGGATTAACCCTAATAGAGACAAATCTCCTTTAAATTAATACGAAAGGACAAACATTCTGGTATAAAAATGTCTCAAGACTGCGAGGCTTATAAAATAAGTTTGAATGTCCTACAAATGTAGAGAACACTGAATTTTACAAATAATCTAAGAAATGCAAATGAAGCAAATCATCTGTTAGGACTGACAGTGACCCCAAATAAAAAAGAGTATTGATTTGATGTTAGAGGGAAGTAAAGTCATTACATGGGAGAGGCATGGAAATCTGCAGCCTTTCACGGAGTGAGAAAGCTTATCTACATTTGAAACATGGATGCCACTGAGACCGGTGCTTCCCCCGGCTTCCTGGCCTTTCAGCTAAGAGCAAGAGTAAACTGGTGATTCTACCTCTAGCCTCTATCTGAGGGCGACAGTTGGACAAATGCACACAGACGTAGGTGCAGAACTGTTCACCGTAGCATGGCAGAACAGAAAACACGAAAGGAAACAAATGCCCACCTCTTTGTAAAAAAGCTAGGCAAATGCTGGGAAAATGGTTAAGAAGCATTAAAATGAGTGCACTTCAGATGCTCGCCACGAAAGCTGTGCAGCCTCTGTGCGTCTCAGTCTTGTGGGAGCATGGCACCATAAAACGTCCTAATGCTGTCAGGTGGCTGAATCCCGACGACTGGCATTCGGCGAGTTTTGGTTTCTTCTTTGCACGTTTTTGAAGGGGCATGGTTTTTCCACAGCATGCATTATCTTTGTCATAATAAGGACTAAAAACCACCTCGCCACATAGCTATCTTGCTCTGCGTGGCTGAATTGCCCGTTATGAAATGGAGAGGAAGGAAATGCTCAAGATAAATAGAATCAGAGACACCTACTCTGTCCAGTGTGGGACCACCTGCCGAGCGCTCAAGGCTTCCATCACCTACCACGATGTTGAAGAAGGCCATCTGTGGATCCCTCAAGACTAGAGACTGCCGTTAACATTTTAGAGTGGGAAACTTTTGTTCGTCTCAGAGAAAACAGTCATGTTTTCCTCTTTCTTTGCGTTTACCAAAGTCTTTTTCACTCTTGCCTTCGCTTCAATAGGACTTAGACCCCGTCAGGCTCAACTGTAATGATTTCTAGCTCCCCCTCCCCCCGCCCATCATGGGGTTTATGGGGAGGAGGCGTTAAAGAGCCCGGAAGGGCAGGCCTGACTGGGAAAGTCTATTCTAAAGCAGACCACAGTCTCATCTTTAACATCATTGCTTAGCTTGAGACCGGAGAGCTGGAAGGAGAGATGAGAGAAAGGGATGTGGCCATTGGTGAGGACTGGTGGGCTGGCCTTGTTAACCTCTTCGTTCCCTGCTTAATTTCTCCCCTAACAACAGTATTGATTAGGATGGTGAAATTCCTTAGCTACATTAACCATGACCGTCCCATTTTCAAGCACTCTATTCCATTACCAGCCACGAGTCCTGGGTTTTGGTTTGGGGAAATAGGACCCCTGCACCTCTAAATGTTCCCTCTCTCCTGGGTCTCAGTGCAGAGAGAGAGGAGAAGTTGGTATTTAGTGTGAGTGTGAGTGGTGGTGTGGAAGGGTGAGAGGGTGCGGTGGATCCCGGGACCCCGAGATATTTTCTTTCTTGTCTGTTTTTTTCCACCCTATTTCTTTTCCCTCCATGTCAACACCAAACAAGACAGGACTAAAATTAATGGGGAAAGCAGCAATTAGCAAATTAGGTTAGCGGCGTGCTGCCGAGTGGCGCGGCTGCCAGGTGCCGGGTCTCTGGCAGGATATTTATTAGGGCCTGTCAGAGAAGTGACACTTTGATAAATGGAGTTGGGTAATCAGCCCTCTCCGACAGCAAGCATTGTGAGGCCTCAGCGTGTGCCACTGCACAAGCGAACCTTTGTTATGATTTTAAAACCTTCACATGCAGAAAATGACACAACAGGAACATCCACTGTCACGGAGGGTAGCCTTGAACTTAAATCCCAGTTCCAGGACGAGTCCCAAGGAGTCTTGAGTTTTTCTCTTGGAATGGGCAATTGGGAAACATGGTCAAAACAACTGATGTGGAAAAGTCTCCCTGAGTTTTGGAAATGCATTAGAGTTGAGATGGGAAAATAGGAGTGACTTTTAAAGAATGAGCAGGGGCCAAGGGTGGAGGTCAGCTTCCTCTGAGCTACTCTACAATGGTGACCACGTGCTGAGGTGCCAGAGTGGTTGAGGATGGGTAGAGAGTGGAGTCTGGGTGGTTCTACAGGATTGTGACAAGGGCTGTGTCATATCTATTTTGGGGAATGACCTCAAGATTCCCACTGTAGGAATTCTTCCCCGTGGCAAACATATGTGACCTATCTTCTGTAGTGACTGGCTTCCTAAGGAGTTCATCTTCATTATCAGCTCGATGGATCTTGAATCACCTAGGAGGCAAACCTCTGTGCATGTCTACGAGGGAGTTCTAGGTTGAGTTAGTCGAAGTGGGCATATCCCACCCTAATTGTGGACAGCATCATTCCATGGGCTTGGGTCCCAGACTGAATGAAAAAAGAGAAGCAAACTGAGTCAGCATTCATGTCTTTCACTCCCTGACTGGATACAATGTGACTCTTTACCTCTCACCCCCAGCCATGCCCTCCCCGCCTTGATGGACTGGACGCTCAAACTGTGAGCTAAAATAAAACTTCTCTTCCCTAAATCACTTTTGTCGGGTACTGTGTCACAACAATGAAAAAAGTAACTAACGCAGGGGTGTTCAGTCCCCAGATGGAACACCCACAGGTGATGAGGTGTAGAGGACCAGGTCATTGTCCTGCAAAGGGTCCCTGCCATTTCCTGAAGCTCTGCTGGACGAGGTAGTTACCACTAAAGCCTGGTTCCTTATGAGCAGGCCTGTCTCTGGGAGCCACTGCTATTTCCTGACCTTCAGCTAGTTTTTTCTTGCTTTAGTGCCTGGGTGACCCAATGGCCACAGCAGGATTCTTCTGGCTTGGTCAAGTAGCAGTATTCAAAACTTACCATTTGGACAGGATAGTAAGTAAGTAAGTAAGTAAGTACTATGGGGTGTTGACTGATGCAGTCTTGCTCTGACCCCATTGTGCTTGTGGGGGCTCTGCCTAGCCCTCCTGTGTCCTTTCTCTATCCTACTGGACTCTGTTGCTCTGTCTTTAGTCCTTGTCTGATGCCTTCTCTGGGTCAGACCCACCTGGATATCTATCTAGGCTGAGTAGGCTGAATTTAGTATTCTTTTGCTATGGAATATGCAAGAGCTGCTCTCCCTACTTTAGGGCCAGATCCACAGGCAGGTGGCCAGCCTCAGCTTCCCCTTCTTCCCCTTCTACTTCCCACAGGTTCAGGGAGCTACAAGCCCAGTCTGTCCTGAGCATGGCTCTATATGAGTTCCTGGGTCTCTGCTGATCTCTAGGAGGGTATCCCCAAAGGCAGCCCCAGGTCTCAGCTTTCCCTGACACATGGTCCTAGGTGTATGTTGTGCTAGGGATGGGAGCTGGATTCTTTCAGGCACTGGCTATCAATGGCTCTGAGCCACAAGATCTGTCTTGCTTGATTTTCTTGGAGCTGGAAACTCAGTCTGAGAGTGTCAACCCTGTTCCAAGTCTACCTGGATCTTACCACAGCCTTCTCTGCTGAAGGAAACTGAGGCTTTGGTGGAGGGTGATGGATACCTGGACTCTTATGCTCATGAGAAGTAGAGAATTCTTTCAGGAATCTAGACCTGGGATGAAAGGTATGACAGTTAATTTTTCCCAATTTGACTGGATTTAGAATCACCTAGGAGACATATCTCTGGGTGTGTCTGTAAGTGTGTTTCCAGAGATATTTAATTGAGGGAAGGCACACCCTGGTTGCAGATGGCACTATCCTACAGGCTACAGTTCTGAAAGGAATGAAAAAGGGAAAAGGAGGAAGCCACCTGACTGCCTTTCTTGGCTTCCTGACCTGCCCGGGTGTGTAGCATCTGCCTGCCACCATGTTGTCCCTGTCCTGATGGACTGTGTCCCCTTAAAGCACAAGTTTCAATACTCTGCCAAGTATTTGGTCACAGCAGTGGGAACAATAATTAGTGTGGAAGGTGATAAACCATGTCCGCCCTTGCTACCTAGCACCTTATGAACATTTTGCCAAACATAGTTCTCATGGGAAGAAGCCCTGCTGTTGTGAGGATCAGTCTGTCAGAAAAGGATTTCCAACATACTAATGGTGGCTGTTGATGACAGAGCCTTGGCCGGGGAGTGCTGGAGAATGAAGCCTCTCTAAGAGGCCATAGACTTCTTGCTATGTTCTCTTATAATGTTATAGATTCAGATAAGGAGGTCTTCTCTTTCAAAGGCCTGATGTGTCATATTTCTAACTGATGTGACAGAATCAAAATGATTTCAATGATCTTGAAGGTTAGGATAAAACCAACAGGGGAAGAGACTCAACCGAGATGATGGTAATTGACATACAGGAGAGGTCTGAGCATAATGCAGACTGTGAGCACAGGTCCAGGTGCTGGAGGAAAGACTTTAGAACCCTGTGGACTGTCTTGTCAAATATAATTGCTTTGATAGAAGTGGAAGCATGAGTCATGCAAGGATGTCCTTCTTCAGTGTACACAGACTATACCCAGAACCATGTCTGCTCCAGGCATTTGTCTTGACTTTTTCCAAACCAATGAAACTGTTTGGTGGAACATTCCCAAGGTAATATGAGGGTCATTCCTTATGAAGCTCCCCCACCCCAAATATCTTGACATCTAATAGCATGGCTCATTCTTGCCTACTTTTGAACTTTATAAAAATGCGATCATGCATCACTGCCTTCACTCACTGTTTGTGAGGGCCATACATATGGCTACAGTGGGGTAAGTATCATTTGTCTTCTTTGCTGTCTGGTAGTCCATACTCTGAGAACACTGTGGTTTATTTATATGTTCTTCTGTGGATGGGCGTTTTGGGAGTTGTGAGCAGTCTATAGATCAAGGCCCTCCTTGTTCTGCATCTCCCCTTCCTCATCTTAATCTTCACCTTCTTCCTTCTCACTCTGCTTTAGCCACGGGGCCTGCTGTCATTTACAGAGCCAGGTGGGCACAGGCCTTGGCTCTGAGCACATGTTGCTTCCTGAGCCTGGGACGCTCTAGCCCCAGAAATCTGATGCTTGTTTCTCCAAACCACTCCAGTCTTGGACAAGATGATCTCTTCTAGATTCCTTTTCCAGCCACGCTTTTTAGTGTTCTGACCTTGTCAGTCTGTCCTCTTTGCCCACCTTGGTTTTTCTCCACAGGACTCATCACCACAGATCATATCAGACATGTCACCTAGTTGAGTGTTGTCTGTGCCTCACATGTCACTCTGCCACCCCAAGGGCATGGGTTCTTCTGGTTATATTCATGTTATATTTACAGTGTAAGCACAGACCCTGCACAGGGTGACCTCTCTATAAGTATCTGCTTAATGAATACTTGTCTGAAATATATGCATTATCTGCCTGTTCTGAGCATGGGCACCTCACCAAAAAGGAAATCCAAATAATTTCATCTGACGTTCTCTGGGGATGCACATTAGATCTTGGTAATTGCCTCATTCTTTTAAAATTAGTTGCCAACTGACCAGTTAATAAGATCTAGAATTTTTCTTGCGATTGAATCTGAACATTTCCTTTTCTTAGAAAATCAATATGTTATTTATCTTCTGTTCTCTCCAACATTCCTTTTGATTTATCAAAGATCTTTTCTGTGACTTTGAGATGACATCAGCCAGATTCTGCTGGTCCCTCCCACCTTGCTTGTGATATTACTTTGGAGTTTTTGCATTGTCATCAGCCTTTCCTGTGCACCTGCCAGGTACAGAGCCCTGTCCTAGGCCTGAGGACACAGCAGACAGTTTCTTTACTTTGGAGTTCAAGAATCAGGTGGGGGAGGAGTCTGTAGGTAAAGTGTCAATGGCCCAGCAAAGATGCTTGAGATGGGACCGTGGGATTGGGTGGACAACGAACATGGTGAGATGAGGCTAGGTTAGAGTGGACATGGAGATCTTGTAGATTCTGTTTGAAGGGTTTCTTGCTGTGGATCATATATTCAATGGAAGAAGCAGTTGCCTGGACCATGCCCTGGAAGGGTATGCTTGGTTCCAGATCCCCACACTGTTGTCTGCTGCTGGCCACCACGAAGTGAGGAGCTTTGCTCCACCATATCCTCCCCCAGTGATGTTGCAGATATCTTGCCATAGCTGAAAAACACACAGGGGCGATTCTCCTGCCTCCACCTACCAAGAGCTGGGATTATAGGCATGCACCACCATAGTAGCTTAATGAGGTTTATCAATTGCTGATTCAAAGTCCTTATTTATCATTGATCTCTTAGTTTTCTGTTTCTTCATATTCAAGCTTGGTGGGTTATATGTTTCTAGGAACGTATCAGTTTCTTCTGCATTATCCAATCTGTTGGTACATAATTTTCATGACCTTTTTTATGCTTGTGGAATTGTGCAAATGTTTCCTCTTTCAGTTAGGATTTTATTTGCATCTTATTTGAGTTTTCTCTTTTCTAAAAATTACTCTAGTTAAGGTTTATTGATTTTTCTTATGTTTAAAAAGAATTCTTGAGGGCTAGAGAGATGGCTCAGAGGTTAAGAACATTGGCTGCTTTTGCAGAGGACCCAGGTTTGGTTCCCAGCACCCACATGATGGCTAACAACCATCCATACCTCCAGTTTCAGGGGATCTGACACCCTCTTCTGACCTCTGTGGGCACTGCATGACATGGGTGCACTTATACACATGCAGGCAATATACTCATATACTTAAAATAAAAATAATAAATAAAATAGTAAAAAGAATCTTTAGTTTTAATGATTTCATATTATTTTTCTGTTCTTATTTATGCTGAAATAATAAAGATGATACTTGATGAAACTCCAGTTACCACCACTTGCAATGGTGAAAAACTGAAGTCTTTTCATCTAAGATTAGGAACAAGACCAAGATGACCATTCTTAACATTTCTATTCAAGAAATCCCTAGCCAGGGCAATTAGACAAACAAACAAACGAATAAAAGATACCTAAGTTAGAAAGAAAGAAGTAAAACTATCAGTTTGCAGATGGCATGATTATTTATGTAGGAAACCCCAGTGGTTGCACAAGAAACCTAGTAGAACTAAGAATCCAAGTCATCGCAGGGCAAGATAAGAAGAAACACAAACATTAGTCATGTCCCTATGTGCTGAAAACCAACCATGCCAGAGAATGCACAAAACAGTGCATTTACAGTGGCATCAAGAAGAACAAAATTCTATGGCATAAACTTAACCACATAGATAATAGACCTGAACACTGAAAACTAGGAGGAATTGTGGAAGAAATAAAAGAAAATACAAAGAAATGGGAGGACGTCGCATGTCCATGGATTGGGGGACTCAGTACTATTTAGATGTCTTTCTCCAAATCAACTACAGATTCAATGCTATCTTCATCAAAAGTTTCATGGCATTTAAAACCCAACCCAACCCAACCCAACCCAACCCAACCTAACCAAACTAAACAAACCAAACCGAAACAAAAAGCATACATAGTGAAGTCACACCGCCACCTTGGAGCAGGCTTCTCCAGTGTACAATTGCTGAGCTTTCTTGTGAGATGGTGTGGTAGGATAGGCAAATGCATTGATTCTGGAGTCAGCTGAATTGGCGTTTGTACGCCCAGGATGCCACTAATTCACAGGTGTCCTAGTTTACTTTTCTGCTGCTGTGATAAACACTATGACCAAAAGCAACTTGAAAGAGGAAAGGGAGTCTTAGGCTTACACCTCCATGTCACAGTCCATCATTGAGGGGAGCCAAGGCTGAAACTTGTGGAGGCAGGAATTGAAGCAGAGATCACAGAGGAATGCTGCTTATTGGTTTGCATCCTCTGGCTTGCTCAGCTATCTTTCCTATACAGCCCCGAGACAGTTGCCTAGGGATGGCGCCTCCCACAGTAGTCTGGGTCTTCCCACGTCAACTAGCAATTAAGAAGATGCCTCATAGAAATGGCGACAGGCCAGTCTGATCTGGAAAATTCTTTAGTTGAGGTTCCCTCTTCCCAGGTGACTCTCGTTTGTGTCAAGTTGACAAAAATTAACCAGCACAGCAAGTTCTATTACCTTTCTGAGTTGCAGTTTCCACATTTGGGAAAATAAAACTGTTGGCTCAACAGTCATGAGATTACACGGGCTCATTTCTAAATGAGATCTCCGTAATGTTTTTTAAAAGAAATATTTTATTTATTATTTTTTTATGTGTATGAGTGTATTTGCTGCATGTATGTGAGTGCACCTGTGTCGTGCAATGCCACAGAGGGCTTCAGATTCCCCTGGAACTGGAGTTAAGGACGGTTCATAGCCACCATGTGGGTGCTGGGAATCGAACCTGGGTCCTCTGCAAGAGCAGTCAGTGCTCTCAACTGCTGAGCCATCGCTCCGGCCCCTCCATAATGTTTTTATTCACTGCATTATCAATGCCTTTGCAGTGCCTGGTGTACATATTTACTATTTATAGACAATTACTATCACCCCTTTTAAAGTGGTAGTGAATATTTAAAACGTTTGTGTTCGTCATCTCATTTAATGCCTACAAAAGCTTATTATTTAAGAGGAAGGGTTGGCAAATCCAGCCTATAGATTGTTGTAAAGTCTTACACTGATGTGTTTCTTCATGTTCCTCTCTTTCCCTCTCCTTTTTTTCTCTGCTGGGGAACAAATCTGGGGCCTTGTGTATGCTCCACATGCACACTCCACTGTTGAGCTACAACTCCAAACCACTTTTCTCACATTTTAAAGAGTTGTTAACAAAACAAACAAAACAAAACAAAGACAAAGATGAGACAGAGAACCTCTGACTCATGAGGCCTGGGATATTTACCATCTGGCTCTTGGCCAACCTCTAATACAGAGTGACTTTGTCAGGGTAGGCTAAGTTATGCTGCAGTAACAACCTCCTCCTCAATGGCTCAGCATAACAAAGGCTCATCTCTTGCTGAGTCAATGGCAGCTGTGGGTCTGTGCAGCCCTCATGGCCTCTATCTTCCAGATGCTCAGCCATCTGTGCTGTTTGGATTCTGCAGCTCTGATATCTGAGCGCTGGGCGGTGTGTGTGGCAGAGGAAGGGAGAGGCTAGAGAAAGTCAAGATGGCTTTTTCATACTTATTACTTATGTGTATGTTCCATTAAGGAGAACTCGTCACACTGCCCTGCTTAGGGGCAAAGGGCTGAAAAACATGAAGGTGGAGAGCCTGGGATGAGACGAGGAGACAGTTTCGTAGAGGTGAATGCCAAACTTGACCTTCACAGTTACGAAAAGCCAGAACAAAGACTTATCAGGCAAGTATGATTTTTCTAAAGCCTGTGATCTTATCTATGACATTCCCCTCCCCTTATACGCTCCCTGTACCGGCAAAAACCCCATTAAACATCTCGTTACTTCGGAGTGGCCCAGACAGAATGTTTCCATGGTTGCTGGCATATCTCCCAGAAAAGTCTGTTTAGCTCTCCCCACCTCTCCCAGCCTTTGGCTCTGGCCTTGGTGGGGGGCGCGTGTGGAAGGTGCCACAGCCTGAGTAACTCATGATACCATTGGCTCTCCACGGTGATGAATGACACCCATCCATCGTGGACCCTGCTGATGGCCCCACTCGTCCATCACAGCCCAGTGCTTCCAGCTGATGTTTTAGTTCCTGAAGAATGGATTGCACAGTGCCCGACCTGCTTGGGGAAGAAACTGAGCCAATGAGTGGATTCAATCTAATTACTTGCTCACCCAGGTCAGAGCTCAGAGTACGTTGGCGGCCCCTCTTGGGTTCCTGCAAAAATATGACTTGCATTTCTTGAGCTGGGGGGTCATTCCCAACTAACTGCTGACGGACAGGGCACTATTTTGAAGAAAAAAAAAGGGATTCATGGCAGAGATATTGACAGATTGGCTTCTTAATGGGAAGCTGGTCAAGCCAGGCGAGTCTTCTAGGGGGTAACAAAGGGCGAAGCAAGACACATTTGGAGTATGTGACCCGTCCACAGGTCAGTGGGCTTGGGTTTATGTCCCATTTCTGTCACTTACACTTTGTGAGACCTTGGGCAAGTCATTTAACCTCTCTGACTCCAGTTTCATTTTTTATACAAGAGTAAGTATTGTGAAGATTAAGTGAGATAATAGTGGGTACTGAGCACAGCAAGCCAGGTGCACAATAAGTGCTGACAATGGTTATCAGAAATTTCAAAGGCTTTCCTCCATGATCTCTATCAGGTGGGAGCTATCATAGTGCCAGGGAGACAGTGTCAGATAAGGATGTTTTAAATTATTTGTTACTCTTCCACTGAGAGATAGTGTGTCTGGCCTCATGACTGCTTCAACCAATAGGACCTGAAAGAATTGAAACTGTATTACACGGGGGTCTCATTAGTCTGTAAGAGAACAGGCTCCTTCTTACATTTTTAGGACACTTGCCTTGATTGGGGGAAATATACGATTCCTATGCAGCTAATAGGCAAGAATCTTCATTACCCAAGACTGCCGTGCTGGGAGGAAGCCCAAGCCAGCAACTTGGAGTGGCCATGTGGCTGGAGTCGCCCCACCAGTCCCCACTGATTTCAGCCATTCCAACTGAGGTGCCGAACATGAGAATGAAGATGTCACTTTGGACGTCCAGATTCATCTTCAGATGACAATAGTAGCTTGACTGTGTGAGAGACCCCAAGTGAGATCCCTCCCTTCATTGAGCCTACCAACCCCAGAAACATGAGACAGGAGGAAGTGTGCTATTCTAAGCAAAGTTTTGAGGTGGTTTGTTATTCAGAAATAAGTAACTGAAACGGGAGTCATTCTAGATGTTGTGGTTTGGATCTGAACTGTTCCCTGCAGGCTCAGGTTTTGAATGCTTCTTCCCTAGCTTTGACATTATATTGGGAGATTTTGGAATCCCTAGTGGAGTCTGTATATCTATTTTTGGCTAAGCACCATGCTGCTTTTTCTACTATGGCTCTGTAGTATAGTTTGAAATCAGACATTATGATGCCTCCAGCATTGTTATTTCTGCCCAGGTTTACTTTGGCTATTTAGGGTCTTTCGTACGCTATGTGAATTTTGGGACTTTGAAAATTTTCTGTGAAGATTATCATTGGAGTGTTGATGGGGATCACATTGAATCTGTTGGTCACTTTCAGTAGGATGGTCATTTCCACAATATTAATTCTGCTAATCTGTGAGTGTGAGAGATTTTTCCATCATCTCATGCACTCTTCAGTTTCTTTCTATTTAAAGTTAAACAATCCCCTTCACTATAGCCTCAAGAAACACCTAGGAATAAACTCAGCCAAGAAGGTGGACTTGTATTTTCCTTTGGCCCTCCCTGCCTCCACTGTTTCAGGAAACCACCTATGCACTGGTTTATTAGTGTCTTGCTCAGCCCATATGGCTTTGGGGAATGGACATCACTCTTGAACTATTCCCAGGTGTGGGCAGGTCATCCTGCCTGGACAGTCAGAGTCTATTGTGGGACTTTTTTAGATGCATCATGAAAGCTGATATTGATAGCTTTAGGATATGTGTCATAGTGATAGAAAAGGGCTGAGGCTATCCCATGCAATCTGACCACTGTGATAGTTATTCTTGCCTGCCAACTTGATCAGATCTGGAATCAACTAAGAGACATGTTTCTGGGCAGGTCTGTTGGGGTGTCTCCTGGAAAGAGTAACTGAGGAAGGAAGACTCTCCTTTAGGGTGGATGGCATTTTCTGGAAGTGATTCAGATACAAGGAGGTCAGAAGGAAACTGCTGTTACTTTCTGCCTGCCAGCCTCCCCTTCCTGCCGCTGAGTGTATCTGCTCTGCTGTGGCTCTTGCTGCTGCGGCCGCTGTCTTTCATTGGCATCAGAACCCAGTGTCTTCAGCCTTCCAACAGGAACTAGAGACCTGTGGCTCCCCAGAAATCCTCCAGGCCTTCAGCACCAGTTTGGGACTGCTGAGGCATCCAACCTCATGGACTGAGCGGCCTTCGGGTTCTCAACCTCTCCGGCAGGCAGATCACCATTGTTGGATGCCCCAGCCTGAATTCTGTGAGCTAATCCAATAAATCCCCTTGTTCCTATGTGTTCGTTCTGCTGGTTCTGTTCCTCCGGAAAACCCGGACTAATCCAGTCACCTTTAAAAGGAGGCAGCAAGCTAGTAAGAGCCTGAGGGACAGATGAGGGTCTGACAGCAGCATCACTCACGCTCAGCTCTGCCTCAAGCCAGTTCTAACCCTTTAGCTTTCCAGTTACATAAGCTGATGTGCCTTTTGAATTCTGTTTCTGGCACTGGCAACCATATCATTAAGACGGATGCACTCAGAGTCCAGGAGTGGCGAACCTCGAGACAGTAGACGCTGCTTTCTGCCTTCTCTGCCCTTGATAGGCCTAGGAATAGCTCACACTCTTCCACTAAGTCAACACTGACTTCAGAGTCCTGATAGTTCTGCAATGGCTTTCCACATGTGCTTAGTTTAGACGCTTTCTGACCACCACTTTCAAGGCTTTTTGGAGTCGGGTACCCACCATCCCCTTCAGTCTCATGCTTGATAGCCACTACTTCTCTGTTTGTTCTGTAAGCTTCTGGGCCTCTCCAGTTGCTGGGATGCTTCCTCCTGTCCCAGGGCCTTTGTACATGTTCATGCTGCCTCTTCTCCTTCATCTCTTTAATCCTTATTCATCCTTCAGGCATCTGCTCAGTGCCATTTCCCTGTGGAAGCCCTTATTAACTTCTCTGTGGAAACTAACAGTAATAAAACAGCCAACAATATGTAGAACTTGCTTTGTGCCGAGGTCTGTCATAAGTCATTTATACACATTGCTTCATCAGTCCTGGGAGGTTGGCGCCATCAGCCTGCTTTATATATGAAAAGCCTGATGTTTACATCATAGCACCAGGTTACGTTACATCATAGCACCAGGTTACATTACATCATAGCACCAGGTTACATTACATCATAGCACCAGGTTACGTTACATCATAGCACCAGGTTATATTACATCATAGCACCAGGTACTTCTCTCCTTTCTTAGAGCTGGAATGTTATGTTTATTAGTGTGTTTACATTTTTCCTCACTATGTAGTCCCAGTTGGCCTAGCCTAGAATTCACCATGTAAACAAATAAAGAATTAAAAAAAGAGCCCATTTATTTATTTATTTATTTTGAGAGAGGGTCTCATTGTGTAACTCTGGCTGGTCTAGAACTCTCTGTAGACCTGGCTGGCCTGGAACTCACAGAGATCCACCTGCCTCTGCCTCCTGAATATTGGGATTAAAGGTGTGCACCACCACACCTGGGCTGTTGTTCTCCCTGCCTCTCAAATATGAGACAAGGAGGCAAGATCTCCCACTGCAGCCCAGGTTGCCCTCAAACTAGTGGCAATCCTCTTGCCTCAGTCTCCTGAGTGCTGGGTTATAAATGTGAGCCATATTCCAGGCTTTTCTAATTGTCTTTCTTTTAAAAAATTATTTTTAAAAATTTTATGTGTATGAGTATATTGCCTGCATGTAAGTGTACCCATGTCATGCAGTTTCTATGGAGGTGGAAGAGGGGTTCTTGGATCCCCTGGAACTGGAATTAAGGATGATTGTTAGTCACCATGTAGGTGCTGGGAACCAAACGTGGGTCCTTTGCCAGAGCAGCCAGTGCCCTTAACCACTGTGTCATCTCTCCAGCCCCCTAATTGCCTTTCTTGATTCTTCGCATTACTTGCTTTTAACATATTACGTTTTTTCACTTTTTCTTAAACGATGATGATAATGATGATGATTATTGTGTGAGACGGGGTCTTTCTATGTAGCCCAAGCTGGCCTTGAATTTATGACCCTCCTGCCTTAGCTTCCCATGTGCTGGGATTGCAGGCATGCGCCATCCTGTGTGGCTTATTTGTACTTAAAAGTATTCATCTTCCTGTTGAACATGAGGCCCATGTAAGCAGGGAGTGTCCACTTCCATTTCTTATTGTCTCCTGGGTGCCCAGTGCGAGGCCCTATCAGTGCTATGGATCGCCTCTGAAATTTTCCTTGTAACAATATTAAGATGTGGGAGCTTTGAGAGATGAGGCTGTGATGTTTCTGTTCTCATGAGTGACGGGTGCCCTTATCGTGGGAGTAGGTCAGTTACCTCGGGAGCGAGCTCCTGATTTGGCCTGGTTCTTTTTTGCTTTCTAACACGCATGCGCTTGTTTCCCTCTGCGGTATTATGACATAGCACAAGGCCCTCGCTAGATGCTGGCTCCGTGCCGCTCTATTTCCTACCTGCTAGAACTGGGAGATATGAGTTTCCTTTGTTAAAAAATTATTCTGGTTTAGGTATTCCAATATAGCTGTGGTAGGTGGACTAAGTCACTCAGAGTTAGTGCTCAAGAAATCTTCCTAGCTTTGGGTTGCAGGGGCCTTCTCTGTCAACAATGCATCCCACCCCCATCCCAGCTCCCAGACCCCTGTGAGGTCTTTAGTTTGTGTAATTTTAGGATAGAGTTTGAGTTCTAGGATAGCATGCAATGTTCTGCAACATGCAGGCAACCTTTCTGCTGGTGAGCAGTGGGCTGTGTAGGAGGACCAGGTGGGGGCAAGAGCACATGTTGAGCCAGGTTGCTGAGGTGAAGCCAGGGCCACAGAGGCTAAGCCCTGGTGACCGATTTCTTCGATGGTTAGAGCTCAGTTTTAATAGTAGCCTTGATGGCGACAAAGATTGAATTCACTTCCTTAGAGCCCGTGGCCTGGGTCAGGGATAGGTGGGGGATGAGCAGCCAATTGAATGCATGCCACTGCATACTTATAAGCAGTGAACGCATGTGTGTATGTGTGTTTGCATGTACACACATGTTGTGATATGTGCGGTGTATGAGTGCATGTGTGGTTGCATGTACACTGGAGTAGCTGTAATTTTGTGTAGTTTCGAGTCAAGTAAAATTGCCACGAAAAGCAATTTTTCCTGGCTTAACAAAAATATAAGCAGGCATGGATTTCTATAGCTCCTGTTATTAGGTTAGGTACCCATGGATACCTATGACTTGATGCTGCGTGCACACAGACTCAGTACATATTTATGATATGTGTGCAAGTGGGCACAAGCCATCTGTAGGTGATTGTGCATGTGTGTTGTGCTGTGTGTGATGTGCGGGAGAGCACGGAGTATATCAGGGCTTGTCTGCTACATTTGGGTCATGACACATTCTCCAAGATCTCAGTAGGCGGCCACGTGTCCTCTCCCAAAGGGCTGTGAACTCTCTGAAGACGATGTGGCCTTTATTTTAGTCCAGGCACCAGGGACACCTGTGTTGGTTGGTTTCTGTCAACTTGACACAAACTGGAGACGCTGGGGAAGAAGGAATCTCAGCTGAGGAATTGTCTCCATCAGACTGGTCTATGGCAATGTCTGTGAGGCATTTTCTTAATAGTTTATTGACATAGGTGGGTCTAGTCCATTGTGGGCCAGGGTCATCTCTGGGCAGGTGGGCCCAAGCTGCATAAGAAAGTTAAAGCAGCATTCCTCTCTAGTTTCTGCTTCAGTTCCTACCTCCAGGGTCCTGCTGTGGCTTTCCTCAAAGATGAATTATGATACGGAAGTGTAAGACAAATAAACCCTTTCCTCCTCAAGCTGGTTTGGTCATAGTGTTTCACATAGTATCACAGCAACTGGAAGCATGCTAGAACAGCACCTTACCCCTCCATTCTGTGAATGCAGGAGACAAACTGCTCCAGCTTCTTTCAGATATCGCCTTTGATCAGGTCTTTATTATTTATTTATTTGATCTTTTTAAGTCAGGGTCTCCCTGTAGCCCCAGTTGACCTGGAACTCGCTGTGTAGATTAGGCTGGCCTCAAACTCACAGAGATCTGCCTGCTTCTGCCTCCCAAGTGCTGGGATTAAAGGAGTGCACCACCACACCCAACCTTCAGGTCTTTTTTGTTAAAAAAATATTTATTTATTATCTTTATTTTATGCATATGAGTGTATTGCCTGCATGTATATAAGTGCACCTGTGTTGTATAATGCCCATGGAGGTCAAAAGAGGATGTTAAATCCTCTGGAACTATAGTTATGGATGGTTGTTAGCTGCCATGTGGGTGCTGGGATTCGAATCTGGGTCTTCTTCAAGAGCAGCCAGTGTTCTTATCACTGAGCCATCTCTCCAGTCCAGTGATCAGGTCTTAAGGAACACTCATACAGCCCTTGTGCCCACCGTTGTAAGGATAGTCTGTCTAAGGACAGGCTGTCACTCTCAGGGAGAGATGCCTTGGCAGGCAGTAGTATTTGCTTCTGGAAGACAGGAGAAACAGGCTGATGGAAGCTCAGTAATCTTGGAGTCACTCAGACTGACACAGATGTAACAGATAGGATATATTCGTGGAATCAAATCTTGGTTCTAGTCCTTACTAGCTGTGTGGTTTTGCTAAGAATCACTCATTTTCCATTCTGTAAATTCCACATATAATGGTGTCTGGCCTATGATGCCTGACACTCTACTATGAAGCAAACTTGGGATATTTCCTCTTAGAAACAAAATACTTAGGAATGCCAACTGCAGGAGTTACTTTTGCTATTTAACAGTATTTATGGTTTTTGGACTTTTAAACACATAGTAAAATTCAGTATCTTTGACCCTTTCAATTTGATTATGGCCACATGGCTTATTTTGACTTTAGCAAAATGAAATCATAAGTTGAGGTATCCTTCAATCTGGGACTGTTCATAAGAAGCAGAGTCCCCAGATGATCTATGGTAGACATGGATCAACAAATCAAACTTTGTTGTTTTAACTTAGGGATTATTTGTTATTGCATTGCTACTTTGCTCATCCTGACTGATACACTCCTAAGTGCTGGGTTCTTTCATGAATTTTGTCTTTTCATCTTCCTCTGAAAGACATACTTTAGCTTCCTTCACAAATGACAAAGTAGCTTGGGGACTTGTGGGTTTATGTCTAGCAAATAGGATCAGCCTTTTGATTAGAAAAAAGGGACATTTGATATTAGGGAGATTGGGGTCCTCTCTCAGGGTTATTTTCTATTTTTTAAGTCTTTTTGAGACAGAGTCTCCCTGTAGCCACAGTGGCCTGAAAACCCACTATGTAGGCCAGGCTGGCCTCGATCTCACAGAGATCCACCTGAGTCTGCCTTCTGAGTGCTGGGATTAAAGGTGTGGGCCACCACTCCTGGCCTTTCTCAGGGTTTTTAGTTTCCTTAATAAAAGAAGTTAAGAATAGCTTCAAAAGAGAGCTTGAAAAAAAATTCATTATTGTTTAAAAGAAAAATGCCAAGTTAGGCAAACTGTAAGTCTTGGTGGCTGCTCAGGGGAGGGAGACAGAGAAGACGCAGAGAGAAAACCATTGTCGTTTGGGTTAGGCCAATGTGGTGTGTGGGGAACCAGCAGCACCATGGTGGGGAAGGGGCCTTTAGGGAAAGAGCAAAGCCCAAAGTTGTTGTTGGGAGAGCATGCTTAGAAAAGAGATAGAAAGAAGAAAAGAAAAATTTATGTTTTGAGTAATTCAGAAAAATTAGCAGACTTAGGAAGTTGTGTGGCTTTGGGTCTGGGTGTGGGAATTCTGGGAAGGAAAAGTAGAGTATCTCATTAAAGGGATAATTATTCCTCCTACCTCTTTAGCATTGCTACTGGAATTTTGGGGTCTCCTCTTAGGGTTCTTAGTCTCATTAATACAAGAATTTAAGAATGGACTCAAATGGAAGCTTTAAAACAATTTCATTAGTTTAATAGAAAAGCCTCCAGGGCAGGCTGTCGATCTCAGGAGCTGCTTGAAAAGGGGAATGTTGGCGGAAAGGAAAAAACTCATGCTGTTTAAACCGGGCATAGAGGTCAGACAGGAGGGCGATCAGCAGCCACACAGCAAGGAGGGGAGCTTTAAAGAAAGAGTAAAGAAACCCAAAATATTGGGGTAATCCAGAGTGTTAGGGAAAGCATATTTAGACGAGAGATTGAAAGAAGAAAAGGAGAGGCTATGGTTTCTGAAGAGTTCACATTTACAAAACAACAGGTCTGTGGCTGGTATGATAAGCTACTACACTAGGGTCAGGGATTCTGGGCAAGAAAAGTTCACCTTCTCATTAACACACTACTTATTCCATTATCTCATTAGCTTTACTTAAGGTGAACCCACCTTTCTAGGGTTCATCTGGCCAGATGATGAACCTGGCAGAACTGGAATGTTGAGTCTCCACTGAGGCCAGAGTTTTTTATTCTCTTTACCAATTTTCTCTTAAGGGGACCTTTTTCTGCTACTGTAACACCTGGCTTAAAGAAAATCTGTTTTCCAGAAGGATGGTCCCTTGGCTGGGTGGCTCACCTCCACAACTGGATTAACTCTTTAAGGGAAGAGACCACAATGGCATATCTCCATGCAGAGGTGGGATTTCAATTTTTTGGTTAGGAGGTAATAGCTTTCCCTTAATGCACCTTCAACGCCTCTGTAACAAGACTTTTGCTGCCAGAATAATGGATCCATTAGTGAGAATGGTCACTTGGTCTCAGGAGAGACCAAGATTCTTTGGAGAGTGTTGGAGTGATCAGTAGAGGACCAGCAGTCAGCTGTGGAGAAGAATCCCTGTGATATGACCCCATTCATACCACAAAGGAAACCCTAAAGTTGCTGAGGGAGACTGAAATTGCCCCTGCTGGGACAGAAAAGGTTGTTTTTCATGAAAGCAGAAAGAGAAATACAGAAAGGTCCAAATGGTGATGGAGGGGCAGGGAGGTGGGAGGTGAGGGGATGGATCAAACAAAACAAAGGATGTACGAAAATATCATAAGGGAGCTATACCTTGTATGCCAAGTAAAAATAAACTTAAAAATTTAGAGAACTCAGAGAAATGAAAGACCAAATAATTAAAACTCACTGATTTCCTGCTACCCAGGAGCAGTCAGCATCGGTTTTCAGCCTTCCAAATGTTCTCCACACGTACTTTAAAAGTGATGATTCCACTGCAGTCGTACTGTTTTTATAATCTTTTATCCCACTTAACACCTCGTGAATATTCTTCTGCTTGAACTAAGTTGAGGGCCACATCATTATTTTAAATGGCTGAAGAGCTTTCTGCTATGTGATGCCTCTATTTATTTATGACTATTTCTTAGTAATAATGAGCCTAATATCTTTGGACCTCTAGGCTGTTTGCAAGCTTTCGCTGTTATAAACAGCACGGTGATGAAGTTCCGTGGAAGATACATCTTCTGGCACTTGCCTAATTATTTCCTTAGAATAATTCTTTGAAGTGGGGTTGCTCATGAAAAGAAATGTACTTTTCAAGGGCTTTTGTTACATACCGCCAAATTGCTGTCCTGAAGCATCCTGTTCATTTGCAGCCCCAGAGGTGATACATAGAAGTGTCCTCCACTAGATTTCCAGGTCAATACAGGCATTGTCAATCTCTTAAATCTTGGCTAACTCAAGCAGTGAAAAATGGCCCTTCCTTGTTTCAATGTTTATTTCTTTGATTCCTAAGAAATGGAGACCAATTTTTTAAAAGACAGGTGTATTGTTAAAATACCTTCTTGGTGACCCTGCTGGGATTTCTGGCATGTAGAGAATGCAATTCATTCATTCATTCATTCATTCATCCATTCAATAAATGTTTACTTGTACCTACTATGTGCTAGACTGAAGGGAATAGGGAATAAGTCCAATATGATCTCTGTTGCAGAGTCCACAGACAGCAGCATATTTTTTTTGGGGGGGGGGATTTGGATCCACATCCCAGACACATGATTTTCTAGAATGATTCAAAGCAGTGACCCAGTTGGAGTCAGCATGAGCCAAGCTATATTGTAGTCTAAGGCAAAGGGAAAAAAAAATCAGTAATGCTAACCTTCTATATTCAAATTTTGATATTTGCTCACTATGGATTTTTGCATTAATTATGATTTAAAATATTACATTGTGCTCTTCCTTCTGGTGGCCAGTTCTTCTTGTTGTGCCTTTAAATTCCATGGCTGAGATGGTGCCTGGCTTGTTCTCTGCTCGTCCTTGTCCTTCCTGGTATATTTCTGATTTCTAAAATTTCTGTGCACACACAGATCAGATCCTGCAACCTGAACCCAGGGGCTGCAGGCTTATAAATAAATGCTGTTCTGGCTCCATAGCCAAAAAGATTTCAAGTCATTCCAATAACCGTTATTTTGAGGAATTGCTTTGTGCCAGGCTCTGGGTCAGCCACTAGGGATACAGACAAGCACTCAGACACTATTCTGGGGCTGAGATTCAGAGGTTCATGGGAACAAAATGCCCTGTCCATCAGCCAACTCTGTCTGTACAAGCACATGGCAGGTCATTTTGCCACCTTGTACCCATCTTGGTCACTATCTTGGGGGGAATGAAGATCAGGTTCTCAAGGGTCTTGGGGAAACTAAGAATGTTGACAATCTAATTCTTTCTTTTCTTTTTTTTTTTTTTTTGAGACAGGGTATCCCTGTACCCCAGCTGTCCTGGAACTCACTATGTAGACCAGGCTGGCATTGAACTCACAGAGATCCTCCTGCCTCTGCCTCCCGAGTGCTGGGATTAAAGGCGTGTGCCACCACACCCACCCTTCATGTTGACAATCTTAATGTGATTGTAATACTGTTAGAGTAGCAAAATACCCCATAAATTTAACTGGTCAAGACTATAAAATTCTAGTCTATCTGTTGGAAGACCAAGCTTTCCAGTCTCACTGGTCAATCACCGGGTGATAGAATCACTCTTAGGAAGGCAGGTTCACCTTAAGTTATGTTAAATAGTTGGGCAGAATACTTGGTGTTAATGAGGTAACGAATGTTTCCTGCCTTGCAGGGCAGAGCTACGCAGAACTTCCAGACCAGCCACAGTCATGTAGGTCTCTGTAAGTCTGTCCACTTTCCTGAAATTTTCAGGAAAGCGTAAGTAATTTCCGTTTTTCTTCTTCATGCCTTTCTTGGTAAACATGCTTTCTTTTAGGCTTTGGGCTGCCCCTAGCATCTTATATTTCTTTACTTTTTCTCTAAAGCTACCTTCTCCCAGCCATGTGGCTGCCATGTGTCTGACTTCCATGAAGGCTCTAAACCTTCATGGCTTCATGGCTTTCTTTTCTTCTTCCCACCATTCACCTCCTCAAGGCAGCTGCCAAGATTACCAGCTCGCCTGCCCTGAGGATTTTTCTTTAAGATTCTATTAAAATTGTAAAAGCTTCTGTTTGGGTCCATTCTTAAATTCTTTTTTAAAAAATTTATTATTTTTATTTTATGTGTATTAATGTATTGCCTGCATGTAGATAAGTGCACCTGTGTCATGCAACGGTGGTGGAGGTCAGAAGAGACTGTCAGATCCTCTGGGACTGGAGTTATGGACAGTTGTTAGTTGCCATGTGGGTGCTGGGATTCGAACCTGGGTCTTCTATAAGAACAGTGTTCTTAACCGCTGAGCCATCTCTCCAGCCCCCATTCTTAAATTCTTTTATGAATGAGACTAAGAACACTCTAGGGGACCCTCTTCCTCCCTGTTTCAATACCTTTGCACTCTGTAAGTATCCCCTGTAACACAAGCCTGGATCTAGGTTCTTAAAACTGTTAGAGCCAATAAGGAAAACAAGTGACTCTGTATATTTAAAACAGAGAGAATTTAATTACACAAGTGATAAGAAAAGTAGAGAATCTAACTAGAAAAGGTGAGGGAATCCAGGGCTTAGGTAATAGTGGGAAGCTACCACAGTCCTTAGGGGTGGATAGGCTCAGGGAAAAGGTCATGCTTTCAGAGCCTGGGGTGGAAGTTGGGACGGAGAAAGACTTGTTGCACAGGAACTTAAGCTGTGGAGGAGAGTCAGCTCTTGCTGGAGATTTGCCACAGCAGGGAGGAAGAGATAGAAAGATACTCTTGAGTTCTCCCTTCCTCTGTCTTCTCATCTCCTGTGATTGGTCTACTCTTGCTGGAAAACAGCTGACCTTGGAGCTAAGTCAGAGGCCAGCTCTCTCCATGTTAGACAGCAGAGTTGGGATGGAGAGTGGAACAGATCTGATAGCCAATGAGTCACAGAGCAGCCTCCTATGTACAAAACCATCACACACCCTAAAAGCGAATACTTTCGATACCTGTATCAGTTACTTTTTGTTGCTGTGATAAAATACCAGGAGTAGGATGCAGGGTGAGGCAACTAGAGTACCCCTTCAGTGGGTCTATCTAAAAGACTCCCGAATTGCATAACTCTTATCTGTAGGGGAAAAAAGAAAGTCTTTGGCTGGTGAATAGGGGATGTGAAGGAGAAGTAAAGGCAAGAGTAATTAGCATTAAAAGTTCAAGACAGAGAACCAGAAAAAAGTCAGAACAAGGCAAATTTCAAATGCTCATATCAAAGTCCATTGGGGTTTCTTGTTAAGAGCTTCCAAAAGCATCCCTCTATTGGGTTCCTCCTCATTTTTCTTTTGTCTTAGCAACATACTCTGTTCCAGAGTCCAAAAATGACAAAAATATTTGGGAGCACTTATCTAATTCCTAATAGATTTTAGGGTTACCTTTTCAGAGGGGTAATGTTAGAGTAGCAAAAAAGTCCTATTTAAAAAAAAAGAAAGAAAGAAAGAAGGAAAGAAAGGAAGAAAGAAAGAAAGAAAGAAAGAACACAAGGTTGTCAGAAAAAGTGATGGGGAGATATGAGAGGTCTTAGAGGGGAGAGAGTGGGCATAGGTTTGATCAAAACACCTTGTATGCATGTATGAAATTCTCAATGAAGTTTTTTTAAATTACTTTTATTTTATGTGTGTGCGTGTATTGCCTGCATGTAGGTAAGTGTACCCATTCGTGCAATGCTCACGGAGGACAGAAGAGGCTGTCAGATCCCCTGGGACTGGAGTTACAGACAGTTGTTAGCTGCCATGTGGGTGCTGGGATTTGAACCTGGGTCTTCTGCAAGAACAACCAGTGTTCTTAACCACTGAGCCATCTCTCCAGACCCATCAATGAAGATTTTTTAAAAGTTAAAAAAAAATAAGACCCCATCTCAAATTTTTTTTTAAAATAAAAGATTTATTTAAAAAAATACCATGACTAAAAATGGCATATGGAAGAGTTTATTTTGGCTTACGGTTCCAGAGGGGGAGTCCATAATGGAAAGGAAGGCACGGCAGCAGGTGGCTAGAGCAGGATGCTGAGCGCTCACATCTCAACCACACAGAGAAAGCAGAGGGAGGGAGGGAGGGGGAGAGAGAGAGAGAGAGAGAGAGAGGTGGGGTGAGGCTGCAAACTCTCAAAACTTGCCCCCCAGTGACATACTTCCTCCAGCGAGGCTCTATGTTCTAGAACCTCCTCAAACAGTACCATGAATTGGGAGTACATGTTCAAATGCATGAGCTTATGGGGGACATTTCTTATTTAAACAACTGCAGTACCATTTAATAGATGTCAGGCACCAGAAATCCAGCGCATCCAAGAGGCTTGTGCAAACTCTCAAAACTTGCCCCCCAGTGACATACTTCCTCCAGCGAGGCTCTATGTTCTAGAACCTCCTCAAACAGTACCATGAATTGGGAGTACATGTTCAAATGCATGAGCTTATGGGGGACATTTCTTATTTAAACAACTGCAGTACCATTTAATAGATGTCAGGCACCAGAAATCCAGCGCATCCAAGAGGCTTGTTACTAGGACATACGGTATGTAGTTGGTGGAACTGGTTTTGAGGTCAGGCTTGCCTGGGACCAAGTTTGTACTTTGCCCACACCATAGGCTTCTTCTCTCTGTCCCCTCCCACCATCACTCAGGACACCTGCAGTGTTCATGTGCATCACCCTCCCTGTGCCCTTGTCTTACAGTTACTTGGCTCTCTCATCGACAATGATGGTTCTTTTTTATTTTTCAGAACTGCCACATTGCTCACCATTGAATCTTTATGAATGGCATTCCTGGATTTAGACAACGATGATAGCTACCCACGTCCATGGTCCTAGTGTGACCTTGGCTTTACATCTGAATGCTTGGCTTTTGAGTTTTAGGTTCTAGGAGCTCCTGTTACTCTCTTTCCTTCTCACTTCCATCAGTCTCCCTGGCTTGGCTCTTTTTTTTTTTTTTTTTTTAAACCTTATTCTGACCTCATTAATACTTATGCATTTATTCTCAGTATACTAGCTTTTCTTGGTCTCTTCCCTCCCATGCCTGATCCAGCTTTCAAGGTCATGAATTATTTTTATGACCTTTCAATGACATAACCTTGCCAGTCTTTCTGCTATGAAATTTGAGCTCAGTACATGGTTATGATTTCCATATCTGTTTAATGTCCCTAGAAGGTCATCTGTGTTCAGCTGAGAGCTTGTTTTTTTCCATAGTAGCTAGAGTTAAACTGATGATCTCTCCTTGGACCCAGGACACTGTTTGGGGGAAAGGTCCTGGTGCCTATATTCAGATGAGTTCAGTTCTAGATTGATGGCAAGTGACTTTCCAGTTGCATATCCAGAGACAAGGTAGAAATAGAGGGGTGAGAGCACAGAATTGGGGTGCCCTCGTAGAGGTGTAATGGCAGCATGATTTCCCGAGGAGAAATACCAGAGGCACAGGAAGGAAGACCAAGACCTGAGGTGGCCCTTTAATAATGCATGTGAAACCTCTCGTCTTGAATTTTTTCAATTTCCTAAGACTTCTGGGTTCAGTGGTTTCACAAGGGTTAACGCACTTTCTCTTCATCCTGTATTTCAACCCTGAATTATTTCAGTGGCTGCAGACATTGCATGGAGCTGGATCCTGGTTGTTCCAGCTTCAGAGTGGGTTTATTGCCAGCCACGCATTATGACAGACTAATTGTGAGCCCCTTGCACCTGCTGGCTCCCCTTGTGGCTGGGACTCAGGAAGGAAGGGGAGAAAAGTTATTAATGAGCTTGTTGTTCATTATAATAAAACAATGGAGACATTGGCAAGGGGGCTGGTAGTCCAGGTGTGGTGTCAGAGAAAGCTGGTTGGCATTTCTGGAAGCATGACTTTACAGTCTTCTCACCTGCCTCCTTCCCTGACTTGTTTTATGACGTGTGATAAAAAAAGCTGCATCCTGAAGGAGACACACACAGTTCTTGTGAGCTCATGACCAAGCAGAGACACCTGGATGGAGGAGTTGCTGAGTCAGAGATGGGTCCTGGTTGGGATGAGTTGGGGCACTGGCTGTACATGGCCATTGCTCCCAGAATAGAGGGGGACAGATCTGGCCGGACCCCAGGTTACCTTGGCTTTGTAGATGTAGCTGGAGAGGAAGCTGGTGGAAGGACACAGAATGACAACCTACTGCACCTTGAAGATTTCTAAGTAGTGTCCCACTTCTGGCACAGGTACAGGGCTGAGACTAGGCCAAGAAATCAAGGCACCTGCCACATAGAATCCATTTTTTTTTATTATTTTTAAATTATTTTTAAAAATTTTATTTTTAAGTGTATGAGTGTACTGCCTGCATGTATGTGAGTGCACCCGTGTCGTGCAGCGCCACAGAGGTCAGAAGAGGGCTTTGGATTCCCCTGGAACTGGAGTTAAGGACGGTTTGTAGCTGCCATGTGGGTGCTGGGAATCAAACCCAGGTCCTCTGCAAGAGCAGTCAGTGCTCTTAATCACTGAGCCCCATAGAATCTATTTTTATTTATTAATTTATTTGTGTTTTTTGAGCCCAGGCTGGCTTCAACATCACTATGAAGTCAAGGATGACCTTGAACTTCAGATCCTCTTGTCTTTGCTAGGATTATAAGTATGGACCACCATGCCCAGATTTCCTGTGCACTATTTAAGGTGGCCTTTACTCTAAGGCTTGTGGTATAGCATTTAGAGTGAGTGCCTCACCCTGACACTGGCCTCCAGGGGTGGTTGCTGTCCCAGAAAGGCCAGATGGGGACTTCCCCATGATACCCTACCTTTGATCTTACAGTTGGTCACTGGACTCTCTTTCCTGGCTTTGTTCTTCTGGGCTTGACCTGGAGGTCCATCTTTTAGCTCCTAGGTCACTTGGAAGAAGACAATAATGATAGCTCACAACTGGGCAGTGCACTGTTAATTTTCATAAATATGTGGAAGGGAAGTGAGGGAAACCATTCTGTGTGGTGGTGAGGTGTGGAGGTTCTTGGGCAAGGGTTTCTGCTTTGAGTCTCAACTGCACCGTGACCAGGCCAGGTGCTCAAGTACCATAGCGTCTAGGCTTCCTCATATGAAAATGGCTTCTATTTTCTGATTTGTTTTTGCCTACAAAGTTTTAGATTTTTTTGCAGGATGTCTTCTTATCCAAGTTCTAGGTCAAGTTTCACATCCTTGAAGGGGCTTCCCCAGGCCAACTTACTTAAAGGAGCCCTTACTACTCTTCCTTAAAATTGTGATAGTCAACTCTTGACTTCATAGCTATGACCATGTTCACCAATGATCTTTATTTCCTTAATAATTTTTGACATTATTGGAGGATAAATTATATGAAAGCAAGGATATTGTCTATTTTGTTTATTATTGTATCCACAGTGCCCTGAATAGGCAATTGCTGAAAGAAAGCATAAATGGATAAATGATTTAAAATAGTATTAGAGGGCTGGTAAGATGGCCTCTACACTCACTGCCAAGCCCGATGACCTCAGTTTGGTTTCTGGGACTCACATGGTAGAAGGACAAAATAGATTCCTGCAAGTTGTGTCCCATCGTCCTCTGACCTCCACATGCATGTGATAATATGCGTGTACCCATCCCTCCTAAATAAATAAATGTAATAAATAGAAACAATGGTATTCTATTTAACTCACTGCACTGCTAGGGGGATTAAGGATGTAATCCATGAAGAGAGACTGGTGTGTTCTAAAGTCCTCACTTTCGAGGTCCATGAAAAGAGACTTGTCCACATTCACCAGTTCAGAAAGCAATAGTCTCAAACCCCAACCCCAAATACTTTGTATGCATTACAGACGTTCAGGTCCTTTTCTGATGGAATAAAAAAGATGATCTAAAAACTGTGCTTCTCTGGAAAACAGGGTATCCTGGCATGGGAGAGAAGGGTCAGGTCAGTGTAAGACCATCCCACAACTGTGTGGTTAGGACACTAAGTTGTTATAAACAGGAGAGATATTAAACCACATAACAGTGTGCTGTATGGCTATTTCCTCAGAATCAAAGTATTCCTTCTTTGGGAGGGAGGAGGGAAGAGAGAGGATCAAAAGACTCAGAGAACTTAGGGGACCCAGGAAGTTCATGAAACCTTGAAGACTCACAAGCTCCTCCCCAAGGTTCTAGAAGGAAACAATTGCTGTAGGAGAGGAGGCTCTTCAGGGGAGCTGTCTGCTAGTTGAGCAAGGAGCTCCAGGGGTATATCCCTCATGCTCCTGTAGGCAACCCCAATTCATTCATTGGTTAACCAAGTTAGACTTGAGTTGAATAAACTAATTTCTTTGGTCTGTCATTGTCTGTCATTGATACTTTGTCTAGGTGAATAAACATTTGTTCATGTTTCCCCAGGAAAAGTCACACAATAAAATGGGTGTGTGATAGGCTAATAGTACCCCAAAGTAGTTCCAACAATATGTGAATGTTATCATTTTGGAAAAAGGGTCTTTGTAAATTTAGTTAAATTAAGGCTCTTAGATGAAGTGATAGTCTTGGATCACTTGAGTGAGCCTAACCCAAGTACAATTTTCCCAGAAAAAAGGCGGAAGAGGATTTGAGAGAGGAGGGGAGGTGATGTGGATGTGGAAGGACAGGTTGCAGTCATTTGGCCCAAGTCAGGTGTTAACTAACGGAACTGTTGGGAAGCAGATGAAGGAAGGGCCCCCAGAAGGTAACACTGGGTCAGAGACTTGAACGCAGCAAGGTAAAGAGTTATGCAAGTATCTGCAGATAAAGACTTTCTGAGCAAAGGAAATGACACATGCAAAGGCCCTAAGTCAAGAGTGTGTGGTGGGTTTCAGGGGATGTGGCTAAAGTACAGTGTTCAGAGAGAGGAAGGCTAGAAAATCAAGTCAGAGGGAGTGGTGTAAGGCCAAGTCATAGGTCTTGCAGGCCTTGGTAGAGACTGATTTCATTTCAAGTATGTGGCAAAGTTATTGAAGAGGTGTGAACCAGAGAAGTGATAGTTCCTATTTTATACTAAAGAATCATCTGGCTGCTGGGTAGAGAAGAGTCTAGAAAGGAGGGGAAAAGACCATTATTGTAGGCAAAGGTTGGGGGTGGCATCTCTGGTTGGTTGTTGAGGAGAAGGTGGTAAGACAGTGTAGGGTCAGTGACAAGATCCATTTTTTAAAATTTTATTGATTTTTTTATTTTTATGTGTATGAGTATTTTGCCTGTTTGTAAGTGCACCCATGTCGTGCAATGCCTGTGGAAGACGGAAGAGGGCATTGAATTCCCTGGAACTGGAGTTACAGACAGTTGTTAGGCACCATGTGGATGCTGGGAATCGAACCCAGTCCTCTGTAAGAGCAGACAGTGCTCTTAACCACTGAGCCATCTCTCTAGTCCTGACAAGACTCATTTTGAAGGAAGAACCTTGGGATTTTTCTCAAGGATTAGGTGTAGGGAGTGACAGGAACAGAGTGGCCTCAAGGCCGTTCCCTTGATTGAATAGTGCTTCCATTGTGATGTCAAATGGACATCAGGGTGGGTCTGAGGGGAGAGTTATGGCTTGCTGGAGGGCAACCTGGCAGAGAAAGAGCGACCAGCAGGAGAGACTACCAGGAACTCCCACAACTTCAATGTTGCTTTTCATTTAGTCTTTGTTTGGAGCCATGCAGATCTTCTGAACTTCCAGGGCTTGACTGACAATTTTCCCAATGACATGGATCATCGGGGTCATGATGGAAAGAGAATATGCCCGAGTGGAGGTCAGTTTCATTTCTGGCCACTGGAGGTGCCTACTGTCTCTTTACAGCGGCATAGATGGAGCATGTAGAGGAAACAGAGACAACAGGATGATGTCTTAGAGCTGTCTATGTCCTCAGTTCCTGTTTTTGTGGAAGTGCAGCTTTAGCCTAGTCCCTGTCCCACAGGAAGCCTCAGAATCTTTGTAGGAAGTTGTCTTCTTGCTTATAGTCTACCGGGCTGGGCTTTTGTCTTCTGCAACTGCAGAGAGCCTGACCAATGGAATAGATTTGTCTGAAGGTACAAAACATCTTGACCTCTTAGTGTTCCTGGTTCACAGTGGGTTTGAGATGCGTAGGATGCAGTATGTGAAAGAGTGGTGGGTGCGAATGAGTAGGTAAATGCACACAGATAAACAGAAACCAGGGGACTATTGCAGTATTACCTCACCGGTCTCCCGTCCTTGAGACCTTGGGTGTCATAATTATATTTCCTTGGAAAAAGCAGTGACAAATATTCTTGGCAGCTATTAAGCTTGCATGCCACTGCTGCCCACTGATGACCTCAGTTCACAGAGCCTGAATCACTGCCTGTGTGACTAAAGGAGTTCTCAAACAGAACTATGTAGGAGGCTGGTCTCTCTGCTAGTGGGTCACGAGAAATGACTGTATAGTGCTTATAATGCCCCAACCTAAATCTCCTATAAAGTCTGTGATGATTTGAGTCTAAACTCTTCTGGATGGTCAGATCCCAGATCCTAGTTCTTTCCTCAGATGGCTTTGTGTGTGTGTGTGTGTGTGTGTGTTTGTGTGTATGCACATGTGTGTATACACGTGTGTACTTAGGGTACATATGTGTGTGTGTGTGTGTGTGTGTGTGTGTGTGTGTGTGTGGCTAGAGCATGACTTCTGGGTGTCTTCCTCAATCACTATCCACTTTATTGTTTGAGACAGTCGCTCACTGAGCCTGGAACTTGCCAATTCAGCTAGACTTGCTGGCCAGCAAGTTCCAAGGATCCTCCTATCTCTGTCTCTCCAGAGCTATGATTTTAGGTGTACTCTGTGATGCCAAATTTTGGGTGGGTGCTGGGGACTGAACTAGGTCCTTGTGTTTATGCAGCAAGCACTGACAGTCGTTTCCCTAGGCCCCTCAGATGGCTTTGTAAAGGTTATGATCCTGTGACTCACAGAGCCTAGACTGTGACCAATATTAATCAGCCAAGTTACCCAGAGCTCCTAGATGTTCTGTGATTGCAGTTACTCTGGTCTATGAACACATGTTATATTTTAGGTGATGAATTTATTCAAGGAGAAGCAGCTCTGAACTTACTCAAAGGGAGGCGTCTCTTTACATCTCAACTCACCATTTCAAATATGAGGCAGAACAGGTATGGACCTAGTTGAATGCCAGATAGGCATTGGTGGAATGCCTTTGCTTAGGTAGAATGCCTCAGCTCTACTGGCTGGCATATTCTAAGAATGGTGAGTTGCTCTGCGTTTCTAGAAGAGTGAAGTCCACAACTGGGGGTGAGATTCAGCAGATCCTGAGATGAGACTGAATGCCAGGCTGAGGTGTTTTCACTTTGCTCTGTTGGCATTTAGCAGTCACCTGGGGCTTTAAGAACAGCATGGTGAGATAGGCCTTTCTTCAGAAGGTCACCTCCTGGGGTGCTGGTCAGCTCCTGGGGCCTAGGAACTAGATACACATGAGGCTGGGAATCACATGCTAACTGTATGCAGAGTCCCTGGGTCAGCTGCTTCTTCTTTTTCCCAGGCTGGGTGATCCATGGAAAGATATCTGTTTTCTCACTTTTCCCTTTGTGTTTGAAGTCCTGGTTGGTCTCAGGAAAGCTCCCTATGTCTACTCATAGTCGTAAGTGGGTTCTCTGGGTGCAGACTGGCCCCTGAGGGTCGGGCAGTGAAGTCTCTATCACTGCATGTCTGCTGAGTCCCACTCTAACATCAATTACTTCATGCACCCCTCAGCACAGCTCTGAGTGGTTGCGATTGTGTTTTCCATGTGGACAATGAAAACCAGACAAAACTCAAGTTCCCACAGCTTACAAGTGGCAGAGCTGGGATTTGAACCTGTATCTACTGTTTCAACCCAGTGCTCTTTGCATATTGGCTTTCCCATAAGGCTGGGTGCTTGACCATGTGTCTGGAGAACTCAGCTGACCTTTTGGTGAAGGCAGGATTCTTCAGCTGACTGGCAGCTCTTCTCTCCTGTCTTGGGCTTGTCTCCCACATAGATTAATTGCTGCTTGCCCAAGGTGTGATGTTCTTCCATTCCACTGTTCCCGGGTGTGTGGGAATAGTGGGGAGAGGTGCAGCCATGCTGATCCGGACTCTGTACCAGCACAGCTGGCAGCCTGCACAGCACCCTCATTGGAAAGCGATCCATCAGCCATTGGCGGCACTGCCATCCCCACCCAGCTGCCGAGCCAGCACCTGTGAACCTCCTCAGGTGTGACAGGATCCCCAGCTCAGAGCCCCTGGGCTGGGCATGCTGTCTATCTCTTGGAGTTTTTTTTTTTTTTTTAGGGTTGGGGCCTCTTAATGGGGGAAGGAACCCCCGTCCCGAGCCCCCTGGGGTGGCCAGGTGTTTTTTTTTTTGGTGTTTTTTTTTTTTTTTTAGGGTTGGGGGTGGGCGGGCGTGGGTATGGGATTAGGTAGTAGAAACATTACCTTGCTGAGCCACTCCTAGGAGGCATTGGAGATGATCGAGCCGAGGTACAGGTGCTCCCTGGGGGGAGGAAAGGGTGTATTTTGAACATGGTTTCAGTCTTTTACACTGTCAGCACCCATATTCAAGTTTATCTTTTGTTCTTTTGAATTCTGAGAGAGACTCATTTATCCCCTTAAATGGTGAACTTATTTACAAGAGTGGGATTCTACAATTAAGGAAAGAGCACTGATTCCCTCCAGAGCAAACACTAGAAGGCACTCGGCAGAAATGATGGCAACATGTCTTCCAGATTATTCTTTACATGTATATGCAACCCTCAATCTTTGCTGCAGCCTGTGTCTGCTTATGGCACCAAGGACTGCAACAATAGCTGATTCCCAACCCTTCAAATTATTGTAGCTTGTTGGCAGTTTTCATGTCTTAGGGAGCTGGGTACTAGCCTCTGATTCTTTTTCCTGACTTTCCAAAGGGTGGAGAGTGCTAGAAGCATCCCTCTAATGGGAAAGTCTCTGGTACAGATTACCCCCATAGGGCTGTATCTTCAGCAAACAGCATATACTTATTCATTTTAACAAGGATAATTTTGTTGAGCATGACTTAATTCAACATAAGGCATAGACCATTAAATCAATCACTTTTGCTTTCTGTAATCCTCCAAAGAGGATGTTCCACAGACATGGTAGAAAGGGGTCGGGTTCGAGACTTTGACTCAGTTCCTAACTACTGGAACAGTAGAAGAGAGATCAGGGTTTGTGAATGTAGACCCTAAGTAAGTGAGTGCCATGGTGTGCCCCAGGCTTGCCCTCTCTGCAGCCCCAGGAGACAGTAGCCCCACAGTCGTTTTCTGTGTATCTTGCTGGCTTCTCTTTGCACCAATGCATAATGTCAAATGAGGGGCCCCCACTGAGGCGCCTGCTGCCAGGCACTCCTGATGACTTCAGCTAATTTCCGAGTCTGGAAACATTGTTGACAATGTGATTTCTGAAACGTGAAAGGCGTTATCTCGTTGTGCCATCTGTGGCGTGTCTGTCTGAGCCCAGGCTTCCGCTGCTGCCACTCTGCCCCCTCCCAGCAACTCTCGCTGCTCCGTCATCATCTCCCACAGCTAATTGCTCCAAACTGACAGGGAGGCTTTTTCCATTTAGAGATATGGGGAAATGGAACTTTCTTGCTGAGGTTTCCAAGTGAAGCCTTTTGGAACAGCAATGTGATCTTTTGGTTGGGGAGAGGTGGTGGTGGGGGTGGGGGTCTGACTTCAGCACTGGGCCAAGGACAGCTCCTGGGAAAGAAGGAAGGGGTCAGAATGGGACACAGGCTGGAAGACTTCTGTGATTCTAAGTTACAGGGAGTCTGGTATTCAACCAATGACAGAGAATTGCTGTCTACAAGATAGTAAATTGGGAAGCAATGAATTCCTAGTCACTAGAATGTGCAAACAGATTTTTTTTGATGCTTAGAGAGCTCGAAATGGAGCCAAACTTTGAATGAGTGATCTCTTCTAGCTCAGGGAGTCTCTTAGAAACAGTTATAATCAGGGACAGTGTATATTTGGGGGGTAATCACAGGGCTAGTGCTGGTGTAGTGGCTATCCATTTGTGTATAGCAAACCACCACAGTGCTTCAACAAAGCAACAATAATTTATTTTGCCCAGTGGATATTATTGGTCATTAACTTAGACAGGGAATAGCAGGGAGATCTTGTCCTTGGTTCCAAGATGTTTGAGAACTTAGTTCCAGTAGTTGACGTTAAAATCATCTGAAGGTTTGCCTGCAACTGTTCTGCTTTTCAGGCAGTTCATGCACGTGTTTGGCCCAATGTTCCTGGGCATGGGTGGGGAGCCTTGGTTCTGCTCCACAGGCTGCTTGAGTCCGTATGGCTTAATGGATGGCCTTCACATCTGTAGATGAGGTAATCAAAGCAAGAGGCTGAAGTTCTGTTTATAACCTACTCCCAGAACACATTGTTCCTTCTGTCTGTTTCTCTTGGTCACGGAGGTCAGCTTATTCATTGTGGGAGGGAACTACACAAGGTCTAAAAACCAAGAGTCAAGGATCTTTGAAGCCATCTTTGAAACTGGCTATCAGGGCTGCATTGTCAGATAACAATGCAGGGCATCTGGCTTCTGTTGGTTGAGAGTGAAGATTGGCGTGGAACTTCTTTCATCAGCAGTCAGTTGGCAGGGAGCGCTAACTGCAAGAAAACTCGTGTGTCCATGAAACTCCTTCTTGAACCTCTTTGCTCCCATGTGATCCACTGGCACCTGGCCAAGGCTTCCACATTTTGTTTCCTGTCCTGACATTTTCCTTGAGTTCCAGAACCACATTTTCAGCTCATAGCCCCCTGACAGCTTCTTGCATTCATCCTGGTCCTTCATCCTTCAGTGATGCTGTTGCTGCTGATGCCAACACTGCCCCCGACCCTCCTTCTCTATCCTTTCACTGTTCACTCTCCTTCAGCACTCTCTTCGCTGGCTCCAGGCCTTGTTGACTTCTGGGCAGATTCCATTTCCAAAGGTGGCTATGCTAACACTTTTCCCATTCCACAAATCCTCTATAACATTTTGTTGGCATTGCTTCAGTAAGAGGTGAGGGAGGGGGGCAGTATACCCTCACCTAGAACTTGGATGGAGTGTTGTCACTGTCTTGATCAACAGAAATGATGCCTCATGGCTTCTAAACTGGGTCATAAAAAGAAGTGTGACAAGTGTGATACTTGGAGTGTGCCCTCTCTCTGTCTCTCTCTGTCTCTCTCTCCCTGCTTGTTCATGGCACGCACCACCATTTTTGTGAGGAAGCTCTCATTTAGTCATGCAGAGACCACCTGGAAAGGAATTGATGCCCTCCAGTAAAACCCAGTGTTGCCCATCAAATACACTAGTGCATGAGCTTTCAGGAGGTTCAGCCTGGTGGTTTGAGTCTTCCAGATTACATCATGGAGCAGAAACAGTTTGTCCAGCACACCTTTGTCATTCCTAACGGAAAGTCATTGAGACAATGGGTGACTACTGGTAACTGGACTACAGTAACTGCCGTATCCCATACTCCACCATGCTTCCTTACAGTGGACTGCCGTGGCTTCTGTTCCTTTCATAGCAGTCCGTAATTACATATTTTTGTGTTCAGTTAACTTCCATCTTTTCTATGGGGCTATACAATTTATGAGGGGAAGCACCATACTCATTTTGCTCACCAACACCCTGCCAGAGTCTGGCGTGTAATATGTGTTCAGTGAGTGCGTCAAACCAACACACTTATGAAGGGTCTTTCTCTTGAATGCTCCTTGGATCCTTCAGTCTTTAATAAAAGCTCAAGTCCTCATCTTCATCTCCTGATTTGATCTTCCTCTTTCATCCTGGTGAAGGTCCTATCACCTCTTCAGACTTGGAGATCATCTTGATCTTCTCCCCTCCTTCCCTCTCCCATAGAAGACTCCAAGTCCTGGCCACCCTATCTCCCAATACCTTCCCAGTTTCCATACCAGCCCCGACCTCCCAGCGTTCCACTTGGGTTCGACCTTATTACTTCTTTTCTGGTAGACTCCTGATCAGTTCTCTATCTTCTATTCATGGTCCAAATCAGGAAGTTGGCCTTTCCACATGGCATGTCTGAGCCTGTCACTTGTTGGAAACAATTCTTCATCCCTGTTGACCCCTAAATCCTTACTAACCTCCCCACATTATTTGTGGAGATGGGTGTGCTGTAAGTTAAACAAAACCCCTGGCTGCAGCGCCTCAGATGACATGAACTGGGCTTAGCTTTCTTTCCTTAGTTCTTCACTAACTCTGCCTTCCAAAACACACACTCTAAACATGCGAAGATATTAGGTTCATTCTAAAACCTGCATTGATTTGGTTTCAAGTAACATTTGAGCAAACAGGTAGTAGCTAGCAGTAGCTGTGTGCCTCACAGAACTTGATACAGGGAGGGCAGGTAGAAACGTTTCCGGGAACAACTGACCAAGGGCTTAAACAGAAGCTCCATCTTGTCCCTGTTTCCAGCTCTTTCTCTCTAAGAAGACCTTTCTCCATGCATTTATCTACTGTTGTCTAACAAAACACCCCAGACACAGTGGCTCAGAGTAATAATCCTTTGTTATTGTCTCACATGGCTCCAAGTTACCTTGGCAATAGCTGGTTGGTTCATCCTTAGACTCATACGGCTTTAGTTCAGCTGTGGTTGGAGCAGTTGAAGACATTTTACTCACATATGTGACATCTAGCCTGGGGAGTTCATAGCTGGGTTTCCTCCAACATTTCTCTTTGTCCCTATATGGCATCTCCATGTGGTCTTTTTAACATAGTAATTATAAGGTAGCCAGAATTCTTATACAGCAGCTCAGAGCTCCAAAGGCTGGGTCTCAAGAAAAGTGTCTGGAGGCGTGTGGTCTTTCCTGGAAGCAACTTACATTAGTTCACCTGCCAACTTAGTTGAAAAGCTCCCTTCTCTCCAGTTCAAGGGCATGGGCCACAGATTCATGTCTGGAAGGGATGGGGAGCATGCACGAAAATGTCCATGTTTGCTACTAAGAACCCGATCCATGGCAGTGTCTGTGTCTGTCACTTGACAGTTTCAGACACTGTTTCCTCTCAAGTTATAATCCCTAGAATCCCCAGGTGGAGATCCCTGGGCTCAATGAGCTCGAATGAGGCTTTGGAAACGTCTAGAATCAAGCATGACAGGCTCCTCATGTGGATGAGTGTGGCAGGTTCTGTCCCAGGTGGAGATCCCTGGGCTCAATGAGCTCGAATGAGGCTTTGGAAACATCTAGAATCAAGCATGACAGGCTCCTCATGTGGATGAGTGTGGCAGGTTCTGGGGTGGGATGAGACACCAGCACAGATACTTCCACACCCTCACCTGTGCTGGGCCTTCTGCCCAGAGCACATCTCAGGCATCTCTCCATCCTGTTCACACTTTCAATTCTCATCTCAGGGAAGTCTTCCCTCTCTTGACAGCCAGGCCTGGCTTAGGTGTTTCTTCCTCCCATTTTCTAAGGTCTCTCCACTCACTGTCCATCCAGCAGTAGTTACTAGATCCTAATTCGACCCCCACTCCCCATCCCCTCTCTCACCTTATCTTTCTCATCAGGCTGTGAGCCTCTTTAGGGCAAAACTTATATTCATACAGTTCAGGGTCTGGCATTAGGTAGGTGCTTTGTAACCACTCCTGGAATGAGTGAATTAATCTGAGCACCGAGGAAGCTGCCCCCCACATGAACCACTCTGTCCTCTGGTGTCGGAGCAGATGGCCCAGCTTCTACGTGCTGGGGCAGGATGGGGCCACTCCCTCCACAGCTGCCCTGGGGCAGGGTGTCTGCATGCTGTGTTGAGAGTCCAAGCCAGCTTGGCATATGGAGGACTGAAGGCCCATGGCCCATAGGCCCTCTCAGACCCTTTGAGCCTCTCTGCTGCTGAGAGGCCACAGAGGACCATGGCAACATCTGGGAGAACAGGTCATTCCAGAGGAAAGTATCCACACCAGATGTTGAGCTTTATGCAGATGAAATAACCAGTCCTGGGTTGTGGTTTCTGACAACTGTTCATAGGAGGGCTTGGGGTTAGGGGGCCATGTGGGATGCCATTAAGAGTAGACTGGATTATTGGAATAAGCCTGGCAAACCAGAGATTTAGGGGACAGGCAGACATAACAACTGGAGCTGATGTTTGTATTTATGTGCTAAACACTATGCCAAGCTCTGTGGTTATATATTAATGGCTTTTAATCCTATCAGGAAGGAACTTGCATTATTTTTATTTTATATAAGAGATCACAGTTTAGAGAGGTAGAGGAATTTGTCTGTAGGCTCACAGCTCAAAAAGAGTAGAGCTGGGTTCTGAAGCCATGTGTCTGGTTCTATGGACTTAGCCATACCCACAGTCACTGGTCTCAGCCACTGAATCTCCCAGGTAGGGATACTGGGATGTGACTTCCATAGGTACAGGCATAGAAGAGTGCTGGCTGAGACTTGGAGTCTTTGTGTTTCTGGGAAGTGATTTCTGGGCCTGGCAGACTTAACTTTGTCCCCTAAACAGATCTGAGACAAGGATTTGAAGCACATTGTAGTTTTTTTTTTTCTTTTAAGATTGTTTCAGGAAACACACTGTGATATAAGACCAGAGGCCAGGCTGTCAATTAAATGTTTGCTATTGAGCCTCATGGGTTCTCTGATATACAGAGAGCATTTAACTGATCCTGGTCCTGTGGAAAGAGGAAGCATTAGGCAGAGAGATGGAGGTGAATGGAATGGGAATCCACTGGCAAGAATGGAAACAGTTTCAAAAGTTGCAGGTGACCTTGACAAGGCACAGAGAGGTGAGGCAAAGCCCAAGCAGCTCATATTGTACTTGAAATGCCCCAGACCTCTGACTACAAGGCACCAACAACAGACCTTTTACTTTCCCTTCTGCCCTAACACAATGAGATACATGTTCATAGGCACAGATGTCCCAGGAACCTCTAAAACTCATGAATAAAATCGGTCTCCAGTACATTTGCTTTGTACTTAAAAATGTGACAAATGAGTTGGAAACAAAATATATGGGCAGGTCATTAGGTTAGCCTGTGCTCATTAAAATGACTAATATTTAGGGGTGTGCAGAATCATGCCTCTGTTCATGTGAGTGATATTGATTGAGAACCTGCTGTGTGCCAGGTACTGTACTGAATGTTCCAATTCATGTCCAGTAAGTTGGACAATTGTGAGACAAAGGGCCCTGAAAGGAGGAAGCTCAGGAACCAGCCACCTAGAAAGGGCATAGAATGGACCAATTGTTATCTGATGCTGCTCTCCAGAGCAATGGGCCCATTTATTCTTTCTTCAAGGACATCTTGGGAGTAGTAACTTCCATAGAATTAGATACTTTTATTTAGTATTATTAAAATAATATGTTGAATGTTTGTGTCAGACATATTTACTCCATTCATTATATTTTTGTACTTCTAACAAATCAGTTGATTCTTTAGCCTTTTTTAAATTGAGACAGGGTCTTACTATGTAGCCCTGGCTGGCCTGGAACTCTCTATATAGACCAGGATGGCCTCAGACTCACAGAGATCTGCCTGCTTCTGCCTTCCAATTGCTGGGATTAAAGGTGTGTGACATCATACCTGGCTTCTTTTGCTTTTTAGACTTACTGATTTGTAATGGTTTGTTCTTACACTCTTGTTCTAGCTAATGGCTGTTAGTTCAACTTATATAATTAAAAAATATGTATTCGATTTATTTTTAAAGTTTTTCATGCATGCACACAACTCCTCCCAGATTCACCCCCCCTCCATGACTCTGAGTGTTCTGTTACTAGGTAGACCAAGCTGGCCTTGAACTCCTTACCCTCCTGCCTTAGCCTCCTATGTACAAAGAATACAGGTGTGTGCCACCATACCTGGAGATTTATGTTCTTTTAAAAAATTTGCACACTTTTAAGCATGGTGGAGTGCTTGGAGCCTGTTTCCTCAGATCTAAATTATCCTGTTGCTTTATTGGATCCCTGCAATAGCTTGTAGGGATCCCTTCTTTATTGGATCCCTTCTTTAGCTTGTAGTTTTCATTTGACTGTCCATCACAGTTGTGGGCTTATGGTTACCTCATCTTGGGGTTATCTGTCTTTCACTCAGGGACTAGTCTTGTAGTGGCAGCTCGGGGTTCTCACAGTTAAGGACAGAACAGCTCAAGTCCCTGAGTCAGTGTAAACATGCACCACGCTCCTGGATATTCACATGTTCCATGTTCTGTGTTCTCCTGCCTTGGGTCCACAGCTCAGCAATGGCAGAATCATAGAGTTTTTTTTTTCTAGTTATATATTTTATTTATTATTTTTATTTTATGTGTAAGCCCGCAAGTGTCATGCAGTGCCCATGGAGGCCAGAAGATGTAACTCCCTGGAATTGGAGTTACAGATGGTTGTTAGTTACCCTGTGGGTGCCTGGAGTCGAACCTGGGTCCTCTGCAAGAGCAGCTAGTGCTCTTAACCAATGAGCCATCTTTCCAGTCCCCAGCACGGAGTTCTTTTTTAAAAGATTTACTTCATTTTAAATTATGTATACATGAGTGTATCTATGTGTGTATCTTGGCATGTGTGAGTGGAGTTGCTCTTGGAGGCCAGAAGAGGGCACTGGAGCTCCCAGAGCTAGAGTTACAGGCAGTTGTGAGCTGTGTAATGTGGGTGCTGGGAATGAAACTCAAGTTTTCTGCAAGAGCAGTATGTGCTCTTAGCTGCTGAGCCATCTCTCCAAACTCTGATGAGATTTTTAAACCCCTGTTTTAAAGCATTGCTTTTGTCTCCCTGCCATGTATGAAGGATGTTCAGTTTCTGTTCTCCCGGGAGATTTGTGCTTCTTTCTTCAGTAGCTAGTTCTATCTAGTTTCAGTGCCGGGTAAGCCCTTAGCTTCAGTCTCTCAATATTGTGAAACTTTCTTCCATTCCTAGTTCATAGATATAACTACTTCAAAACCATCTTTTTTACATTATTTCTGTGATTTTGGTAGGATAGTCTGAGACCTGACAAGTGGTCAATTGGTACTTAATCCTCATTATTTTGTTTAATCCTCACAATAACCCTGCAGGGCACTTTTACTATCTTTACTTTTCAAATGAGAAAATTGCAGCTCAAATTACCTGTCCAAAGTAATCTAATTACTAAATAGTAGTAGAGTTACTATCCAAACCCAAGAATCATGAAGTGAGGGCTTTTGTCTTTTAAAACTTTTGTTTTTAAAATTTTATGTGTATGAGTGCATTGCCTACATGTATGTGAGTGCACCATGCCATGCAATGCTGTGGAGGACAGAAGAGGGCTTCGGATTTCCTGGAAATGGAATTAAGAACATAGCAGCCATGTGATACTGGCTGGGAATCCAACCTGGGTTTTCTGCAAGAGCAATCAGTGCTCTTAACCACTGAGCCATCTCCCCAGCTCCGAGAGCTTTTGTCTTAGCCACTACTAAACATTACAGAATGTGTCGGAGCCTTTACTATCTTGAATATCCATGAAGGGAGTATGCAGAATTTCCCAATTTATCTTAGTCTATCCCTGTTGAGTTTATGACTAGGGTCCTGAAGTCATAATTTGAAGGACTTAGCAGGATAAAAGTTGAGGAGGGGGTCATTGGAGTCAGTGAGCTTTTGCTGGGGAAGGCTGTATTAACAAACAGCTCCTCAAGTGTCAATGCCTTAAGAAGCCACAAAATTGCATTTCTTTCTTGTGTTGTATACTGGCAGATACAGTCTAGCTGCAGATCTCTGGACATGCCTTCCATTTTGGAATCCAGATAGAAGATGTCCTTCTAATTTAGGACACACTGTTCACAGGATTGAAAGAAAGAGCCATATATGTGATGGAAACATGCACCACACCTTAATTTCTGCATGAACTTGATATGCCTCATGTTTTCACTGGCCTTTGATTAAAGCAGGTCATACCGAGCCGAAGTCAATGGGATGAGAATCTATACTTTGTTTACAGATGATGGGAGAATAATCATTCCAGTGAAAATACAGTCTACCACAGAAAATGCAGCCACAGGGAATTTTCCAGCTGGGATTTTCAGTAGCAGAGTGGAGGGAAGTTGTAAACTATAGTTTAAAGGTTCAGGAACACCATAGGAAATGTGAACATAGAGGAGGAGATGAAGCACACAAGCTGTGGGCTTTAAAGGCTTGAGGTGGCCTCATGGGTCAGTACTAGAGTCCCTCTAGCCTAGGACATGATGATGGAGGACTGCGTGTAGGGGACCTGAGTATGCGTTCTCATACCTCACCTCCATGTCAGAAATGGAGGCTGGCTTGCTTGCTTTTTATTTTCCTTACTCATTCAGAGAGCTCACCCAACAACAAAACCAATAGAATCTATTTATACATCTTCATTTAGGTTCCTTCCCCCTTCTAATTACTCCCTAATCAACAGCTGATCATGCCCACCCTATAACCTGAATGTGATGTCATCTTTGGTATCGTTCAAGAAATAGCACTTAACAGTTGTTAAATAGGGGAGTCCATTTTTAGAATGCGGCCTGCTTATCTTCTCCCCCTTTTCAAAGGTGATTCAGATTTATTTTTACTTCGATGAAAACAGCCTTCATTGATTTCTGCTCCACAGAGAGAGAAGAGGACACTTGGATTCGTGAGAGAGGCAGTTAGCCTTTTCTTACTGCCAATGAAGCAGGCTGCATGTTACCTCCCTGGGCATGCACAAAGGGGAAAATGAAGTTAGAAGGGTTGTGCTTTGATAGAGGTAACACACTCTGAAATCAGAGATGGTGGCTTTTCAGTTCTAAGCATGGAGGTCCTGGAGATCCCAGCTCTTGGGAAGCCTTTGGATGATACCACAATGTGAGTAACTAAACCAGATCAAGCTGTTGGCCCCCTCAGTTCTCTCAGGCTGGCTTGTATCTTTACTTCCTTCTCCCCTTTACCTTTGCACCCTAGTACCCCCAAACTCTGGGTTGTCTTAGAACACTTCTACATATTCTGACATTAGTCATAGCAGTACCCAGCATCCCTGCCTTGAGACCTGCCTTCATTTCCTGTTGCTGCTGTAATGGATGTTTGGCACACACCCAGTGGCTTGCTTACAATAGGTCCAGAAGTCAGAAATCCAAAATGGATCGCATGGGGCTACCGTGTACCAAGGTGTTGGCTGGTATGCATTCCTTCCAGAGGCTTTAGGGGACATTACATTCCTTGATCTTTTCTGGCTTCCATCTGAAGTTATCCTTGGCTCATGGCCCTCTGTCTTCAAGTCCAGCAGGGAAAGACCTGTCTTGTGCCTCATGAGTGCGTCTCTCTATTTCAGATTCTTCTTCTGTACTCATCCCCATTCAGGGATTCTGATTGCACTGAGTCCATCTTGGTCATCCAGGATGGCCTCCTTAATCAGTGGTAAGGATTATCAGTCACTTAAAGAAAGTGACTAATTCTATCTGAAACCTTAATTTCATCTCTCTACGTAGCCTAACATAGTCACACATTTTGAGGACTGGGAAGTGAACATCAGGAGGCCATTATTCTGCTCTCCACCATCTCTTGTCAAATATACTAATAGATTTCTTGTATGTACATGTTTGTTCATATGTGTGCATGTGTGTATGGATGCCAGAGGCCAACATCTGGTCTCTTTCTCAATCTCTGTTCACCTTAAGTTTTGAGATAGGGTCCTCACGAAACCCTGGAATTCATGAATTCAGCTAAGCTTGCCATCAAGCACCAGGGATCCTCCTGTCTCTGCCTCCTTATCTCTGGGATTGCAGATGTGTGCTGTTGTGCTCAGCATTTTTGTGGGTACTGGGGATTGAACTCAGGTCTTCATGCTTGTACAGCAACTACTTTACTGACTGAGCCCATCTCTCCAGTTTCAGTAAGTTTTTTAAACCCGCTTGGAAATCCCTACCAATCAGGGACAGAAAAGGAACATGCCATGTATCAGACAGACAATCGCAGTTTAATCTTCTGACATTCTTGCTCTGAAGAGTTCGTTAGCTTCTGCTGCACCGTGAACTTTCTCTGGCTACTTTCTCCTTCAGGTTCTCAGCCTCCCATTGACTTGATGTTTAATATTTCCACGTCCCAATTTATCTCCCTTCTCTTCTGTTGTTTCTGTGTGTATATGTGTGAATGTTCATGTGTGTGCATGTGTACGTGTGTGTCGAGGCCAGACGTCAACCTTAGCTGTCATTCCTCAGGAGCTGTCTACTTTGTTTTTTGAGATAAGGTCTCTCACTGCCTGTCTTTACCTTCCCAGGCTGGGATCACAAGTGTGAACCACCATGCCCAGCTTTCTTTTCTGTTTCCAAAACTTGCTGGAGTGGTACTATTTGGATATGTTTGTTGTAAAACGTGTGTGTGTGTGTGTGTGTGTGTGTGTGTGTGTGTTACTTAGGTTCTAGGGATTGAACCCAGGTCCTTGAGTTTGCAAGGAAAGCATTTTACTGACTGATTTATCTTCTCAGTCCATTTTTCTAATTTTTCTAAAAATTCACAATCTTTCTGCTCTATTATACAGAGCAATTGATTCTCCCAAGCCTCTCCCATACACAGTGATCAGTTCTAAGTCCATCTTTCCTCACCAGTAATTTTTTATGGTTCAGTATTTATGTTGATTTAAAAAAATAGTTTATTAACTATCATTTATCTTGGTTAGTGAGCTTTTTCCTTTTATTTTCGGTGCACGTCTGTATTTTGACACAAGTTGAGTGCTTCATTATAGTAGAGCCCTGAACCACACTAAAGGACATGTAGATAGAACAGGATTTATTCTACGGAAATCAGCTGCTTTAGTACTGAGTGATGTGGTTATAGAAAGACCTTGATTTATATAACTTGCCTCCCAAGGAAGTGGCCTTGGGACCCTTCTTTTGGGCCTTTGAGACTTGACTTCTGTAGTACCTGAAGGGATACTATTTGTGCAAAAGAATGCCAAGATTTCCCAGTCTTTTAAAAATTATTTTTCATTTTTATGTGTATGAGTGTTTTGTCTACATGTATATTAAGTGCACTGCAGGGACCAGAAAGGGGTGTCAGATCCTCTGGAACTGCAGCTGTAGTTATGGACGGTTGTTAGTCAGCATGTAGGTGCAAGAGCAGCTTGTGTTCTTGACCACTGAGCCATCTCTCCAGCCCTGGATTTCTCAGTCTTACATACTTCTTGGAAGGCTCTGGAGAAAGAAATCTGATGGAGGCATCTGCCATGGTCACCTGAGCAATACAGAGGAGATGAAGCAGCCTTCCCTAAGCTTACCTGGAGTTCCAAGAGTTTCTTGGAACTTACTGGTAGCCCTGAGCCCCTCAGGGGAGAACAGAGTGTCAGGTCACATGAACTCAGATCCGATTGCTGTGATAGTTCACTGTATGTGTCAACTTGTCTGGCCACAGGATTCCCAGAAATAAACATTATTACCGAGAACGCTTTAGACATAAACATCACTGAGAACGTCTAGGAGGACGTTTCTAGAAGAGATTAGACTGGGCAAAGCAGGTGAGCATCTCCCATTTGGGTGAACTTCATCCCATCACTGAGGGTTTGAACATGGCAAAAAGTCGGGGAAGGCTGGAGTTTCCCTTTCTCTGCTTGTCTGTGTGAGCTGGGACGTCCACGTGTTCTTGTCATGGCGCTCCTGCTTTCTGATTGGACTCTGCAACATGGGCTCTTCACACCTCATGTCCTTGGACTCCATCACCGGCTTTCCTGGATTTCCAGCTCACAGCCTGAAGATTGTGTGACTTCTTAGACTCTGTAATAACATAAGGCAATACTTTATGATACCCCCCACCCCCACCCCTGGTCTGCTTCTCTGGAGGATCCTGGCTAATTCAGTAATCCTTGCTTTCAGAGTTGACATCAATTGGTCAAGCAAAAGCACAGACAATGTTTTGTTGCAGTAGCTCAGGTGACACCTGCATAGATTGGACCAAACACTGTATCCATCCAAATGCTTGCTCTTGGACGAGTCAATTCATTTTGTTTGAAATGGAGCTAAAACAGCCCCTCCTTGCTCCCTCTTCTCCTTCCTTTTGTGTCTGACCACACGCCTGGCTCTAGCATAGCATTTGGTACATCATGATAAGCAAGCAGAATGGCTCCCTGCCCTCAGACAGCTTCCGATCTGCAGGGCCAACTGACACATCAATGTTTGGTTTTATAAATAAAACTGTGAAACTTCGAGGGTGTAGGTGAGAAAGAACAGCAGGGCTGGGTAGAGCTGGTAATTAAGGAATGTTTTATTTGCAAGGAGGTTTGGAAGATTAGAATCAGCTGAGTGAAAGTGAGCATGGAAGGCGTCTGTGCTGGATAGCTTTAGAGTCAACCTGACACACCTGGGTTGAGGGAGCCTCAATTGGGGAATTTCCTCTATTGGACTGGCCTGTGGCCATGTCTGAAGGGCATCTTCTTGATGAGTGATGTGGGAGGGCCCAGCCCACTGTGGGTAGTGCCACCCCTGGGCAGGTGGGCCTGTGTTGCATAAGAAAGCAGGCTGAGCAGGGGCCAGGGGAGCTAGCCAGTAAGCAGTGTTCCTCCATGGCCTGTGCTCCAGCTCCAGGTTCCTGCCCTGAGTTCCTACCTTGGGTCCCCTGATGAACTGGGACCTGGGAGTTGTAAGCTAAATAAACCCTTTCCTCCCCAAGTTGATAGTGGTCAGAGTGATAGTGGTCAGAGTATTTTGTCACAGCAATGAAGAACAAATTAGGACAGAGTCCTACAGTTCACAGGCACAGGGAATGCAAAAGCCTTCTGGTGGCAAGGGTCCTGGAATGTTGAGGAATCCTCCAGGTGCTTGATCCTGACTCTAACCCTAATTCTAACCTTTGCTCAGATCTTCATTCTGACCCTGTACCTGTTAGTAATGCTGATTGTGAGCCTGGCCCTAACCGAAGCCTGACCCAAGCTCCAACCCGAACACTGGTCTTGACCCTCACCCTGACATTAATGTTGATCCTCATTCTCGCCCATGCATTCTCAACAGGGCCAATATTTTCCTACCATCTCTGCTAATGTATAGAACACAGACACGCATGTTACATATGCAGTGTAATGATTGCATACAATTCTATGGTGTGGGCAGTCACAAAATGAAGACTCTTCAAGGGCTTGATAATGAATAAAGCCATGTTGGTATGTGCTGAATTCTACTGACTGTAACCCTTACCCTGATTTGTCCCTGATCTGACCCTGATTTGACGCTGGTCTTAGTTTTACTTCTGACCCAGTCTGCCTGAGGGAAGTTTAGCAGGAGCCCACTGGGGAAGGAGGCATCGGGGTCTGGCCACACAGAAGCTGCACGATATGGGAAGAATCTTGGCCTTTGCTCTGAGTTCCTTGGGGTTTGTTGACATCCATCTCTCAACCTCCTTTAGGAGGGAGAAGCCATGTCCATGTTTCTTGGTATAGTAAATTTCTACCACTTACAGGGAATGAATATATACATGAATTGGCTAATACAGGCTTTATGTATGTTTAATACATAGATGGAAATACATATATACATGTATACTCAACCCTCTATACCTGTAGATTCAACCAACCACAGATTTAAAAATGTGTGTGTTTACAGAGGAATCATTTCCTCCATGCTTCCAAGTGAAGCCAACCATGGCCAAGCAGGACCTTTGACTTTTCTTCACATAGGCAGAACTGGTAAAAGGAGCCAGGGGCTCCTCCCAAGCCCATGTGACCCCTGAGGAACAGATCCTCAAATGACCTTAAGAGTAAAAATAAATTGGTTTATCTGGGCCAACTGTATGGCCTTAAACACCCAAAAGGAAAGTATAACCAAAGATTAAAGGGGTCAATATAATTTCTTAAGAGTCCATATGTATAGCTAAAGGCTACATAACAAGCAACAATGCCAGACAGGGGATACCTTCTTTTGAGTTGTTGGCCAGGGTGGCCCAAGGGACTCCCAGATAGTAACCCAGCATAGAACTGGGAAAATGAACAGCAGACCCCAATCTTATCTAAAGGAGTATTGACAACTGATTGCTGCTAGATGAGGAACAGCTGACCCTCCTAAAACAAAGACCTCTAGATAGGATGACTAGATTCACCAGAAGGGCAAGTAGTGGGGAATGGCTGGGGGTGTCGATAACACAGCAGACAGTAGCAGGGATATCAGAGTATAAGGGGTCTAGTGGGGGAGGGAGTCTGTTGGAGGGTACCATCTGGGAAGTGGGTAAAAAAAGTGTGTGTTTAGTATATATGTGTAAATATATATGTACATGTATACTCAGCCCCCCATACCTGTAGATTCAACCAACCACAGGCTGAATATACATGAAAAAAAATTGGATTTGTACTGAACATGTGCATAGCTTTTTCCTTTGTTATTATTACATGAACAATACAGTATAACAAGGATTCACGTATTATTCACATTAGGTATCGTAAGTAACCTAGAGCTGACTGCAAGCACACCAAGTCCTGAGCACAGTCACTGTCTGTAAAGGACTTGAGCATCCACGGATTAGGGTATTGGCTGTAGACCCGGGACCAATTCCTCACAGATACCAGCATTAGCATATATATAAACATGGCCTTCCCTGAAGTGTCGTGTCTTTATTAACAAGGAAGACTAGCTGGCACCTGACAGAGGTCAAGGTTTCTGCAGTTGGTATGGATTTCACCTGCTGGAGACACCATGCAGGCTTCCTGAGGGACAGGCCGGTTCCTAGAGAATACTTAGAAGAACCGGACGTGAGGTTGAACCTGGCAGAGGAATAAGCACCCGATTTGCTCACTGCTAGAAAGTCCCTAGTCAGCTCTGGAAAGGCCCAGATGTCTTATTTTGGCAGGAGCTTGAGGACCTTTAGTAGGTAAACCCACGGATTTTGACAGAAAGTCAAAATTTCTAAGGACTTTTGCTGGAAGTCCTTAGGAACATCTGCTACTCTTCAGTTCATCCCCATTGTGAGCTTGTCATAAATGCTAACGGTGGTCAAGGAGGCTGTGCAGTAACACGAGAAAAAGTTGTCAAATGCCAAGAAGAAGCAAAGCAAGATAAGTAATCGCGTTTTTGTACGTTGGTGTAGAAATTGGTTTAAGAAAGATATGAGAGGTAGCAACAGCCAGGTGTTTCTGCTCAGAAGAAGTAGGTCCGTGGTGAACTGGTTTAGGAACAGAGCTGGGGATGTAGCCCTGTGGCAGAGCTCTTGTCCAGCATGTGCAAGGTTCTGGGTTCCATCCTCAACACGATACATAAAAAACTGGGGGCTGGAGAGATGACTCAGTGGTTAAGAGCACTGACTGCTCTTGCAGAGGACCCGGGTTCGATTCCCAGCACCTACATGGTGGCTACGAACTGTCCTTAACTCCAGTTCCAGGGAAATCTGAAGCTGTCTCCTGACCTCCGTGGCATTGCATGACATGGGTGTACCTACATACATGCAGGCAATACACTCATACACATAAAATAAAAATAATAAATAAAATATTTAAAAAAAACCCAGTGAGTGGAAAATAAAGCAGCTGCACTTCACTGAGAGGTTAGCATAGGCCTGGTTTTGTATGCAACATTTTATATGGATTATCTTATTTTTTAATATTTTATTTATTGTTTTTATTTTGTCTATATGAGCGTATTGCCTGCATGTAGGTGAGTGCACCCATGTCATGCAATGCCTGCAGAGGTCAGAAGAGAGTGTCAGAAGAGAGCGTCGGATTCCTCTGGAACAGGAGTTATGGATGGTTGTTAGCTGCCATGTGGGTACTGGGCATCAAACCCAGGTTCTCTGCAAGAACAGTCAATGCTCTTAGCCGCTGAGCCATCTTTCCAGTCCTCTGGATTATCTTATTTGATCCTTTTCGGTTTTTTTGTTTTTTCAGACGGGCCTTGCTGTGGAGCCTAGGTAGGCTGTGAACTCTCAATCCTCCTGCCTCAGCCTCTGGAGTGCTAGATTACAGATGTGTGATCAGACCTGGCATCTTAATCTTCTTAATATCCCTATGGGGTGGGTGTTCAGTGGGGAATGGAATTGATGAAATGCGTGGGGTGGTTCAAGGTTTCCCTCAAAGTTAACTACCCATGTGTTAGACTAGAGTAAGTTATACTGTGGTAACAAAACCCCAAACCTCAGTGACTGAACACATCAAAAGTTCCTCTCCCACTCATCACACAGCTTCCAAGGCACTCTGGGATGGCTCTACCTGAAGGGTGACTTCGGATCCCTCCGTTCCCATCTGGTGTCTGTCTTTTCAAAGATTCTGCGTGTGGCCATACAGACCAGATGGGGTGTGGAGGATGCCTCTCTCCTTTCATACAAACCTTGGGCTAGAATGGGAGACATGCTCACAGTCGCCTTGGTTAGAGCTATGTCACACGATCCTATCCTAAACACAGGGGCGTTTGGGAGAAATAATCCTTTCGTGTACACTGGGAGAAGGAACAGGGCAGTGAGTGCAGTGTTGCTTCTTGTGCCCGCCCCTAGGAAGGGCGGATCCAGGCACTCTGACTTCAGAATCTGACAGCTGCCCTCTGAAGAGAATGTCTGATAAATTGGATAATAATTCGATTATGAACTGTTGGGCAAAATACATCTCACATAAAAGTTGCCATTTTAACCATTTTAATATGTACAGTCAATGAAACTTAGTATCTTCACAATATTTTGTAACCATCATTGCTATTCATTTCCAGAATATTCTGGCTCCCAAAATGCCAGCTCAAATTTCTTCTTTTTTTTTTTTTTTGGTAAATTTTTATTGAATTTTTGTGTATTTCATACAGAACATCTTAATCATCTTTATACCCCCTTCCCCACTGGCACCCTTCCATAGCCCCCCTTCACACATTCTGTCATTTGTGTTAAGGCCTATTGAGTTAAGTTAGGGTCCCCGGACCTCCTTCAGAACAAGTTCATCCACTGAGGTCTTGTCAGTCTATCTAGAGTCCTTCCCTTTGAGGAGAACAGCTCTTCTTCACCCAGCAATAATCAACTACCAATAGTTCTTTAGCTCAGACTGAGACCTGCTGCCCATTTCCACGTGCTGAGTTTTTGTCTGCTTGAGTTTGCATGGGTCTGTGCATTGCTGTAGGTTCATATGAGCAAGGTCCCAGGAGCCTGGAGGATTCTAGTTGCATGTGATCACGTACCTCTTCTGTGGCTCTTACAATCTTTTGCCCCCCTCTTCTGCAATGGTCCCTGAGCGCTGGGTGGGTGGAATTTAATATAGGAGTCCCGTCCAAGGACACACAACCTTGCATAATCTTACTCTGTATGCTTTGGCCGTCTGTGACCTTTTGTGTTCATGGTTCTCTGTTGCATGAGGGAGCTTCATTGGTGAGAGTTGAGAGATGCATCAGTGTTCTCTCTACCCCTTGTTCCACTGTGTTCTGTGCGTCTTAGGTGTAGAGGTTGCATTATGGATGTGTCACTTTGATTTGGGCAATTCACAGACACTCTCTGGGTAAGACCAGTTGTGGTGCTCTGTAAGAATCTCCATCTGTTGCAAAAGAAGCTTCTTTGATGAGTGGGGACTAGGATACTTGTCCACAAATATAAGGATCCATGTTTTGTGCACAGTAAGAAATTACATTTGTCTAGAATGTGACAGCCCTGGAGTTTTCTCTGAGACCTGTGACCTCTCCAGCCACGGGTATAATTTCTTAGTGGACTTCCCAGTCCCTTCCTTCTCCCACTTCCTGATGATCACTAATCCACTTTCTGTCCGTGTGAACTTTCTTGCTTTGTATATTTCATATCAGTTTAATCACACAATGTGGCCTTTTGTGTGTAGCTTCTTAAGCTCAGTGCAGGGCTTCCATGGTCATCCACTTGGCAGCAGTGTGTATTGGCAGTCTGTTCTTTTTTAGGGCTAAATAATAGTCCATTGCACTGATGTACCACATTTTTCTTATTCACTAACTTCTGGTGGCATTTGTATTGTGTTCCCTTTTGGTTCTTTCAAGCAGTGCTACCACTGAAGTTTTGGTACAGGCTTTCATTTGATTCCTTGCTTTAGATTTCCCCAATGACAAATGATATGCAATACTTTCATGTGTTTGGTGACCCTTTGTATATCTTCTGTACAAAACTGTCAAAGCCCTTTGCCTATTTTAAATTGGGTTGCTGATCTTTTTGTTGTTGAGTTGTAAGAGTTCTTTACATATTCTAGACATGTGATTTGCAAATATTTTCTCCCTGTGCGTTAAAAAAGGAATTTCTCTTCTGCTTTCTTTTTCTTCCCTGTTGAAGCCACAGAAGAGGGTGTACACTGTGTGCCCTTGTGGGTGGTCTGGGCTGGGGAAAAGAGAGGCATATGGAGAATAGGGTCCTTTCAAGGTGGACAGCAATATGAGTGGGTCTTGTGGAGGGCCAAGGGTTCATCACACTCTCTGTTGGTGGGAGGTGGGACTCTTGATGATGTTCCCCTTGCCAGGGGCTGAGAGGGGTGATCACTACTGTGGAGGGAAATCAAAGTTAAATTGAGGGCACAGCGTGGACCCAGGGACCAGGAGACCGTAGACCTGCACCCCTGCTGCTTACCTATACCGTGTTGCTGGGTGAGCGTTCTTGAGAGTCAGGTTCTCTCCTGGGAGAAGAAAAGATGTGGAAGGTCAGCAATAGATCCAGACAGGCTAATATTTAAGCAGATTCGAGAAGATACTTAGGTATTTCTTCTTAGCAAAGCCAGGCCAATCATTTTAATTCTTCTTAGACTTTGGGGGCTAAAAATCCCCAGAGGCAGGACTGGTTAACCCCCAGGGGCTAGCCTCAACATCCCCTCCCTGCCCCCAGAGGGACTGGTTCAGTAAGTCTATGGAGGAGCCTTGGAATTCTCATATCTAACAAGTTCCCATGGGATGCCACAGCTGACAACTTGAGGACCACTCTTAAAGAACAACTTCTTTATAGAGAACAAAGAATATGAAATGTTTATGTTCATAAAATGTTTAACTGTGAAACAAATATACAGGACACACTCTTATACAAAGAAATTCAGACTGCGTCAATATGCGTGCCTTGCCACCCCAGCCCTGTCTGTGTGTGTCATAGATGCAGTCTCTGCTGGTAGGTTTTAGTGTGTGACTCAAAAGCTCTCTCTAAAAATACAAGTGCATGTGTGGAGAGATCAGCTTTTCACAATTTTAAGTTTACTATGTTCTCTTCTGAAGCTGGTTTTTCCTCTTCTGCCTTGCTCCTTGTCTAAAAGTCTTTCCAAAGGATTGACATTGGTGGACATCACATTTTCCCACATAGTGTAGAGCCCCTATTTTCTTATGCAGTTCCATTTCTTCTTAGGAGTGAAAATGAAGCATTGAGAAACGGTAGAAATAACAGTCAGTACATGTGAAACAGCTGTGAGCATAGTCATCACATTTATTGGCTCTGAAATGCCAGCATTCTGCAAATGTTTATGCATTGTTTTAATACTCTGGGTAATCCAGCAGGATAGAAATAGCTACTGTATTTTATGGATGAGGAAATTGAGACTGAGATGAGGTAAGGGTTGACTCAGTGTGTTATGCAGAGTAGGTGAGAACTGGAATCTGAACAGATGAACTTACCACCGAGCCTGCCCTTTGGACAATCGCGCCTTAGTGTTTACAAGTGTTTATCGAGGATTATTCTTCCTAAGACCCAATGGTAGGCCTGAGTCCCATTCGGCACCGACGGTGGAAAGAACCTCACGTGGACAGTTCAGTAATGGTAAACTAGTTTTAGCACCACAGACACCAGAGTTAAAGAAGAATTATCAGGGGAGTGTGGCAGGTTAAGGGCTTCATCCAGGACTTGAGCGGATCCTGTTTGCTTAGGTCTGCCGAGTTTGGGGTAAGTTCCATAGGTGTGCACTGTAAGCATCAGGGAATACAGAGGCCCATACAATGTTCCCAGGACCAGACTCCTTGGTACAGGTGTGTCACAGTGAGCTAGCCCAGTCTGTCTTTTTCTATACTCTTTTCCTGTATGAGGTGCTCAGATTTCCCATTCTTCTTCCTAGCTCAGTGCTAAACCTGGATATTGGTCGTTGGCTGTAACAGCAATGGTACCTTTGATTTGAAAATAATAGAAAAGCCAATTTACACACATTTAGATGACCAAATTTATTTGTTCAGGGAACTGACTGGTATACAGATATCATGCATGAATATATGGTTTGATCAGAGCATTAGGTTTCTCCATGAGTTATCTATGTTGGTTTCATAACATGTTGGCCTGGCAAGGTTGAATCACATCTTTCTGAATCCCCTTTTCCTGTGTATTTTTGTAGGAATGGCATTTTCAGATGATACTTCCTGGGTGGAAATGAAACAACAGCCATTAACATTGGTGTTGACACTCAGGAGCTCAATAGTTGGGGCAGAAACATGAAGTTAAGGAACAGTGTTCGAAGTCTGTGTCACAGCCACATGCTGTCACTTTCTGTGAAGTTGTGCCAGGATTGCTTCAAAGGAACATCCTGGAAGGACTCCAGTCTCTGGTAAAACAATTCACTTCCTCTCCTGACTACCGCACTTGTGAATTCCTAGGGCGAAGTTCCTCTGTCGGGGGAGGGTGGTCCTTGCTAATATCTTTCAAGAGGGTGCTGTTTCCTCCTATCCAGAGGGTCACAAAAGGCAGAGGACAGCAGTGTTCTATTGGGCCACTTTGGGAGAGAGACCTCCCTTAGCTGTGCTTGAGGAAGAATTAGACGTATGCTGGCCTAGCAGCCCTGTGCACCTGAACTGACCCTGAGTGTCTGCGTGTCTATTCACCTTGTACCTGAACTGACTCTGGGTGTCTTCCTCGGGTGCTTCCTCATTGGTACCTTGCTAATGCCCATGAAGCCGCCTCTGGATCCTGGACACAGCCTAGAGTCCATTTCACATCCACCTGAATAAACAGGGAAGAGTTTCCGTCAACGCAGGTTTCTGCTGAGTTCAAGTGTGTCGGGGCACCATCTGAAAAAGATAACTTTAGAAAGACGGACAGAATTTTGGAGTTGGGGCTGATGGGAACCTATGAAAGGTTCGAAGTGCCAAGCCCAGGCCCAGGTCAAGGACAGAGAGGGTTGGAGGCCTGGAGGTGTTGTAAAGTGCCTGAGCCCCTACTTCTTAGAATGGTCTCAGCGGTGGACAGCACTGTGTGCTGCCCAGTGCCAAATCAGAAAGAAAGCTGGATTGGGTGGTGAGAGACTTGTTCAGGTAATGACTAATGAATCAAAGACTGGAACCTGGACAGTCTTCAGCCTTCTCATAGGTAAACTAGAGGCATCTTTGAGTTTTTCCTAAGTCAGGTGTGGGCAATGGCAGGGAACTGTTTCCTAGAATCCCCTGAAGGGGGAAGAATTGCTTAATCATCACGTTTTCTAGCCCCCCCCCCCCCCCCCCCCCCCGTAGGACTGAGGATGCAGGGAAGACGGCATACTTTGGAAGAAAAGAGGAAAATATGACTTGACTTTTTGCTGCAAGTGGGCCCTGCGGCTGCAGCCAGGCGAATCGTTGGCCTGTTCTAGCTCATTTTTATGTTTTTATTTAGAAGCATCAGCGCTGGGGCCAACGGCAGAAAATGTGCAGTAAAATGCGGGGAGGCCGCTGGGTAATGGCCCCTGTAAAGTGTTAATTGCCTATTGAGACCGCAGACTTTGTCGATTCATGGGGATCTGAGCTATTGACAGGCCCTTATTTATTCCAGGCCCACAAAGCCGGCTCCTCCTCTGAACCCACTTCCAATCAGTCACGCTTCTCTGGGCCCGCCAAGAAGCGCCAGTCGATAAGTCTGTTTGCTGCCTTAACCCTTTGAAGCTGGTGGTGTGCTCTGTGGGCCTGCCCCTTCGAGTGCCAGGTCACAAGGGGACCTCCTGGCACAGAAGTCTTGAATGAAAGACCTTGCAGATAGGAATTGACGCTGAGCCACTCACAGGACAGCTCAGGGAGGCTGAGGGAACTGCTTATCACTGTGAGCTGTTGCAGACTGCTATGCGGTGTCCTTCTGGAAAACCCTCTCCAACTGGTGGTACTTTACAGTGTCAGTGCCTCACAATGGAACTGTATTGGAGACAGGGAATTTGAAGAATTAGGTTAAAGTGGGGGTCTAGGATGAGCCCAAGTTGACCGGTGTCCTTATAAAAAGAGGGAAATTGGACTTAGACACATACAGAGGCTTGAGGACACAGAGCAAAGGCAGCTTTGCATGAAATGGAATCCACAGAGAAACCAGCCCTGCCCACACTTTGACTTAAGTTTCAAACCTTCAGAATCTTGAGAATGTAAATGTCTTGTTTAAAGTCTGCTAGTCCGTGGTACTTTGGTATAACAGTCCTAACAGATGAATAAGCCCCCCACCCCAGGACTTGTGTGGCCTGGAGCCTAAACCTGTGACTACTGTGGGTGGGCAGACTCTGCTCGCTGGACTTCCGCTTCCAGGCAGAGGTTTATGGGTGACAAACCTCTTTGCAATAGTTTGTTTTGAGGTTGGGTCCTGAAGCGTCTATGTGTGGACGCTATGAAGAGAGAATTGAGTTTTTGATCCTTGGTTCACAAAGAAATCATTGACCTGAACACAGTTGTACTGTCTGCTTTGGAAGAAGACAGTGTGTTGACGTCTGTGCATGAAGATGGAGTTGGGATGTAAAACGAAGTGAAGACGTCCCCAAAAGCCTGATGCCCCAGCAGGAGGTGAAGAGCCTTGACTGAGAGCCACCAGTGGAGAGGGAAAGAGGTATCCCAGTTTGAAGTAGGTGTTGGAGAGGGAAAGAGGTATCCCAGTTTGAAGTAGGTGTTGGAGAGGGAAAGAGGTATCCCAGTTTGAAGTAGGTGTTGGAGAGGTGAAAGGGAGACTGTGGGAGAGGCTGATGCACTGGTTTCTGGATGGAGCAACATGGTCTTTCAGGAGCCATTTTTGAGGAAGCAAGGTACCAGCAAGGATGGATTGGGTGGCAGGTGTCTGTGTGCCTAAGTGGCTGTGCACTGGAATGTAAGCTTCAGGAGGGCAGATGCATTGTCTGAAGGTTGTGAGTGTTTATTCATCCCTCTCTCTACACCTTACTCACACACATCACCTGGAAGCAATATAATTTCTTCTTTTTACTCCAGAACCAGACTGTTGTCAAGGGAGACACCTAAACTTGCCAATCGAGCTTCTTTACTTGAAGTCTTACAACTAGTATTATAACTAGACTCTCTTCATTTACCTTTTGCAGTTTACAGTTAACACTGTAACTTTTATATACACATACTTGGAGTATGTAAAATATGTAGAGCTTAAGATTTACCACTCTCTCATCATTTTAAGCCTATGACTCAGTGGTATGAAGTCAATAGTTCCATATAAACACCATCACCATTGAGCTCCAGAACTTATCAATCACCTTGTGTCCATTACAGTCACTCCCATCCTTCAGGCAACTATGTAATGTGTTTTCTGTCTCTAAGGAGTTCCTATTCTGCACATTTCATATAGCACTTAGCCCTTTGCATCTGGCCTCTTTCAGTTACAATGATACTTTCAAAACTCATCCGCATTGATCATCCATTGATACATGTTGTAGTGTTCCTCAGTGGTCCATTCTTTTCTATGGCTGAGTAACATTCCATTATATGACTAGACACATTTTGTCCGTTAGTCATCAGTTTTTGGACATTTAGATTTTTTAAATCTTTGGGATATTAGAAATAGTGCTGCTAAGAAAGTCTGTGTATAAATTTTTGTGTAAATACCTGATTTTAATTCTTGTACCTAGCTAAGAGTAGAATTGGTGGGTTATATGGCAATTATATATTTAACTAGGGAGGAGTGTATATTGATGACAACTGCTAAGTTCTATTTTGGAGAAGAGGAAACTGAGGCCCAGAATGGTCTCAACTACAACTTAAACATTGCCATTCTCAACTTTTTTTTTGGTCTTTTTGAGACACAGTCTCCCTGTAGCCCCAAATGACCTGGACCTCGCTATGTAGACCAGGCTGGGCTTGAACTCACAGAGATCCACCGGAGTCTGTCTCCCGCCTGCTGGGATTAAAGGTGTGTGCCACCACGCCTGGTGCCATTCTCCACTCTTAAACCCCAGACCAATCTCCTCCATGGACTTTAAAATATTTTATTTAGTATTTTAGTTTATGTGTATGAGTGTATTGCCTGCTTTTGTGTGAGTGCAGCCATGTCATGCAATGCCCATGGAGGTCAGAAGAGGGCATACAATTCCCCTGGAAATGGAGTTATAGCTGATTGTTAACCACCATGTGGGTGCTGGGAATTGAACCCGGGTCCTTTGCAAGAGCAGTCAGTACTCTTAAGTCAATGGACTTTATAGCCTTATAGATCTAATGTCTGGTGGACATCTTGCAGTGATCCTCATACTCATTGTGCCTGAAGCTAACAATGCCATTTCCCTCCCCTGTCCCCCACAACTGCTCTATTTCCTCTTTCAATTTCAGCAGATGGTACCACCATCCCATCAGCAGGCAGTTGGCCATCGTCCTTGGCCTTTTGGAATGGCCTTGTTACTGACTGCATGGCATGGGCTAGCTGTCAGCCTCTCCATACTTTGGTTGCCTGGTCCAGAAAGTGGAAAGCAATTTCATTGGGAATGAAAGTCAGAACCAGGTGAGGCGACTCTCTATCCCCATCTCCCCCACCTCTCTATTTGTCTCCCTTTTCTTTCTATATCTCTCCCAATCAGGTGTCTGGAGCACACGGTATCTTAGTTATTTTTCTAGTCATGCAGATAAAATAGACTTCAGAGAGGAGGGATGAACTTGGTTCCCATTTGGGAGGATGTGAGTCCTTTGTAGTTGGGGACAGCACCCTAGTGGGGCCAGCTCATCTGTGGTGACTGGATCATGAAGTGACTTGTTCACATCCCAGCAGAGACAGAACAGGATGTGTGGCATGCCCCTGGAAAGCCACTTCCTCCAGCTTGGCCCCACCTCCCAAAGCTTCCACCACTTGCTAAAGCAGGGCCCCCACCTGGGGACAGAGTGTCTAAGCACATGAGCCTGTGGGGGGCATTTTACATCCAAACCATAACACATTGTAAGTTCAAGATGTGTGATTCCTTTGATGTATGTGTTGTATGTGTGTGTTATATGCACATGTGTGTGTGTGCACACTCCCATGTGCATGCAGAGACCAGAGGAGGACATCAGTGTCCTAATCTATCATTCTTTACCTTATTCCCTTGAGACAGAATCTCTCACTGAACCTGGGATTAGGATGGCAGCTAGTAAGTCCTAGCAATCCTCCTGCCTCTGCCACTTGCAGCTTTGCCCAGCAGAATGGAACTTTCAAAAATATTTATCTATTTTTATTTTATATGTGTGAGTTTTTTGCCTGCATGTATGTAAGTGCACCATGTGCATGCAGTGCCCACAGAGGCCAGAAGAGGGCACCAGGTCCCCTGGAGCTGGAGTTACTGATGGTTGTTAGTGGCCATGTGGGTGCTGGGAATCAAACCCAGGTCCTCTGGAAGAACAAGTGTTCTTAACTGCTGAGCCATCTCTTCAGCCCCCCAGATGGAACTTTTCTTGGGCAAGATCTAGTGCCCCATGGAACAGATGCTTCACAGCACACAGTCAGAGGAAATGGGGAACTGCAGGGATTCCATATACATGTGTTCTTGTAACCAGTTGCACCAGTGATACCTCAGTTCCATGCCATCAAAATGCAGGTGGGGTAAAGCCCAGGCATAGCTCAGTGAGCATAAGGTCCTGGTGACTGGGACGTTCAGCGTAGTTTGGAAACCACTATATCCAGCTAACTGCATACTGTTGTAACTACCTTAGAAACATAGATTGGTGATTTCAATAACAACAGCTTTCACCATTTATCTCCTTAAATCTAATAAAAGCATTAGTCCACAAGCTTCCAGAGTGGTCTGTTTCTAAATACTTACGCACAGTGTTCCTTATCCTGACCCCATGAGGGTTGCTGCTCTCTTAAATCAAGACGTGTTTTCCTATCAGGACTGCTAAATTACTGAGCACAGTGTTAGCTATGAGTGGGGTACTTTGTCACCTCCCACTGCCCTTCAGAAAGTGTGTGTCATCCTGAGCAGACCCAGGTCTTACTGTTTTAGAACATAAGCAGAAAACACTAGTGACAGAGGGAGGTGAAAGCTAGCATCCTTGGAACAAATGAGCTTGGAGAACTCAGACTTGCACAGTGTGGTCCAGATTCCTTCTCTGCAGGACTTCTCAGAACCTTGAATATAGGATTGGGCAGTGGATACCCTAAAACGCAAATGAGTCCCACTTCAGGTGAGCAGTGTTGGCTGCTGGGAGAGGCCTCCCCGAGGAGAGGGGGGTCAGTTTTTGACATTCTATTTTGTCTTGTGAGGGGCAGAAGCAAAGCTTTGGGAAGATTTTCTGAGAATGTGTGCTAAGATTGGGGGGGGTGGAGAGGGGTGGAAGTAGGGGAGTAAGGGGGTGGGGGGTCAGCATGAGGAAGCAGGAGGGGGAGGGTGCTTGACCTCAATATGCATTCAGCTACCCATTTTGATCAATCTCCCTCCATATCCTGTGTTCTGATCACCTGGTTTGCACTTGACTTTGGGAAGAACCACTTAGGTACCTGATGTCCTGGAGGCTGCCAGACTGTCTGACTGGGACACTGGGTCTTCCTCATGGTCCCTGTTGACAGGGCCACACGCAATTCTCACCTCTACATCACCCACCTTGTCTGATTGTGTGGGCATCTGTCTTCTGCAGGAAGAACTACCCCCAGGCAGGTCCTATGCCTTGTTTTTCCCTCTCCTCCATCTGCTGGCAGAGTGCAGGCATACGGTTGTGACTGACCCGTGCTTGTGGGCTCCATCAAGAACTGAGATGCTCTTTACAGGAAAGGAAGAGAGAGGAACCGGAGGAAGGAAATTAGCTTGCGAGGCAAAGTGGCTGGCAGATTCTCAGGGGCCGGGGGGGATGAGGAAAGGCCTGGAAGCCTGTGGGCTGCACAGTCCATTCCTCGGTGGACTGCCGCCACTAGAGAGCACAGCGCATCCAGGAACCGGCTGGGAGCGCCTGGCACCGGCCCAGCCCTGCACTGCTCCGCCCCCCACCCCTTCTGGCAACACTGGGATGGGAAGAGGGGATTTGGATGAGGCTCAGCCCTGCCTCAGACACTTCGCAATCTTAGGCCTAATTAAAACACCACAGACGGTTTGAACCCCGCATTAAAATTTGATGAGGAATTGATCAGCCAGGCAAACAGGAAATTTAACTGTGAGTGAAGGCAATGTTTGCTCAAATGTGTAATGAGGCCCACGGGGAATATTTGCGGGGACCTCTGTCGTGTCTGGAGATGCTCCCACTGTTCAGTTTCATCTTCCCCATGTGCTTTTCCCCTCTCTAAGCAGCCCGGATGCTTCTAGGGGGAACAGGAAGGAAAAAAGTTTCAGTTTCGTAAAATTGCCTTTGAAAGCTCAAGGAAACCTAAAATTGTCCACAGCATCCTGGGAGAACAGCATAAAGCATGTCAGAACAGGGTAGGAGTCCTGATCTGATGCTGTGGCCAGCTGTTGCCCTCAGTGTACAAACACTAATGAGTCACTGTGGGCCTCCTGTGGGCCTGCTCTAGGCTAGATTCTAGGGATAAGCTTGTGCTTGCCTCTGTGGGCATCTAGATGAGCAGAGAGGTTCTGAGTATCAAGTTCCCCATCTGTAAAATGGGAGCGTTTGTGTTATCATGAGGGGGTCTACTGAATGAATTTAATTAGAAAACATATACAAAGGCCAGAGGACAGGGCTTTTGAAAAAAAGTTTTTTGAGACAGTCTCATTATGTAGCCCAGGCTAACCTCCAGCTTTGGCTCCTGAGTGCTGGGATTGTCTGTGTGCTCCACCATGCCTGGTCAGTGTCAAGCGAAGAGTCCTTTCCTTCCACGACCAGCATCTGGGTGTACACAGACCCTCAGTGTCTCTGCAAGTGACCTAGCTCCGCATTCACTCACATATTTGTCACTCTTGGTGGGTGTAACTGAGGCCACAGGAAAAGTGAGTCACATGGCTGACCTATTTACCAGAACTGGAATTGGATCAGAAATTCTATCAGAAAGATCAAATAGCAAGTGTTGTTGGGTCATGTGAGGCGAGCAGCCTCTCACTTGAGAATTGTGCCTCAGAGATTCGGGAGAAATACTGGGGGCTTAACACACCCATTAGCCACAGCCACAAATGCACTCACTACCAGAACAGAGCAGCCATTTTCCTTTCTTAGCCGCTTTCATGAGGTCATTTACCATTGACCTAAAAGTGCAGTTGTACCCTTTGGCTCTCCCTTCCCCTCCATCATTCCCCCGTCACCCATACCCACTGTCACCCATCCCTTATCCCTATCCTCATCCCGTCCCCCACCCACTGTCACCCATCCCTCACCTCATCCCCCATCTACTGTCACCCATCCCTTACCCCTATCCTCACGGCATCCCCATGCCCAGTCACCCATTCCTGATTCCTGCTCTCAGCCCAGGGACCATCCCAATGCCTACTCATCCATTCCTATTCCTAAGTCCATCTCTAGTCCCCCATCCATCTCTGGTGCAGTCACTGTCATCAACAGTATCCCCATCATCTTTATCATGAAATATGCCCACTTATGGTTGGGTAAAGATGTAGACCCCCCCTGCTTGTCCTAGTGTCTCTGATTCTAGAACGTGTCCTATAGAGAGGCAAAAGGAAATTTCCAGACCCAGGGAAGGGTGGCTGACAGTGTCTGTATTATCTTAATACTCTCTTGGGAGAGCCTGGAGACTAATTCTATGCCATGGAGAGCTGCCCTTCAGACATACAGCATCTTATCAGAGCAATGGCTGGTTCCCAGTAGTCAAGCTCTGTTAATATGGAATCCCACTAAAAGGAAAACAAAAAGTTGAACCAAATGGAGCCTGTGTACAAAACCCCCTGATACTCTTCACTATCCTCAGATGATAAAGTCCCTAAAATAGCCTGGATGTGGAGCTTACAGCTGGGGGACAGCATGTTACCCTGACGTTGTGCATAGCTGCCTGTGTGTCACCCTGGACTGTGCATAGCTGCCTGTGACAGGAAGGACTTACTCAGCAAATCTTTCAGCCTCTGAATATGATTTTCAACTGTTTTGCTATTATGAATAAGACATTTTCATTAAATTTTACAGATGTTATTACATTTGTATTCTCTGAAAAGCTGTAGATTTATATATAGAGATTTTATATCTTATATGACTAGAATTGCTTTAGTTTTTCAGAAATCTTATAGTACTTATTTAAATTTGCAATAATATTTATGAATAATATCTGCTTTAATTTCTTCTTTTAATGCCTGTGGAGGCCAGAAGAGAGCACTGAATCTCCTGGAACTGGAGTTACAGATGGTTGCTAGCCACCATGTGGGTGCTGGGAGCAAAACCCAGGTCCTCTGCAAGAGCAGCCAGTGCTCTTAACCACTGAGCGAAGGCTTCAGCCACTAATTTCTTCTTTTTAACAGTTAATATTTTATTATATTGGACAGAACCTCTATCAGGGTCAATGTGTTCAGATTTTCTAATGTTTATTGAATCAGTTCTGGTTATTATAATATTGTAAGCTTTCTAGAAAATTACCCGCATATTTTTAAGACCATTCGCATATAGCTGTGTAACATCTTCTGTATTAAGGCTTCAGACACTAATTTCTTCTTTTTAACAGTTAATATTTTATTATATTGGACAGAACCTCTATCAGGGTCAATGTGTTCAGATTTTCTAATGTTTATTGAATCAGTTCTGGTTATTATAATATTGTAAGCTTTCTAGAAAATTACCCGCATATTTTTAAGACCATTCGCATATAGCTGTGTAACATCTTCTGTATTAATTAAAATACCTCCTTCATATCTACTTTCATAAATCTTCTCTTTCCTCCTCCCCCTTTTTCTCCTCCTTCTTTATCTTGTTTGTGTATGATGTGTGTGCATGGATGCCTGCGTGCCACAGCGCATGTGTAGAGGTCAGAGGACAACTTTGTGGGGTTGATTCTCTCCTTCCACCTTTATGTGGGTTCCAAGGATCAAACTCGGGTCTTCAGGATTGCACAGTAAACTCCTTACCCACTGAGCCATCTTACTGATCCCTTTTTTCACACTTAAATGCATGTAACTCAAATGTCACAATCTCATGAAAATTACTATTTTGTTTAAAAAGCGTTGGCTTGTGACGGCCCTTGAGTATCTGTCTCACCAGATCCACACGCCAGCCCTTGTTTCTTTCTCCAGGGCCAGGGTGGAATGCGGGGTGCTATTAATTTTATGATCCCCCTTCTAGATGAAACCAAAGCTAGCATTTTGAAATGTCAGTCTTTTTTTCTATGCATATACAAGAGCCTTAAATATGATCTTAGTTTTACACAGTGAGACCATATTGTCTATTGTTTGTTACTTCAGTGTCACCCGAAGTACACTCTGCAGCGACTTTCCAGCATCCTCGCAATATGGATAAGCCATATGCTTTCCTGTTGTTTTATAGACAGGTTGATCCATTTGTTTGCCACCAGAAGTAACATTTTCGTAAATAAATATTTATTCACAGTTGCAATTATTTCCTTAGGATGAAGTCTGTAAGTGGGTATGAATAATTTTCAGCATCTTTGATACAGATTGCCAAATCACCCTTTAGGACTTTGGACTAATTTATACTCCCACCTGCAGTCTATGAGTGCTGCTCTCCCCCTGCCCCCGCCCCCGCCAACTGTCGCCAGCATCGAGTTGTCTTCAATTCTTGAAAATTTAATAGATTATAAATGAAATCAAACAGCTGCCCTAATTTGCATTTCTTTGATTATTAGTAGGCTGAGTCCTTTAAATACTCTCTGCCTGCCATTTGAGGTTCTTGTGTGAATTTTCTCTCAATATCCTTGGATCATGTGTCCCAACTCGTCTTCTGATGCTCTGAAGGGCTAACAGAAGTTATAAGAAAACCTTAAGGATATTGACCTATTTTGGGGAACATTTTTCTCAATTCATTGTCTGCTTTTAAATTTTAACTAGATCTATCAGTATTACTTTGAGATTTATTCTTCGCACGTGCTCTTGATGAATTCTGTGATCAGATCAATATTGATTCTAGTTTTGCGTGTGGACCTTTTGGGGGTTCGTCCCGCAGACTTTTATCTCACTGGGGGAAGAACTCACTTGCTCATTGCGAAGAGCGCATCCTCTCCAACTGAAACCATAGCTTTGGGAAGGAGGAGACTGGAGTAGCCATAGAAGATGGCTCCTGGACAGTCATCCCGTCACGTGGTTCAGCCTGATGACCTTGGGGTGGCAGCTGCCCCAGTCACACTGTCCCCATCCCTGTCCCTCTGAGTTTATAGTTTCCTCTTTTCAATGTGAACCTCCAATAGTTTCAGATGTGGTTCAGTTCGTGTTTGAGATTAGACTCTGCCAAAGTATCTGACACTTGTGTTTTGCCTAGATAAATCCTGGGATAGGATGTGAATGAATACACGTTGTCTCTTTGAAACATCACAACTGCCTAATTAGGAAGCTAGTGACATAATTTACAGAACAGGAAAATGAAGTTAAGAGGGTGAAAGGCGGTTTACCCAAGGCCTGTGTCTTTGGGATTGAAGCAGAATGCTGCCTTAGCTGGTCTGTTGCATGCAGTTACAGCCAATAGCTAGGATGGCTGAACTCCCACCTACCTGATGTGGGAAGGCTAGTCTCCTCCAAGCCTCTGCTTTCTGAACACTTGGGAGGATTTATAGAGAAGCACATCACATTTACAAACCATTGCCTGCCTCCCCTCTTACAGCCAAACTCCATGGCCAAGCCCCTCTGACATCAGAGTACGTTGTGGCTGTGTCATCTCCCTGAAGTACCACCAGGTGACACCATCCTTGGGAGTAGCTGCTTCTTATGTGGACTCCACCAACTGAGTTCGTCACCTGCCTTCATGTGCTACGGGAAGAGGCTTCTTTTAGCTACGCTGGAGCTTTCATAGTGCTGGAAGTTTCTATGTTTGCTACTGGGGGAGAAAAATCAATAGTCTTACTCAGCTGTGAACCCTGTGAACTACAGTAATGACTGGCCTGGCAAGATCTGCCCACTACAATAGTAACACAACGTCACGGGCGTAACCAGCCACTTTCTGACAGCATTTAAAGCCTGCTCCACTAGATGGAACTCATGCTTGGTACCATTAACTGGGCCCCAAGCCCTTGGCTGGCTAGGTCACAGGGGGGAACCTAGTGCCATTATTCTGATAAATGGATATAGTAATAAGCTGCCCCCTAAATTCTCATCTTCATACCCATTGATTAATGCATCTCTCAACCTTCATTAGAGAAACGTTTCTTTGCAATAAATAGATGGCAGTTAATATAGAGACCCCCAGCTGGTCAACGTGCAGAGAATGAGAGTGTGGAGTGTGATCCCATGGGTCTGAGGAGCTATCTGTTCCTAAAAGGTGCATTCTCTTTAGCCAGATAGCTTCCAGGCAGAGAGCACTTCCTGCTGGTCTCTGGTCACTTGGTAGATACCCTGCTGTGCTGTGCTGTCTGGCTTTCAAAACATCCCACAATTTTTATTCATAGACTTAGAACTTTTTGACTGGTCACCCTCTCTCCCTTCACCCCACTTTATTTCCCTACCCCCTCAAGTTTCTTACTCAAGATGTACATGTTTTGTAAATTACAATCGAGGTTCTGGGTTATAAACAACAGAAATCAGCTTTTACTAAATATAGGCAAAAAGAAATATGATCAAAACCAACCTGCTTTCTCATATAACACAGGACCTGCTTTCTCATATAAACACCCCTGCCCAGGGGTGGCACCACCCACAGTGGACTGGGCTCTCCTACATCACTCAACAATCAAGAAAATGCCCACAGACATGGCCACAGGCCAGTCCAATGGAGGCAATTCCCCAGTCGATGCTCCTTAACCCAGGTGTGTCAAGTTGACAACTAAAGGTATCCAAGCACACCAATTTCCAAAAATGATAATAGTCAGAGCAGATGTTGTGACATGGGACAGTTAGGTATATTGATGAAGGAGTGCTTGTAGCCATACATCCATGGAATGGTGCTTATTGATTCCAGCCTGTCATTAGTATCTTTCCATGTGTCTCTTATGAGCCTTCGTGCAGGTTTGATTTTCAGGATTAGTAGTGAGAAGCCTTGGGGTAGATCTGGGAAGTTGGCTGGGGTCCTAGTGGTGGGTTTGATATGGATGACTGATGTGAGTGGTTAGTGGGTTTGTGGGGCCTGGGCAGGTACTACACGCCATGTTTCTGTCAGTGAGGGATGGAGTGGCCACACTGGTACTACATGCAGCTGTTTTCCTACAGTTGGTGTGCCTTCACTTGTGCTCTGCTGGCCCTCGTTGATTCGTCCCACACAAGGAAACTCTTAGATCACTGCGGGAAGAGCACCAGGCATGGTGGCCAGGCTCAGTGGTCAGCAGCAGATTTCCCACCAATATCTGCTTCCTATGCTTTTATCTCCTTCCCAGTGAAGTGCAAGGAGGCCAGTGGCTTAGCGACTTCTCCAAGGCATAGTTACTTTGACAAGATATAGCAGGGCGATTGACTAGTCTGCGCTTGCTATTATCATTAATAATTGAAACAAAGCTATGCTTATCAAAACAAATGCAGCAAACAGTGTGTGCCTGTTTGGCTGAGCCCTGTGTTCAAAGGGATTAGAGAGATTTAGAAATGAACCAAATCTGTCTTATAGACATTGCCCTCCAATGAGTGACTGAATACTGCTCAGCTTCCAAGAGGAAATGGCACTATGCAAAGCCATGGCCTAAAGAAACAAGGGATAGGAAAGGGGCCACATCATGGGGCTAGAATTCTTACCCTCCATGTTTAAAGAGCTTCTTCAGGTAAGCCTTTTTCTTGAGTTTCTCTTACCCCATTGATGACGTAGGGCTGTAATAGCCATCCCTCAGGAGGACCATAAAGATGAAATGAAAGAATGCACAAGCACACACTTTGTAAATTCAATAATGGTATGTAGATGGTGCAGCGCTGGTTGTTAACTATGATAAATAGTCCACTTCTCTCCATCTCTTCCTGGCTTCTCTTTGAGGCCAGGATTCTTAGCCTCAGCACTACTGGCAGGGATAACTCTTTATTGTTGATGGTGGGGGGGATTGCCCTGTGTGTTGTAGGATTCTTGCAGTATCTCCCAAATATCTCTATACATTGTCATATGTTCTGGGGTACAAAACAAGACTATTACTTTAAGTGTAGAGAAATTGCTCAACAGTTCCTGGAAATTCTTTGAATTTTTCTTCTTTGCTGGTGACATCCCTGGGCATTAACAAGCCATTCAATCATTCTCTGAAATTTTCTTCCTTCCATTCCAGACCACTAGACAGATGTATCAGTCAGCTTGTTTTAAGTTCCGCTGTGAACAAACATCCCCCAAGTCTCAGTGATTTGACAAATGACACATATTTCCTTCTTTTTAAAAAATATTATTTTTATTTTATGTATATGACTGCATGCATGCTTGCATGCATGTAAGTGCACTTGTGTCATGCAATGCCCATAGAGGTCAAAAGGGAGCATAGGATCCCCTGGAACGGGAGTCACAGATAGTTGTTAGCTGACATGTGGGTGCTGGGAATTGAACCTGGGTCCTCTGCAAGAGCAGCCAGTGTTCTTAACTGCTGAGCCATCTTTTCAGCCCCAAATCTTTACATCTTGCTTCATGCTGAACACATATTTCGAGCTCATTTCCTCTACACTGCTAAAGAAGCCTCATGTGGGACCATGGGGCATTGTCAGTCTATGCTAGAGGGAAAGGACAGGCACAGAAAATGATGACCTGGCTTTTACAAGTCCTATTCAGAAGTGATTCTTCCTGCCCATATTTCATTGGCCAAAATAAGTCACATGATTGGTCTTGATCTCAGCAGGCCAGATTGTCTAATCCGGTTTGTGTGTGTGTGTGTGTGTGTGTGTGTGTGTGTGTGTGTGTGTGTATGTGTGTGTATTGGAGGCCGACAGGTCACACAGTCTAATCAGTCTCACTGGAATGGTGGATATATAATTCGAGGGACTATTTTGAAGATTAGTACAATCTGTTGGGCGTGAGTTGTGCAGGCTCTTCGCCCTTTACAGGTATGTATGGTCGCCATCCTTGCCATTCTTAAGGTGACAGTTTGGGCTGACTCCTGTCTGCTTTGGGGTCTGCTTGGCTTCTCACTTCCTCATAGCTCTATTGAGGTTTAAGGTATGTTAGGTCCACGCACAGGTATTCTGGGCCACATGGGTTCTCTGCTTTTGTGGATGTTCATGACTAAACAAGGGAATCTCAGAAGGACTTCCAGCTCAGAGGTGGATGAATCATCTGTGTCCCTACCAGGTGTCATAGGGTGCTTGGTTGAAGGGTCAAGAAGTTAGTCACTTACTTGGTGTGTTAATAAAATGACTGTCACATGGTTGGGATAATTTTTGTCCCTTAATTATTTGATAGAGAGTGTCAGTTCCTCAAGCACAACTCATTCCCTGGTATGCTAGAAATCACACAATTCCATGGGAATGACCCTCATAGTGGGGCTGAGGGCCACACTTGACAAGTTCAGGTTTCTAAATTGAGTTATGGGATAAACTGCTCTGTTCATGACAAGCTGTTGGCCAGCCCCCGGGGCAAGTGCAGCTATCCTTTGCCATGTACAAATGCCTTCACACCTTCACTCTTCCCTGGAAGTGCTCTTCTTCTCTGGTTTACCTGTTGAACTGTTGGTCCTTCAGGAACCCTCTCAGATGTGACCTTTCTGATCGCGTCCTCTTTTCTTCCCCATTATTGAGCTGGCTCTTCATCCTCTGAATATTCACAATACTGCCTTTCATCCACTGGTGGTGAATTCAGGCAGAGGAAATTAATTACACTCTCTCTCTCTCTCTCTCTCTCTCTCTCTCTCTCTCTCTCTCTCTCTCTCTGTGTGTGTGTGTGTGTGTGTGTAAGTCTACTATTATCTCTAGCCTTGGTTATAGACTCGGGAACATGGGTGGTTTAATTCTTGTCACATGTCTGTAAGCCCTGTAATGACGTGGAGACTTAGAGGTGTTTATGTCCTTGCCTCAAGTCTCACAACTGGAAAGGGATGCCAAAGACCCAAATCCCCTGCCTCCACCACCATCACTTCCTCCCTCTGCGCTAACATTTGGAGAACGGGCCATCAGACCAGGGGGTGGGTGATGATTGTCTTTATTTGTCAACTTTATAAACTTGGAATCAATTGGGAAGAGTCTTAGTGAGGAATTGTCTAGATTGGGTTTGCTGGTGACTGTGTCTGTGGGGGATTGCCTTGATTATCACCTGCTGTGGGAAGACTCAGTCCACCATGAGTAGCACCATTCCCTAGGCAGGCGGTCCTGAACTGCATGAGAGCAGAGAAAGGCAGCCCACAAGCCCGCATGCATTTATTTCTCTCTGCTCTGATGTGGTCTGATGTGACTAACTGTATTGAGCCCCTGCCACTGTGAGTTCTCTGCTGTCATGGACGGTAACCTTTCTCTCCTAATTAGCTTTGTCAGGTTATTTTATCACAGCAACAGAAATGAAGCTGGAATAGGGTGGCTGGTGGAATTTGGATCAATTTTGGGACTCTTGGCTTCCCTCTTGCTTTCCTGGATGTTGGAGTCTCTTGGGTACTGACTTGAGTTCTGCACTAGAGTTGGTGGCTGTAGGCAATTTTAGCTGCCATAAAGCACCATGTGATGCAACTTTATAACCTCTAAAGACTTTGGTTATGATGTTTCTATCATAGCAACAGAAAAGTAACTAATACACTCTATTTTTTCTTTTTTTAAAATGTGGTATAGACTCTTGAATCCCTATATGTTATATCCTTTCTTCCTTCAACAAATGTGCTAGTGTCAAAAAGAATCCTTAAAGTGGCAGCGTCCAGTTGTGGGAGTCATACCACTTCTAGACTGAGTACCTGGTTCATTTGAGACATCATCCCATGACCCAGAACAATAGTCAGTGACATGCGTTATTCATTTAATCTTTGTCAATCATATGAGGAAGACTTCATTCTCCCCATTCTATGGAGGAAATTATGGAGACCTAGAGACTATTAGCTGAGCAGTTTGAGGGGAGCTGGTATATTTTGAGAATAAGGAGGAAGCAGGGAAGCTAAGCAGGGGATGGGATCACTGGTTATCAAAGCCCAAGCCTGATATCTTCCATGCTACCGCAGCATACACAGAAGAGTGGGGCTCTGCTTTACTGACTACAGGGGCCATACATTATGATGTGGATGCAAAGTGTCCCCATAAAAGGCTCATGTTGAAGGCCTGGCCCCCAGTGCAACATCCAGTTGTGGTATTTATACCACTTCTAGAGTGAGTACCTGGTTCATTTGAGATGTCATCCCATCACCCAGAAGCCTAGAAGTGAGGCTTTGGGGAAGCGACTGGATCATGAGGGTGCCAACCTAATCAATGGATTCCATTGATGGATTCATACCTGAAAGGATTATCAGATGGGAGAGCCAGAGAGGAGGAAGTGAGCCGCTGGGAAGGTCTCATAAAGCACATCTTATCTCTTGCTCCTTCCCCTTTCTCCCCTCTCTGCTTTCTGGTTGCCATGAGACGAACAGTTTTGCTCTGTCTCTCTACTGCCCCACAGCAATGGGGCCAGTTGGCCATGGACTAAAATTCTCTGAAACTGTGAACCAAAAGAAATATGTCCTCTCTCACAGCAAGAAAGCTAACAACACACTTGCCATAAGCCAATAAGACCCAGACCCACAATGAACGTTGCTCTGTGGTTATTTCTCTCAATTGAGATTCAGAAAGTAGTTAAAACTTACAAGGCTCCTGAAGTCCATAACTCCTAAGTCTCAGGAAGTCTGGAAAGTCATGAGAGTCCCAAGGCCCCTCCCCAAGTTCATACAAGCAGTAACAAGTGCTGGGTAGACAAGAGTCTCCAATTTGCTGAGCTGCCTCCAGGTTGTATGGCAGGTTCCAGGGATGCAGCTTTTAGGAGCTGTCAGTCATCCTAGGATGGGTTTTCTGGTGATGGAATTACCATTGACTCGAATGCTCTTGTAAGTAACCCTAGTAAACACCCTGGTTCACTAAGCTAGACTTGAGTGGAATTGTTTGTTTGTTTTTGTACGTTGTTGGTGCTCTGTCTGGGGCAAGCAGACAATATTCACATCGCTATACGAAAAGTCACACAAGAAGTATCTACTGTGGGCCTTGCCTCTTCCTGGCCCAATTGCTTGAATTCTCTAACACTGAATCAGGAACTTTGGTCCCCTTTGCATAGATGTAACAGCCTATTCATTCAAATGATCAGGCATGTTTCCAGCTATCTGATGGGCCAGGCATGTGTTGAGTGCTGGGAAACAATGACAAACGATAGAGCCAGGGCCTTGGGGTTCAGATAGGTAAAGTTGGGTGCCAAGGTCACACAGAAAAGTCAACAGTGGAACTGGACATGTTTTTATCACCACATGACAGCAGAGGTTTGGCTGAGCCCCTCCCTTTTCCCGCTGGGTTTCCACCTGTGGAGAACAGCAGTCTTTGGAGGCCACATGACAAGCCTAAGTCTGTTCAGGAGACCCTGGGCTGGTGATATGGTTCTGGTGGAGTGTGTTTGGTTCTTGGCTTCTAGATGCAAAATCCCAATGAGTTTTCCAGTTCTACCTGTCTGAAGAAAGGTCACTATACATCTGATTTAGAAAATGTCCCCTGTCAATTAATAAACACACTTCTGAGTTTCTGACACTGCATTTGAATGCTCTGCTGATGAGCAGCTCCAATACCAGACAAAGACAACTCTTGATTTTTAGTGCAGGCCATGGCAGAATGTCAGACAGAAGCCCTAATTGCCAGATGTGCTGGACAGCTACAGTTGTCAACTTGACCCACCTGGGAAGAGGAAACTCCACTGAAGCATTTCCTCCGTCAGATTAGCCTGTGGCCATGTCTCTGAAGCATTTTTTTTATTGTTGAGTCATGTGGGAAGGGCCAGTCCATTGTGGGTGGTGCCACCCCTGGCCAGGTGGTCCTGGGTTATCTAAGAAAGCAGGCCAGCAAGTAGTGTTCCTTGGTGGTCTCTGCTTCAGCTCCTGCCTCCTGGTCCCTGCTCTGAATTCCTGCCCCGGCTTCCCTCAAAAAGGAACTGTGATTGGGATGTATAAGCCAAATAAACCATTTGCTCCTGAAGTCGGTTTCTGTCAGGGTGTTTTATCATAGCAATAGGAAAGTAACCAATACACCAGGAAGAGCTCAACTTGTCCTATATAGACCTCTTTTTCTGGTAAATCACTTAAATCAGTACTTTTCATACTCCACTGTACATGAATCACATGGGATGTGATGATGTAGCTTCTGATCCAGTTGGTATGGCATTGGCCTGCTAACAAGCCCTTAACTGACACTGGTCTGGTAGTCCCCGGACTCTATTTTGTGTAGCAAAGAGGCACATCTATATTTCTAAAGTGATTCCCATAGAACACTAGAGCTCTGCAATGTGTTTAATTTCCCTCCTGTTCAACAGCTTTGGGAAATATTAAGATAAATGAAGTCAAATCAACTTTTCTACTTTGAAGATTCTCAGACCCTTTACTATATTCCCATGCATGTGACCCTCAAAGATGTGAACTGAGCATGTGAGTCCCCAAATTTATTTAAGCAGGAACTCCAATTCTCACCCCATCCCCTCCAAGGAGCACTTGTTCCTCAGTGTTCCTTGGAATACAGATCAGGCCTCACCACCCTGGGCTCCATGTTCTGGAAGCTTTGCTCTCCACGTTGCATCCTCTTCAAGCCCCTGCGTGTGTTTCTTTTCCCAGCCTGGAGACAATTCATTAAAGCAACTCTCTCTCCCTGCCTCCCTCGTCTGATACACCTTTCCACCTCCTAACACCCAGACTCAAAAACACCATCAATATTTCATAAACTCATGGTGACAAATTTATTTTAATGTGGTCCACTGAGAGCCGGAGATTGATTGGTCCCTCAGAAGCATGACACGTTTCAAAGCAGGTTATTCATGGCGTGTTTTAGTGCCTACATTAGTCAGAGAGGAGCCGAGCCCGGATTTATCATCCTTATGACTTTCTCGGTATCTATTCTCTCCCAGTCACTGGCAGCCGCTCTCTGAATGCGCCCTATTGATTGGTTTTGTATCTTTAAAACGTGCTGCCAGGGAGGAGGGGGCTTGGGCTTGCAGCAATGCAAGCCTGGCTCGCTGGAGTTTCTGAAGGCCTGGGTGAAGACAGAGGCTGATTGCCAGGGGCCAGTCTTGATTCCTGAAGGTTTTTAGTGATAGGAAGAGGGAACGGTGAAGAACAGGGACTGTTGTGCCAGCTGTTACCTGCCTTGTAACGCTGCCCTTCTGGTTGGGAAGGACACCACAGGGCCTTCACACCCAGGGTCCTGAGGCTTGAAGACCTCATTAGTTTTCCCTCTTTGTTTTGAGGAAAGACAAAGTGCAGGAGTTAAAACATTGTTGGATTTAGGAAGCTCTTTATAAATTAAAGCATGATTATCACAATGCCAGGTAGCAATCTCGAACACATCCATTATGGGAATTACAGACTTCATTTTTCTTTTACAACAGTCCTGGAAGAAGGCATTGATATTATTTCTATTTTACAGCTGGGGAAACTGAGGCTTAGGGAGTTAAGTACTGGTATGTGTGTCCATAAACCTTCTGTGCAGGTGCCCCTGACTTCAGGCTGCCTCTTAACTAGGATGCCTCATTTTTTAGGTCAGCAGCCTTGGGAACAAGCTCTTGTCTAACTGATAACAGGTCCATTCCATACCTTCTTACTTATTTAGAGGCAAAGCCTCTCCTCAAGCATATTCTTGGGCTAATTTGATTTTCTAGCTGACTTTCAGAATAGATAAGCCATTGTTCTTATAAATGACCCCAGTTTCTAATGAATTTATATCTTGTTCCATGAATATGAACTAAATTTGTGGTGACGTGTACCACCTCAGAGTTGTATAAAGTTACACCTGGCATGCTTGCCTCCAACATACATTTCTTTTAAAATATTTTATTATTATTATTTTTTATTTTATGTGTATGAGTGTATTGTCTGCATGTGTGGAAGTGTACCCATGTTGTGGAATGCCCACAGAGGTCAGAAGAAGGTCTTGGATCCCCTGGAACTGGAGTTACAGATGGTTGTTAGCCATCACGTGGGTGCTGGGAATTGAACCTGGGTCCTCTGTAAGAGATACTCTTAACTTCTGAGCCATTTTTTCAGCCCCTTCTTAAAAAAAACTTTTTTATTGAGTTTCTGCAGTTTTCATACAATATATTTTGATGGCGTTTAGCTTCCCTCCCCTATTTGAACCTTCCCTTATTGCGCTCTGTCCATTTTAATGTACTCTAGTGTATATAATAAGGCCTATAGAGTCTAATTTGTGTCTCCATATGTCTTTCGGTGTGGGTCCATCCACTGGGTCCTAGTTAACTCACCAAGAGTCATATCCTTGAAGGAGACTGACTCTTCCTCTCCCAGCAGCCATCAGTTGCCAATACTTTCTCAGGTAGTGTTGGGGTGTCTTACCCACTCCCCCATGTCTATGCTGGGATTTTGTCTGGCTTGAGCTTATGTGGGACTTCTGCATGTTGTTATCATTGCTGTGAGTTCATAAGAGGAACTGACAAGCTGTCTGGAAAACTGTTTCCTTGTGGTCATCTACCTCCTCTGGCTCTTACAATCTTCCTGCCCCCTCTTCCACAATGATCCTGGAGCCTTGGGAAGCAAAAGTTTGATATAGGCATCCTATCCAGGGAGAAGCAGTCTGTACCTCTTGTTCTCTGCAGGTTGGTCTGTTGTGGTTCGCTGTATTAATCACCATCTGCTGCATGGGGAAGCTTCTCTGGTGTGAGTTAAGAGATGCACTAATTGATGGGTCTAACAATAAGTCATTAGGAGTCAATTTAATACTGTAATTATTTAGCAGAAAACTAGTATTTTTGTTCTGCCCTACCCCCTGTGACCTGCATAGTCTCAGGTTCCTAAGTCTGATGGTGATGTCAGTTTATGGACTGTTCCCAGTCCATATGGGCACTTTAAAGTTCCCATAAGGTGAACTTTAACTTTAATTATAGAGTGTTTGGTTACCCCCATAATATTTATGCCACTATTACAGTAGTGGCTGTGTCTTGCCAGGTCAGTTGTTGTAGTTCACAGGATTCACAGTTGTGTGAGGTTGATGACAGAAATACCCATTCATCCGTGTTCATTGCTGCTCTTTCATAATAGCCAGAAATTGGAAACAACCTAGATATCCATCAACTGATGAATGCATGATGAAAGTGTGATATACGCACACAGTGGAATATTATTCTGCTCTTAAAAACACATGAATTATGAATTTGCAGATAAATGGATGGAACTGGAAATAATCACCCAGACGCAGAAAGACAAATGTTTCATGTTCTTTCTCATTTGTGGATGCTAGCTTTGAAATCCTAGTTATACATGTTTCAATCCAAAAGTCCAGAGAAATCAGGAAACTAATAAACGGCTATGAATGGGGGAGAGCTTCCTGGGAGGGGTGGTGGAATGTGGTGATATAAAGGGGAAAAGGGGGAATAAATGGACACACATTTCTTCAGCACTCATCTGAGGAATGGGACCTACTGGGATAGGATAGAGGAACCACGTGCCATTGGACAGTCAGGGATAGAGCAGAGAACTCTCAGTGTGGTGTGGTCAGTGTCTTAGTTACTTTCTCAATTTATTTTATATACAATTTTACTTATTTTATATAAAATACCCTGACAAAAGCAACTTGAGAGAAAAAGTTTATTTTGGCTCACAGGTCCTAGGGCAATACAGTCCAAAGCTGGAAGACAGAGAAGCTGGCAGAGAAGGCTTATGCCAGGAGTAGGAGGCTAATCACTTTGTATCTGAACTCTGGAAGAAAAAGGAGAACAGGAAGAGGGATTTGGTTATAAAACTTCAAGATCCACTCTATAAAGGTATACTAGTTACTTTTCTGTTGCTGTGATAGAAACACCATGACCTAGGGAACTTATAAAAGGAAGAGTTTATTTAGCTTACAGTTCCAAAGGGACAAGAGTCCATCATGGCAGGGAGGCATGGAGGCAGAGGTGGCTGGAGTAGGAGCAGAAGCTAAGCGCCCACATCATCAAGCAGGCACAGTAGATCCAGCATAGCCATGTCTTCTAAAACCTCTCAGAATAGCCACCAACTGGGGACAAAATGTCCAAATACTTGGAGCCGATGGGGGACATTCTCATCTATGGATGGACATTTCAAACCATCACCAAAAGTGACCCACTTCCTCCAGGAAGGCTCTGCCTCCTCAAGATTCCACAATATTCCCAAACACCACCACCAGTGGGGGCACCAAGTGTTCAAATACATGAGGCTGAGGCTATGGGAATACTTCTCTTAAACCACAAACCACAACAGTTTGCCTGTGTGTGTGTGTGTGTGTGTGTGTGTGTGTGTGTGTGTTTCTGATTGTGCTGAGTGTATTGTCTGCATGTAGTCAAGTGCATGTATTCTGATTGTGTGAGTGTATTGTTTGCATGTATGTAAGTGCACCTGTGTTGTGTAATGGCTGCAGAGGTCAGAAGAGGGCGTTGGATCCCCTGAAACTGGATTTTACAGACCATTGTTAGCTGCCATTTGGGTGCTGGGAACCGAACCCATGTCCTCTGCAAGAGCTCCCAGCGCTCTTAACCACTGAGCCATCTCTCCAGCCTGCTTTACTTCTTTTTCATTGATTGCTATGCTGTGGATCTCAGTGTCCCCTAAAGCCCATGTGTTAGGGGCGGTTGCTATTGGGGGGTGGCAGGACACTTAAGAATGGGACCTGGTGGGAGGAAGTTAGGTCACTGGGGGGGGGATGGCTTTGAAGAGACCTGCCTGTTGTTCTTCTGTCCCACACCCTGGAGTAAACAGACCTCCTGCATCATCCTTGACATACGTCCTTCCTATAAACGGATTTCCTGTCTTGACAGTGGGTCACCCTCTGGTCTAAAGCAGCAGCCAAGTAACCTCTGGCCAAAGAAACCTTTCCTCTTTGTAAGATGATTGTCTCAGGCTTTTTGTCATAGCATTAGGAAGATGACTAGCACATTTTCTTACTTGTTTTTAATTTCTGAGCAGTTGAAAATCTGGTAATCTCAGGTTGATTAACTGTGTGATCTTGCTCCAATCACCATCCAGTTTTCTCCTCTGCTAAATGTGGATACATGTACAGGGGTGTGGAAGATTTCCTCCACCTTGACATATTCCAGTGAAATGTGATAATACTTATCAAATACTGTTGCCCGGGGCCTGACACATATTAGATATTTAACAAATGTTATTTCCACTCTTTCCCCTTTGCCTAGCATTTCTGTTAATTGGATTTCATCATACATGCCCTGACTCAGAACCTGGCTTCCAGAACAACCAGCCTATTCTGACAGCTAGTCTCCGATCTGTAGTCTTCCAAGACTTTAGCTACTAGAAATTTGGAATCAAATAGTGCTTGATACACAGAACCACAGGGAAAACAGTCCCAATTACTACTGACACTGGGATTCTCCCAGCGGTGGCCACAGCCTCTCAGCCATGTGGGACTTTGGGACTTCTTGGTGGCCACAGGGGCCTGTGGTTTCTGCTGCAGAGCCCTTTCTATCTGGTACTCTCTGGGACCCTGATTCTGAGCACTACTGGGGTTGGTGCTTGGATTCAGTGGCTCAGTCTGCATCCTACTATCCAACAGTTCACCAGTCCAGGACTCCTCAATGCCAAGTTCAGAAACGCTGCCAGCCATCTCTTGATGGAGCTACTGGAGTTGTTAGAAGCAACTAGCAAAGTGAAAGAGAGTCTGTAGGGCCACAAGGCCATGGTTTGAACCATAGCCCATCGCTCCCTGGCTGTGTAATAGAAATTATTGAAGACCCTGAACTTTGGGTTTTCTCTCTGTGAAATGGGCCAAGTACTGTGACCTCCTAGAAGCATAAGGATGACAATATGGTGCAGCATCTCTACACTGTCCTGTCTCTGAACTGACCTCCCTGTGATTCTTGTGACTTTTCCCTCATGGTCACAAAATAGCTACCATAGCTAGTTTTAAAAGTTGCATCTTTATACCATATTCAGGGGTAGGACGCAGGGGGCAGTGGGAGACTCAACAGTTACTCTTCTGCCTTCTGTGTGTGTGTGTGTGTGTGTGTGTGTGTGTGTCTGTCTGTCTGTCTGTGTCTGTGTATGTGTGTGTGTGTCTATGTCTCTAGTGTATGAATGCCCATGCTTACATGTGCGGAAGGGTGCATGCCCATGCTTACATATGTGGAAGTGGTTAATGTAGGGATGCCTTCCTGTATCCTTCTTTACCTAAAATAAATAAATAAATAAATAAACAAACAAATTTTTGTTCTGTTTTTTGACTCAGGGTCTCCCTGCAGCCCTACCCACCTTGGAACTTGCTATGTAGACCAGGCTGGCCTCCATCTCACAGAGATCCACCTGCCTCTGCCTCCTGAGTGCCCAGATTAAAGGTGTATGCCACCACCCCTGGCCACTTTGTTTGTTTGTTTGTTTGTTTATTTATTTATTTATGTATTTATTTATTTACTCAGGATCTCTTCACTGAACCTGATGCTAACCCTTTCTGCTGGACTGGCTGGCAGCCAGCCCCTGGGTCTGCCCATCTCCAACCCCCCACTGCAGATTCCTGTGCCCATCTTTTACGTGGGTGCTGGATCTGAACTCAAGCCCTCATGTTAGCACAGCAGTCGCTTTACACATTGAGCCATTTCCCCAAGGCTCAAGAGCTGCTTTTGCATAGTGTTAAAGAACAGCTTCCCCAAGCAGATTGCTCTAGGTCACAGTGGTTAGGAGAGGGTGTTCTGGTCAGAGGATCTGCACTTGATAACCCCACTGGGTTGGAGCTTTGGTGTCGGGGAAGGAGTGTGGGATGCGTGACCATATTAGCCACAGTCCCCATCTTCTCACCACCTCCCTGAGCAAAGCCTGCTAAGTTTTAGGTTTTGACTCCAACTAGGGTCAGCAGCTACCAAAGGGGTTGTCAGTCCTTCTGGAAACTTCTATCAGATTTCTCTTGTCTTTTTTCCTGTGCCCTGTGGGCCACATGCCCTCTGATGTTCTTTAGTAAGTCAGAGCCACAGGATTTAATTAAAAGCAAAACTTGACAAAAGTGGATTGAATTGTAATAGAAAAATGCCGCCTGTTTTATAAAGGTGACAGTTTGCAAACACAAGTGTGAATGCCTTCTTCCCTCACTCGTTGGCGGCCCCATCACCGTGTGGCAGGGTGGTGCAAGGAGGTAGATCTGGTGTGAATGACTTCTTCCAGCACTGACGGATGCCAACTGAGTTTCTCCCGAGGAGTGCCAGTGGCACCTGTCATCAGGTACACTTAGCTAATGAGATCCTCTGGCAGCAGCTTTCCTATCACTGTTCCACCCCAGCCCCCAGGCTTGTCTGCAAGAAAGGTGACATTCACACCCATCTGGGAGAACCTGGCACCCAGGGCCCACGGCAGGAGCCCGTGTTGGCTGAGTCCAGATGTAAAGCAAGTGGTCATTCTGCCCTGTGATGTTTCCCAACATCACTCTTCCTAAAGGCCAAGCATCTGACTAGGCTCATCCTTGCCTCTCTTGCCTGGATGTTGGGCCACTGTAGACTCAGCTCTGGTGTCTCATGGAGGTCCCTGGGCCTTCTGGAGGGAAGACTGGGTCTCTCTGCATTTGCACTTTTGTGCTGAGAGGGTAGGAACTTAGGAAATACTCAGCTGAAATGAACAGAAGGGGAGATGCCAGAGACATCTGGTTACCTCTGTCTGTAGACATGTCCGGTAGCAACAAGCTAGTTTTTGTTGCTGGGACAAATACAGGAGAAAAACAATTTAAAAGCAGGATTCATTTCGGCTCCTGGTTTTAGAGGTTTCAGTGCATGCTGAGCGGACATTATTATTAATAATTGTAATATATAACAATTATTAGTAATAACAATTATTGTTATTAAATTTATTTACATTTAGTGTGTGTGTATATGTGTCTGGGCACGTGTAGTGCTTGCAGGAATCCCTTCTTTCTTTCTACTATGTGGATCTCAAGGACTGAACTCAGGTTTTCAGCCTTGGTGGCAAATGCCTTTATTCTCTGAGCCCTTTCACTGGCCTGAGGAAGAGCATCATGACAGAAAGGCATGGTGAAGCAAAACTGCTTGTTTCATGGTGGCCAGGAAGCAGGGAGGAGACAGGACACATTATCTTCAGAACATGTCCCCAGCAACTTACTTCTTCCAGGTAGGCCCCACCATCCACTTTCCAACACCTCCTGACAATATACCATGTTAGGATCCCATCAAGACATCACTCCATTGACAATGTCAGAGCCTCATGATCCAGTTACCTACTCAGTCCAAACTCATTGGGAGCCCCCCTTTGTGGGGGTACCTCATAACCAGACTGTCACAGATGGGCAACCTTTCCATCTCAGTGACTGGCTTCCTTTGTGAGGCTTCCAAATTCTGAAGTTCTGTGGATTTCTTTCACAATTTTATGAGCATGTTCTGGTACCAATTCACCCTGACCTTCAGCTCAACTGGTCTAATTTATTTACTAATTTACTGATATCTTAATCTAACAGATAATCATAGAAGTACGTGTCTAATTACAAACATATACAGAAGTCCCACAAAAGAAATGGGGCTGGTAAGATGGCTCAGTGCATAAAGGCACTGGTTGCTGAGCCTTACAGCCTGAGTTAGATCCCTGGGACCCACATGGTGGAGGGAGACAACCAACTTCTGCAGTTGTCCTCTGACCTCCACTTGCATACTGTGACGTGCGCATGTGTACACACACACACACACACACACACACACACACAAATACAAATAAAATGGAGTAAAATAAAAAAGAGAAAGAGTGACGGTGTTCCACAGCTGACAGCTTCATTCTCTGACAATGGTCCCATAGTTCTGGTTAGAGAATTTGATTGGTCTAGTCTGGAACACCCAATCTAATCACTGGTAACCAATGACCAAGGAGAGACAAGGCTAGGCAGGCTAGTGGAGTAGTGGAGCATGAGGAAAGACTGGGTAGAAGCATCTGGCGTCTCTTTCACAGAGACCAAGGATGGATGTTCACAAAGTTATCTTTGATGGAATATGAAGCGCTTTAATTTTGGCTCTCAGAAAAGCGCCACTGATGATATGATTGAACAGGTTCTGGGGATGCATTTTATGCACTTAGTTGTGTGCACTCAGCTGCACACACCCATCCTGACTCCCTCGATGGAAAATTCCAGGCCCGAATTGTCAGGTATAGGCAGGTGCGCAGCTGCAGAGGGGCCTCTGCAGATGTTCAGGCCACAGGCTGAGTCACTGTATGGAAAGGAATATTGAGCCTCTGACTTTCCAAGGTCCGTCCTTCACTGGGATGAGATGAATGACACAGGTACCCAGTATTGATGACAGTAACAAGTTCAGAGGGCCACCAGCATCCAGGATCCCAATAGTTAAGGACAACACTTTGAACTCTGGACTTTACAGGTATGAAGGGGTCTTTCATCTGCTCACTTAACTGGCGTTGATGGAAGACGGTTGGCACATGGCCTGATGTTGGTCATGGAGAGTCCTGAGGCATTCACGGTAACCATCTTCTTGGTCCCATGTTCCCCACCATGAAGAGGGTAAGTGATGGCATCAGGTTGCCCCTCGTCTAGGATGCATGTGGAGAGAGGTACTCCTGGTGTCCAGGGCTGGCCACAGCTGGGACTTGGAGGAAGGCTGTGCACATAGGGCCCAGGGGAAACACTGAGGGTTCTGAGTTCTGTGAGAGGCCTGGCCAAGGCTTTATCTCTAAACGACCTGAGATGACACCTTGTTTTGTGGTCTTCCCTTCTGTTTTCTACCAGGAAGGTTTCCTGGACCTGCGTGGTTCTCCTCATGTGTTACCAGCAAAGAGGCTGCAACTGTATTTCAGAAGAGTTGTTACAAGGGAAACTTTGCCTGTAAGTCAAGCACTTTAGTTCTTCAGGCGTGAAAAACAACACTCTTTATCTCTGTCTGGGCCTGGCTTTGTGAGCTGTGTCAAACAAACGGCGGTGCAAGGAGATATACCAATGCCCTGTCAGAGTGGTCCTTGGTCTGCGGTTAACATGATTCTCTCAATTCAGAGGTATCAGGAGTGGTGGGGTCAGGGTCTTGGCCTATGGTTTATTTTTTCTGAAACATTTACAAATGTTTCTGTTCAACATTAAATGAAAAAAAAGAAAAAAAAGAAAACAAAATAAAACCGGAACCCCAAATCCTCACTGGAGTTTGGAAGTGTTTAAAGAAACACTTCAGGAAAAGAACACAGCAGAGCACTCAGCCCTTCGTAAGGGCTCAGTCGACACCTGCTATTGTTCTAATAATTTGTCTTTGTTCTAACAATTTGCTAAATATTTTAGGCACAATGCCACTGCTCCCAGTCTGTGCTGATCTCGGTCCATATTGCTGCCATCTCTCCTGGTCTGTTTTCATCTGTTGTCTTGTTGTAGGACTTTCTTTCCTTGGATGGAATAGGCCATCCTGGACTGTCCTCTTGGGGCACGTTTCCATGGGCAGGTGTCTAAGATCTGTAGGGCTATGAACAAGGCTTGACCATCATCAAAGGAAAACTTTCACCCGCCTCTTTTCCTTACTCTACTAGCCTCAGTGGAAGCTGCAGCTCTTCAAGGAAGCATCCTACTTCCTACTTTTGTTGTTTTTAAAACCCTCTGTATGGGGTTGAGGGGTGTAAGAGCAGGAAGGTGGGGAGGAAGATGGACGTGCTGGCTTCTGGACATTACATGGCTGTTGCATACATGAACTCACAGCAACTGTGGTTACCTGCAAGGTCAAGGCCGTTAAAATCTTAGCATGGGTGGAAGAGGGGCTCTCAACCCTGCCACCCCAGCTGAGTACCTTTTGGCAGTAGATGGCTGCTGGGGGAAGGAGTACCACTTTACTTTGGGACTATGGTCATTGGTAGACTGTCCATGTCCTAGTAGATGGCCCCACACCCATGCACATATGAGCAGCACTCAGTGAGTTATTAAAATATGAACTTGAAGTTGGGTGAGAGATGTACTAAGGTGTTGGGGGACCCTACTGCTAGGGTTGTAGTCCTCCATGTCCAAATAGCTCTAAGGGGCTCAGCGCTATATGAAAGGACTCCCTTTCTCAGTGGGGGCCTCCTGCTCTCTGCCTGACTTACCTGGAAAGTGCCACCAAGCATGGATGCCTGACCTTATTTGGAACATGACCTTTGGCATAGTTACCTGAAGTAAAAACTACCCCCAGGTTGTTTCTATATGATAATTAGGCATTGCCCCATAGTCGGATGATAGGATCCCTCTACTACATGTAAATAAAGCACACTATGAGCACCTATCAGCTGAAGCTTTGGCTGCTGCCTCCTCACTATACGGAGCTGTTTCACTGAGTCTGGAGCTGTATCACTGAGTCTGGAGCTGTATCACTGAGTCTGGAGCTGTATCACTGAATCTGCCTCCCTGCAAGGGCTTTCTTCCGTCAGTGCTCATTGGCTGTCCTGATCCTGTTCGTCACTTCTGCTCCCTTTGTCCTCATGGACTGGTGGCCAACAACCCACAAGGGGAGGGAAAGACCCCACACTAAGGGGGCAGGGGGAGTGGGAGGGGAGAGTCGAGGGTGGATATGATCAACATACATTGTATACATGTATGAAAGTTTCCAAAGGATAAATTAAAAAATTATTTTAAAAAAATCATTAAGCATCTTAGCCAGGTGTGAACTCTGTGAACCTCAATAATGATCAGCATGACAAGATAAGCCCATGGGTGCAGTAGTGGCACGAATGTTATGGGATCACGAACCACTTTATGATTGGTTTTAAGACTGTTCCACAGGAGGAAACACATGCCTGATTCTGTAAATCTGGCCAAGAATCCATGTTTCAGGAACTCACAGCCTCCAGGGGTGAACCTATTTGTTATCATTCTAATAAATGGATATGGTATCAAATTGTCCTCTAAATTTGTAGATTTCTACCTTAGATTAGTGCAGCTCTTAGACATCGTCAGAGAAGTTTCTTTGTGCAGTGGGTGATAGTTAGCAAAGAAACTCACAACTGATCAAAGCGCAGAGAATAAAATGTCAGTAGAGTGCTCAGTCACAAATGGGACATCTCTGTCACCCCCTCCCCAAGGCTCAGGGACTATTACAGAAGAGGGGTCAGAAAGTTTGTAAGACCCAGAAGCTGGAGAGGCCTGGAGTGAAGCAATGTCTTCTGGACATAGCAGGACCACTCTACTTAGGAACTCAGAGCAGCTGTGGTCGCCTGCATAAGACCTACACAAGATCAAGAAAGTCGATATTTTAGCACTTAGTGGGAAGGGGTTCTTGAACACCCCAACCCTGACAAAGGAGTATGGACAGTTGATGGCTTCTGGGGAAGGAAGGGTCAGTTTTCTGCAAGGGTGAGGCTCCTGGTAGGTCGACCATGCCCCAGTGGATGGCCCCATAGTCATGAGTATATGGGCAGCACAGATTTGAGTGCATGGGTTATTAAACTAAAAAGAAAAGAGGGAATGGAGTTGGGGGAGTGGATCTAGGAGGAGTCAGGGGGAGGAGTTGGGGGTGAACATGCTGAAAATACACTGTATGAAATTACCTGAGAATTAATAAAAATATTTAAATATTTTATTTATTATTTTTATTTTATGTATATGTGTGTATTGCCTGCATGTAGGTAAGTGCACCCATGTCATTCAATGCCAGTGGAGGACAGAAGAGGCTGTTGGATCCCTGGAACTGGGAATTATGGACAGTTGTTAGCTGCCGTGTGGGTGCCGGGATTCAAACCCGGGTCTTCTGCAAGAACAACCAGTGTTCATAAGCCATCTCTCCATCCTCATAAAAATATTTAAAAAATTGAAATCAGCATGCAAAAAAGACATCTATACTCAAATATAGTATAGTACTATTTATAATATCCAAAACATACAATCAACATAGATGGTTATCGATGGATGAGTGGTAAACAAGTGTAGTATAGTATACGTATGCAATGGGATATGTTTCAGTCATGAATATTTAAAATTCTGCCATTAAAAACCCTCTGTATGTGGACTATTGTATTTTCCAAAGAGAGAAGCAGCATTTTTTTCCCACCTCAGACACTCTTCCATATGACTTTACTACTCCAATCAGCTTGCCGTGAGGTCTGTCTTCTCTTCTTGCACCTGTGTGGACCTTCATGACTGCCTTGGTGAGACACCGTGGCTTATGAGACTGAATCATAGAAATGCTACGAAGCTTCTAGCAGATACTTCTTCTGGGAACTAGCCACCATGCTGACAGGAGCCGAGACTGCCTTAAATTGAGAGGCCAGAGGGAAAAAAGTCACATGTAGTGTTCCAGCTGCTAAACCAGCTGGGGTCCAAATCAGCATTGAGCATCATCTGCCAATGATGTGAGTGAAATATTTCCAGATGAAGAGTTGGCCGATGTTTTCTATAAAGGGTTAGACAGTAAATATGTTTCACTTTTCAGGCTGAGCTAGACAGCTTTAATTGTCAAGTGGATACGCCCAAAGAGTCATCTTGGTTGAGGGTTTGTCTAGGTAAAATTGGCCTATGGGCATGTCTGTGAGGGATTAGCTTGATTGCCAATGGATGCAGGAGGGCTCAGCCCACTGTGGGTGACACCATCCCTAAGCATGTGGTCCTGGCCTGTATAAGAAAGCTAGTCAAGCACGAGCTTTGATCAGGACAGCAAGCAGCATTCCTCCATGGTTTCTGCTTCAGGATCCTCCTTGAGTTTCTGCTCTAATTTCCCTCAGTGATGGACTGTAACCTGAAGACAGTATAAGCCCTTTCTTCTCCTAAGTTGCTTTTGGTTAGAGTGTTTTATTATAGCAACAGAAAAGAAGCTATAGCACAGGCCAAAGGGTTTCTGCCTCAACTCTTCCTTTCTATGGCGGTACACGGCATATAAAAAGATAGTGTAGTAGTTACTTTTCTCATTCTTGCAACCAAATATCCATCAAAAAGCAACTTAAGAGAAGAAGAGTTTACCTTGGCTTATAGTTCCTGGTGTACAGTCCATCCTGGCAGGGATGGCAAGAGTGGAAGGTAGTTGACTGCATTGTATCCACAGTCAGGAATCAGAGTGATGGCTACTTGTGCTCCACTACTTTCTCTTTTTCCTTCAGTCTGGGACCCCAGCACATGGAATGGAACTGTCCACATGTAGGGTAGGTCTTCCTACTTCAGTTGACCTGATCTAGATGATCTCTCCTAGACACATCCAGAAATTTGTTTTGTAGATGATTCTAGATCCTGTCAAGTTGACAGTCGATATTAATCTTCACAGATGGGCATGTCCAGCCTTGCCTCACTGACTGTTGCTTACCACCCCGTGCTCCTGATACTTCCTAACCTAGTTATTGAATAAGTCCTACCCTCCTAGCCCTTACAGGTGAGTTCCCACCTGAACTCTGACCCTCAGAATCCATAGCTGTTATCGAGTGGTTGCTTTCTGCTGCATGGGGTGGATACTTCTCCAAAGTAATCATACCTGAACCATTGTTCCATGGTGATGTGCCTACCTTTCCTTCTCTCTGCTCAGTTCTATAAAGGTAGTTTCTGGGTCTTCTTTATCTTCCTACTTTTTCTCTTCCCTAGCAACAATAGTGTCCAAGTGCCAAGTATTGTGCCCCAAACTGCATGAATTGCATCTTAAGTCTTTTGAACAGTTAATAAACAAATCACTCTACGAGTTCAGTAAATAGTCCAAGGTCACTGTGATGCTTAACCTTGATTGCCAACTTGACTGGATTAAAAAGATGCCTTGGCAATTAGCAAAGCCTGTATCTGTGAGAATGTCTCATCTCCAGAGATTAGGTCCTGAGGGCTCTGAGCCAATGAATAGTTCACACCATCAATGGATTCAAAATATGTATATACTATTGGGAGGTGGTGAACTGTGAAGGTGAAGCCTGGTTGGAGGCAGTATGTCACTGGGGGCAGGTCTTCAGAGGCTGTACCCAGTCCTGGACCCTACCTGTTACAAGTCTGCTCCACATCCTATCTGACGTGATAGGAGCTGTTCTCTATGCTTCCTGTCCACCAGAAAGTGAACAGCTACCTCTTTCGCATGTTAATGCCACTATGATGCTCTGCACCACAATGGGCCCAGAAACATGGAGCCGAGTGATTGTGGACTGAATTGTCTGAAACTGCCAACAAAACAAATCTTTCCTCCTTTTAAGTTGTTCTCTTAGGTACTTTGTCACAGTGACCCCCCAAAGCAGCTAACAGTCACTTGGCGCCTCAATGTCTCGCACTGCAGCAAGCAGGGTCTTAACTACAATGCTCTCCTCCCCCAGCATTCCCAGTATAAAACTGGGACACGAGGCGCATCCTGTAGTTGGAAAAGCTCTGATCTAGGAGCCATGTATACCCACCCGCTTACAACTCCACTTTCAGCACTTGGCAGAGCTCTGGGCACAGTAGTTTTGGGGGTGGGTGAATAATAAGTCCACACTCGGCTTCTCATTAGGTTAACTTCAGACCTAGCTGCTCAGTGGTTGGCAGGAGTTCCTGGGTAGGTCATTTACTTCAGCAGTAAGTGTTGTGTAGTTATGGTTCATGGCCATGTGGGATACCTGTGGTGTCCTCCTGAAATCACTGGCACACCCTCCTATGCATACCAGTGTTTTCTGTATCACTTAACATGTGCCTAGGCTGAGGGAGTAGCTCAGTTTGGGAATAGGACTAGTGCTATTAACATAGGTGCTAGATAACATTAAGTTTTCAGACAGCGAAGGACGGGCATGAATAAACACCACATCTTCATTGCCTGGGAGGACAACTCTGGGGTGCATTCCTAGTGGTCTCACAAAGAAACCCCGAGGGGATGGAACCTCAGTTGTACCCTCATTTATGTGTTCTTTGAGATCTTGTCTCCCTTTGAACTCATTTTTACAAACTTCACGAGATTTTTTTTTTTTTGAAAGCAGGTCACACATGAATAACCTGCACCCAGATCTTAATCTTAAGATTTATTTAAAGGAAAAGCAAAGGGCGGTTCCCCTAAATTAGGACAAATGCGTTTTCCACAGTGTGATACCTGGTACACACTCTGGCACACATGTGCACATGAGAGATTTGCATCAGAAAGTCTGAATTAGTGCAAAAACGTAATTGTTGATTGTATTTTCATGGATATGTTTTTCTTATCTTTGAATATGTAGAGTAACTGTAATTAGGCTAACTAAGATTTGCTTATTATTTTAATCAATAGTAATGATTTGTAATCAGCATATCAATTGCATCCAAGTAATTGGTGATTCTGAAATATTTGAGGGCAATTCAGAGTGGTGCTACCTTGGGTAGTTTTAATCACCATTTTCCTGAATATTCTCATTCTTATTCATATTCCCTCTCTCACTTGCACTCTCTTTCATTTTATTTTTGAGGACAGGGTCTCACTTTTGTAACCCAAGTTAGACTGGAACTCATGACCCTCCTGTCTCTATCTTCTAAGTGCTAGGATGTCAGGTGTGTGGTACTGTGCCTGACTTCTCTAAACAATCCCTTCCCTGTAGATCAAACAGAGAGCTGTGACAATTCCAGGCCAGCTCCAGCCTAACATTGTCAGCTCTGCACTGCCCAGGGGCTAAGCTAGATATGTACCAGACTGTTTGGAATTAGTTGGAGCTTCTGGACTGTCTGGCTGAGTGCACAGTGCTGACCAAGGGAAGCTGTTGCAAAGTTATTTTGGAGATCTTTTTAGGGTGGACTGTTAGGTGCTTCCTTCCAGAGGCTATTTGCATATGATTCCTCCAAGTACTGGTGGGCATGGCCAATACTGGGTCACCGAGCACTGCATTTATGGCCTGTGAGGGTTTTTCTTGCACCACTGAGAAATTTACTTATGAGCCATATCATGTGTGAAGAGTTCGCTTGTGACCAGCGCTTGTCTAAGACTTTTCCCAACTTCTGCTTGTTCAATGCTGAGCAAGTTTTATTTTTGCCTCCTGGGCATGGTACTGGATCTAGCAGAGAGAGTTTGCATCGCTCAGATACACTGTGAATCTTTGGGGTCATGATGGGATTGAGAAAACTCTTAAAAATCTCACAACCCTGAGAATTATGAATTTATCTTCTGTCTCCCATGTCCCACAAGACTATGAACATGTAGGCTCAAGTTGTCTAGGTGTGGCAAATATTCATGGGACAAACGCTCCTTGGGCCTGCCACACCTCTCTGGGTCTAGGCTCCACGTAGATTTGGTCTGACAATTCTTTTGAACTTTTTCATGGTTTTAGGAACTACAAGAAATGTATTTGACTCATTTTAAGTCGTTTTGATCAGGGAAGCTAATAACAATGCCTAACCTTCAATATTATAGGAGACAGATTTCTTTTCTTTTTTAAATTTGGATTTAAAAATGTATTTTTAAGTTAGCATGCAAAGCAGTGGATTTAATTATGTCATTTTTATACATATATGCCATTATGCTTTGTTCTTACTTCTTCCCCCGTCCCCTATTCCCAACTGCCCCCTCTTGCTGGCCTCCTCCTCCCCCCACAGCCTCCTCGTCTACTTTCATGCCACATGTGTTCCATTACTTTAGGAGACAGATTTCTGTCCCAAGAATTTTCCAAGGCTCCTCTCTCAGCTGAGTGTTGGAAGTTGAGGACTCATGGCTTAGAGAGGATTCTGAAATAGGAGAGGTTGCAGGTCTCCAAACTGTATCTCACTCCTCACCGCTTTGGTCATTAGTCTGCTGGTGGCCCTGTTTACATGAAACCAGGGAGAGATCAGCCATTTGGGGCACTAGCTACCTTTGCATTATACAAAGACAGTGAATAACTTGTATGTCTCATAGTAGAGACATGAAGCGCTAATTCAGTGAAAATATTTTTCAATGGTTTCCCAAGCGTTGCTGCTTCTTATGATTGCCTTTTTGCTCTGAGAGCAAAGGGGCTTCCTATTCTTTCAAATGGGCATGAGATGGTAAGTTTTACCTTGTATGTCAGGGGTTGACGGGGACCTTTATATTCCTACATGTATGTAAGAAAAGTTCCATGGACAACACACCCTCACCTAATACATGCATGCGTGCATTCATGAAGGAACCCATGAATCAATGAATCCATTATCTGTCTATCTATCCATCCATCCTTCCTTCCTTGCCTCCATTCATCCCTCTATCAATCTATGCATGCATCCACCCATTATCCCTACATCATCCATCCATTCATCATCTATCTATCTATCTATCTATCTATCTATCTATCTATCTATCTATCTATCTATCTATCTCTATCTATCTATCTATGTATCTATCATCTATCTATCTATCTATCATATCATCAGTCATCCATTTATGTATCATGTAGGCATCTGACATCGATCTAACTTTCTATTCATCACCTCTATGACCTATGTTCTATACATCCATCCATTCATCCATCCATCCATTTCTCTATGTATCTATTAATGTACCTAATCATCTTTCACTCTGTCTCCATTTCTGGTGTCTGGCGATGAAATTCAGCCCCGTGATATATCTATCTATCTATCATCTATCTATCACCTATCATCTATCTATCAATCATCTATCTATCTATAATCTATCATCATCTATGTATCATCTATCTATCTATCTATCTATCATCTTATCTATTATCTATCATCTATCTATCTATCTATCTACCAATCATCTATATATCTATCATCTATCTATCTATCTATCTATCTATCTATCTATATCTATCATCTATCTATCTATCTATCTATCTATCATCTATCATCATCTATCTATCATCAGTCTATCTATCTATCCATCATTCACCTACCCATCTATTTATCTATCATCCATCATCCAACAAATGATGGAGTAGAACAATCACAGTAGAATTTCAATCTGGAAATCCATTCTGAGACAAACTCAAAGGAAATGAAAGTAGGTACCTCACAGGTAGCATCAAGCCTCCCTTAAAGGACTTAAGGTATCAGCTTGCCTTTTCATAAACTTTTCCCTGGGCCACATGTTGGATCCATCATCTTGTCAATTTCACCAGCAAATCATAGCTAAATTGTATTTTGTGTAAAAATAAGAATTAGGGACACTGCTTAAATCAACATAAAGGTTCATGACCACTATTAACTACCTTGGTCTTAAGTCTAATTTTGACCATTGCTAATTGTATGTGATTGCAGTGAAAAAGATGCTTCTCTCCTGCGTTTCATTGTGCTCTGAGATATTAAACAATGCTTTTCTGAAGTGAGGTCCTGCGTCAGTGTGGACTAGGCTCTGCTGCAATAACAAAGGAAACCCCAGATCTCCATGGTGCAATGTAATCAAAGCTCATTTCTCATTTAGACAAAGACCAGTGGTGATGTTCCCAGAAGTTCTCCTTAGTGTGGCTCAGGACTTGAGGATATTGTTTTTCTGGCATTCTCCAAAGTCACCACCACCAACCGACTCAATCGATTTGACATCTGTAGAGTGTTCTATCTGAAAACAGCAGAAATTATACTCTTGAAGTGAATAAGGAACATTTACCAAGATAGACCATATTCTAGGCTGTAAAACTAACCTATTAGCTTAGATAAATCTAAATGGATTTAAGTGATACACAGTGACCAAAACAGAATTGAATTAGAAACCCACAGCGAAAGGCGCTCTGGAAAAGCCCCAAATACCATACTTCTAGACAGACGTGGAACACAGGACAAAGTGAGAAAGCACTCCGATCAAAATGAAACACATTGTGCAGAGTTTGCGCAGTGGGAGGACAGCAGCCCTTGGTGGGAAATCGATGCTGTTAAGACTGTGTAGTTGAAAAAGAAGGAATGTTGAAAGTAAATGACTTCAGCTTCAAACTTAATCAATTAGAAAAGAAGCTAAATTTGGTCTGGCAAGATGGCTCAGTGGGTAAAGGCACTTGCTGTGAAAATCTGACAACCTGAGTTGGAGCCCCATGTAAAAGTGGAAGGAGAGAACTGACTTCACAGAGCTGTCCTCTGACCGTCACACATGCACCACGACACTTTTGCCCTCTCACAATAATAAGTAAATAAAGAAGGTAAATTTAACCGACAGTAAGAAGATGAAATAATAAAGTTCAGAGTGAAAAATCAATGAAATAGAAAAAAAAATCAGAGGGAAAAAATCAATGAAGTCTGAATAGATCAATATCTATTAGAGAAATAAAATTTGTAATTAGCAACATTCTTATAAAGAACACGCCAAGCTGGGCATGGTAGCACAGGCTACTTGAGAGGCTGAGACAGGAGGATCACAAATCCAAGGCCTCCCGTGTTATAGAGAAATTTCAAGGCCAGCCTGGGCAATTTAGCATGACTTTATCTCAAAATAAAAAGTGAAAAGAGAGCCGGGATATGATAGAGCAATTACCTGGCATAGATGAAGCTCTTGGTTCCACCCCTAGGACTGCAAAAACCAAAGCTCAGTGAAAGCAAAACAGCCCCCTTTAAACCCAGAGGGTTTTGTTGGTTAATTTTACCAAACATATAGGAAATATATCAATAATACTTAGGGGACTGGAATTTCTCCTATTACCTCTACTGACCATTATACTAGAACCTCTGGGTAGTACAACTAGGTGAGAAGGAATCAAGGACATCTAGATTGGAAAGGAAGAACTGCAAAGGAGCCAGAGAATCTGTGTTCACAGCTGACATGACTGTCCTTGTAGAAAATCCTCTGACTGGACATGGTGGTACATACCTGTAGTCCCAGCACTTGGGAGCCAGAGGAAGGAGGATCATGAATTTAAGGTCAGCCCGGGCTATCCAATAAGACTCTGTCTCAGACAAACAAATCCCAAGAAAAAAGAGAAAGACAATCCCATGAACTCTATGAAATAGATACTAAAACGAACAGTTGAACTTAGTAAAGTTGCAAAATACTAAATTAATATATTTAAATCAATTATTTTTCAATTAGCAACAGACATTTGACAATTGAAATAAAAAAAACCAGTATCATCTACTACACCATGAAGGTATAAAATACTTGTTGGTAATTCTCACAAGAGATAGGAAAGACCCATATTTAAAAACACAAAACATCACTGACAGATTTAAAAGAAAATGTAAATAAAACCACATGCCTTGTTCATGGATCAGATGTTCAGAAGGCTGAATATTATTGAGTCAATTTTGTCCCCAAAATATGCAGCTTGACATGTCTAATAAAAGATGGACACACTAATTCTAACGATCAGATAGAAATGCTAAGGATTGACTATATTAAGAATGGCAGTAAAGGGCTGGAAATGTGGCTCAGAGGTTAAGAGCACTGGCTGCTCTTGCCGAGGACCCGGGTTCGATTCCCAGCACTGACATGGCAGCTAACAACCATCTGTAACTCCAGTTCCAGGGGATCTGAAGCCCTCTTCTGACCTCCGTGGGCACTGCATGACACAGGTGCACCTACTTACATGTTGGCAAAACATTCATACACATAAAATAAAAATAATAAATAAAATATAACAAAAAAGAGTAGTGGAAAAAGAACGAAGTTTGAAGGCTTAAGTGACCTGATTTCAAGATTTATTATAAAGCGACAGTCACCGAGCTTGGCATCTACATAGACAAATAGATGAAGGGCACAGAAAGAATTCAGAAAGAGCTGTGATGCATATGGACAGGAATCTGACAAAGGTGGAAAGAGACACAGTGGGAAAAGGTCTTTTAAAATAATTGTTTTTATTGAATTTTTGTGTATTTTACGCAGAGTATTTCAAAGAATCTTAATTACTTTTATACCCCCATCCCCACTGGCATCCTCCCACAGCCCCCCTCCCCCCGAAACCCATACACTCTGTCATCCATATTAAGGCCCAGTGTGTTGTCAGTGTCCCCAGATGTTCCCCTGTGCAAATCCATCCACTGAAGTCTAGTCAGCCTATCTAGAGTCTCTTGTTTTAGGAAGATCAGCTCTTCCTTACCCAGCAGTCATCAGCTGCCAATGTTTCCTCAGCTAAGATGGGGGTCTGCTGTTCATTTCTCCAGTTCTGTGCTGGCTGTTTGTCTAACTGAGTTTGCATGGGACTTGTGTATGCTGACACCATTGTCATAGAATCATATAAGCAGGGTCCCAGGAGCTTGTAGAACTCTGTTTCCATATGGTCATGCACCATCTCCCTGGTTCTTACAATCTTTTCGCCCCCTCTTCTGTGATGGTCCCTGAGCCCTGGGTGGGTGAAGTTTAATACAGGAGACCTGTCCGTGGACCATCAGTCTGCAGATTCTTTTAAACAAACAGCACCAGGCATTTGGGCATCTGTGCCTAAGGCAAGATGGACTAGGGCAGGGCTGAAGGGCAGAGTGGAGGCACCGAGGAGGCTAACTCAGTGTAGCTCTGAGACAGGCCGGAGTCCTATGTCCTCTCTACGACCTCACACTGGACAAGCCACAGGCTGCTTCATGAGCGTGACCGAGCATCTGGGAACATGAGTGTGGTACACAAAGTGCCTGTGCATGCCATTCTGGAGGCTGACCACTTATTGCTGTTTGTCTAGGACTCGAAATCCACGTCCCAGAAAAGCTTTCAATCCTGGGAAAATGGGGAAAGTTAGTCACTAACTGTACATGGGTGAAGTGCATGTGGTATGTGTGTGTGTGTGTGTGTGTGTGTGTGTGTATGTCGGTGTATTTGTGTGTACTTATGAGTCTGCATGTGTGAGTTCTTGGGCCAGTGCAAGTGGGAAGAGCTAGCTACATGATCTACAGCTGCATGAGGCTGATATCAGGCAGCATGTGTCTATATGAGAGGGGAAGTCCCTGGAACTTTGTAGGATCCCAATGCAGATTTATTTATCTCCTCCTCTTTTTACTTCTGTCCTTCCAGAAATGATCTGAGGTGTTTCTGAGTGATAGTTTCTCTGTAAAAACATTATGCATTGTGTGGTCAAGGGTAGACTTTGGATGGACCTGGGTTCAAATCCTGCCTTAGCCACTATTATCTTTTTAACATTGGACAAGCAACCAAAACTCTTTGTGGGCTATTTTGTTCAATTCAGATGGATGTGTTGACTCTTAACAGGAGTATAAATGAGACAATATACCCAAAGGGACTGTTGCGCAGTGGCCAATCAATGGCAGTGATCACTCATTGCTTAAAACTGGTGTGTGAGCTGAGAGTTCTTTTATGGAGTGTGTGTGATCGTATAAGTACATGAATATGTGTGTGTGTGCCTGAGGGTGCATGCTTGAGTGTACATGCTGGACTGCAGGCAATATTATGTATGTACATGCCTGTGTGAACATATGCAAATGCATATCTATGTAGTATGTGCATACTATGAATACATGTGCATATCTATGTAGTATGTGCATATGTATGAATACATGTGCATATATGTACAGCTGCATCTTCAGGATAGATAGCTACTGTGGCGCTGGCAGGAGGGTGGGGAGGGGTCCAGGGCACTCAGAGAAGGAGACACTCTGGCCACCACATTCCTTCTACCTGGTCATGGGGCCCTCAGATTCTAGAAGTGCTTGGCTCCTGGCTCTTAGTGACATACCTTGCATATGGTTAAACTTGGCACTGTACAACCTGCCTTTATTAGAATACATACTGTGCCTTTATGAATCTTTAATGCAAAGCACTTAGTGAGGGTCCATAATCCCCTTAAGTGAGCTGTTGAAAGAGGCCCATTGGGGAGATGAGCACTTTCTGCAGAGGCTGCATTGAGGAGGGGCTGCTGGGGTGAGGATGGAAGGTGGCCAGAGGCTGTGGTCTGGCTCCCATGGGTGGTGAACTGGCTACTGCCAGATGAATCTGTTCTTGAGACTTTAACCCAGAGGTGTAGAGGCAGGAGTTGAGTGGTGGCAGACATTTAAGCTCCAAGTTCCTGTGTACTTGAAGATAGAGTTGGTGTTCTGACAAATAATTATTTGAGTTAACAGGTAGCAGGCATGTGTTGGGCGTGCACACATGCATGCAATAGAATGCAGTGGAAGAGGCCGGAGTGAATGAGGGGGAAGCAGAGCAGAGGGAATGGTGGAGGTCGGACGACAGGACGGAAAGAAATGAACACAGGAGGGGAAGGAGGGACCCACATTTCCTTCTTCCCTCAAGTGGAAGAGGTTAGGGTTTAAATGACTTCAAGTCCTTCCTGGGGTTGAGCTCCTGGCTGGCCTGTCTTAGGCCTGCTCTTTACTGAGGCAGGAATGGGATGACCATTCCATCACTAGGTCCTTGTCATAGCCTTGTGTGTCCTTATTGCTTAAAGGTTGAGGAATGAGAGGCTGCAACTGATGTCTGAGTGTATGAGCTAGGAGACCTTGAGGGAGGCGTGAAAGCTCTTCTTTCCCAGGTCCCCAGTCTGTAGCCATACTGGTCTTGGGACAACATGGTCCTATTGTGGAGTCTCTGGACATGCTGTCCCTCTGCCTAAAATGCCTTTGCCTCAATGTCTCATCTTGGTGCCACAGCCTTCACAGAGCTCCCCTGACCATGCTGTTTAAAGTACCTACTCTGCTCCATAGTTTGACATTGAGCCATTTGGGACTGTTGCTGTTTATTTGTTTGGTAGGATTTTTCTACACAGTACTTACCAAAATTTTACAATTTCTAGTGCACTCTGTATACAGGGATTCTCTGATGACATTTTCTTCTTTTCTTTTCAAAATGCACATTTTATTTAGTGTGTGTGTGTGTGTGTGTGTGTGTGTGTGTGTGTGTGTATGTGTGTGTGTGTGTGTATGTGTGTGTGTGTGTGTATGTGTGTGTGTGTGTGTGTGTGTGTGTGTGTGTGTGTATGTGTGCCATGAGGTGCGTGTAGAAGAAGTCAGGAGTCAGTTCTCATCTTTCATCATGTGGGTCCTAGGGATTGAACTCAGGTCTTTAAGCTTGGTGGTAGGCACCTTTACTACTGAGCCATCTAGCTAGCCCTCCTCTTTTCTTGATGGTAAGGGAAGGAAGACTGACCTGCAAAGTCATTTATCCATGGCTCAGAATTTAACACGTAGATGGTATTCAGTAAATACATACAGGTTTCATGCTGGAAGGACCGAGTTTGTCCAAAGTTCTAGAGAAAAGAAGTGACGAGGCAGGATTTGAATCAGCGTCCACGCCCTAGCCCTGCTCTGTGAACTTTCCTCACTATGAACTTTCCATGTTCTACAATTCTGCCACACAAAATACTGTTTCTCTGGGCTGGTATCTGTGACAGTGAAGGCTGCCCGCACTGTCCTGAGCAGTGACATCCATGCCCTGACATGGACCGTAGTGGTCAGGACCTAGCCCTGCACTAGTCTGCTGTGAGAGTCCAGGTCAGTGAGTTTCCTGGGTGTGTCTCAGTTCTCACCTGTGCGAAAAGAGCCAGCCTCGGCTGGCCAGGAACACAAAGTGTTAAATGACTCCCCTTTCCCCCAGTAATGCCACCTTCCATCATCATAGCAATCTAGACCACTTGCTTTTAAATATTTGAGCACCTGGGATGAGGGTGACAGATGCCAAGGGTCAAAGATGAAGCCAAGTCAACCATAGATTACCATGGCCACGTGTAAGGTACGTCCCCTCTGGAACTGTCTGGGAAATAGTCCTTCTTAGAGGTGAGGCTAGGTGTGGAAGGAGTCTGGAGAGCAAGGGATGGGAAGGGCCTGCTATCTTGGACCACTGTGGGCATCAGGCAGCACAGGGAAGAAGAGGTCCATTGGAGGCTGGGCACAAAGTCTTAATCTGACCAGGAAGGCTGCCCAAGGTAGAAGGTGGTGGTGGTGAGGAGCATAGAGGCCACTCCTTGGTTCTCTCGCTCAGCACCCTCCTCAGCTTTGGTGGAGGAGACTCCTAGTGGGAAGGAATGGGAGGGGGCACCACAGAGGAGGTGGTCCTATTCTACCTCCCCTGAAGTAGCTTGAGCACACGCAGTTATAAGACGGTGGGCAGATGACAGAGTTAGTTAATGTAACAAGCCCTTTAAGCATTTAGCCACATTCGAGTGTTTAATCAGCTGTGTAAAGTGCAATATCTATCTTTCAATTTTATGCCATTAGGGGAGACAAGATTTTGATTAGGTACTTAATCTGTGCACGGAAAAAACAGGCCCACAGCAAGCCCACAGTGGGGAGGGAAAGGGACATTGCATGGGGGAATTCGATAAAGGGGAAAGACAGAAATTTAACATAAAAGAGAATTAGTGCGGCTCCCTTCAATTTAGTGCTCAGGCTTTATAGCCTAATCAATTAGAGGCCTGGCCAGGGCTGCTGGGAAGCTGCTCGGCCAGGCTGGAGGCTCGGCCATATTAATTCTTTTCATTATGTGGGGGTCAGGCTGAGGGCTTGACGGGGAGCTATGTAAGGAGTGGGTCACTTCTCGGGCACTGGCTCAGGAAGCAGAGGGAGGAGGTCAAAGGGTGCCAGGCTGGCCAGGACAGGCTCTGGGGGCTCCGGAAAGATCGGATTTCCAGGAAGGTGGGACTGGAAGGGCTCAGGAAGGCTGTAGGCACATGGCATGGTACAGATGGGTGCAGGAACTCTTCAGTTGTGGGATACGAGGGGCCTGGCTTTATAGACCAGCTTTCTGACCTACTGGCTGTGTGATCTTGGGTAAGTTGCTTGGATTCTCTGTGCTACAATTTCTCTCTGCTACAAATGTACAGAATCACAACTGAAGGTGACTTTAAGGCATTGCTACAAAGATAGGAGAATGTGGCATGTGCAGGGCTCGGTCTAGTACGTGGCCTTGAGTATTTTCATCTCTAATATCGTTATATGAAGGTAAAGTTTCAATGAGCTCTAACTACTACTACCACTATCTTTGTTCACTGAGCACTGTGCAGTCTGGCATCCATGACTAATAGGTCAGTGTGGTGCTGCAGTCTGTGAATGAGGGAACTGAGGCACAATGAAGCCATCGGCTCTCAAGCCAAGGCCACTAGCTCTGGAGTCTTCTGAGTCGGCCCCTCCCGCTGTGGGCTGCTCACTGCCTGCTGACCCGGCAGAGTGTGGTAGGACTGAGTACCACAGGGGATGAGATCACCAGGAGGAAGGTGCATCTCCAGAGAACCCAAGGGCTCCAGCCTTATCAGGTTAGGCTCCAATGACTGTGCTAGTTGGAGAGAAGGGGGCTGAGGCTAGACCAGCAATGGATCTTCACAGACTGCTGGGGCACTGAAGACTGAGGAATGAGTTGACATTTAATAGGTTTCCTGAAGAAAGCCATGGCCTGGGAAAGGCAGGAATAGATATTGACGTTTGGGCAGGAGCAGAAATGAACCCCTGTCTCTCCTTGGGGTCTTCTCTCTGGCTCAGTGGTGTTCTTGAGGCACTTACCTGTGCATGCCTCATGGTCCGGAGACCCCAGTGGGGAAGCACATGAGTTGATAAGGAGCTGGATGTGGGGTCTGGTTGAGTCTCGGATGGATAGCAAATGAGGTTTCACACATGGGGCCTATTGGACCAACAGCTATGCCAGTCTTCTTTGGCTGATAAGGAGTAGGGAGAGGAAGCCAGCAGAAACCAGCAGCTTATTGGCTGACCCTTTGCTCAGTTGTGAGATTTTTGACAAGTTGTTTGATCTTTCCGTTTGCTTTCCAGGTAGACCCCCATGGACTAGTTGTGAGGCTCAGATAAGAAGGCGCAGGTAGAGTGCCAAGGTGCATGGCCCCAGCTAGGCATTTGAAGAGTGTTAGCTGCTCTTGGTATTGGCTGCCATTTTGGCTCTTACTGGGGAGCCTGGTGCCATTTTGCAAACATTTTACCCTGTAGCATCTCTGTGGCATCTGTGTGGGTGGTTGACGCAGTGCTCACATTCAAGTGAAGAGTGAGGGAGCAAGTGGTTTATGACATCACACAGCTGGATGGGACATTTGCTCCATCCTTGGTTGCTTCCAAAGGCCTCCTGTAGGCAGTGCTGTCGTAATGCAGATGGTACAGTCAGGGAGAACTGTGGCTCCCCCACGGCATTGTTCATTTCGAGTGTATTTGTTGAGAGCTAACTGCGTGCCACATGCTATCAGTCCTGGGAAGGTAAGAGTCAGTGTCCTTGAGCAGACAAATGTGAACTGTGCTTTTCCTGTTTGTGGTCACGACTGGCTGAGTGTCTACAACAGAGTGGACCAAGAGGCGGCAGACTCTGTGTTGAAATCCTTCTTCTTATGTGTGGAGAAACCATATAATCCCTCTTTGAAGCACTTTCTTATCTTTTGACCAAAAGCTTCCTTTGGTTGAGATGATCAAGAGAAATCTCAGTACAAGGTCTGGCACATAATAGAGATTTAATAATCAAGAGATTCATGAACTCATCCTTGAACTGGCTGTTCTAGTGAGGTGTCCTTAGGGTCTGTTCTTGATCCCTTGGCATCTCCCTGTAGAGATTTAAAAAAAATGTGTGTGAATATATGGCTAGGTATGTGTACATGTTTGTATACATATGTGTGTATGCATACACATTGTAGGAGGGCCAGAGGTCAAATCTGGATATTGTTCCTTAGAGACTGTCACTTATTTTATTTTGAGGCAGAGTCTCTCACAGGCCTGGAAGTTGCCAAGTAGGCTAGGCTGACTGGCTAGTGAGCTCCAGGGACCCACCTGTCTCTGACTCCTCAGCTCTGGGTTCTAGGCATCTGCCACCATACCTGGCTTTATACATGGGTGCTGGGAATTGAACTCAGGTCCTCATGCTTTTGTGGAATGCACTTTACTGATAAGCTGTCTCTCTTGCCACATAAGGACGGGGCAGTGGTCTTATATCACTGTTCTTCACAGAGTGATCTTCAGTGCTGACTCTATTTAGCCTATTAGACTACCTTGCTTAACACAGGACATCTGTCTTTTTCATTGTAACGTAATAGGTGTTCAGCAAATCTTTGTCACATGATTCAGCATATGGATGGGTGAGTGACAGGGAATACTTTGAAATCCAATATGCAGAGGACACAGAGGGGTGGGTAGAACTCGCTGTGTGGTAGTACCAGGAATTAGAAGCTCTCCAGATGGGAGAATCTTACAAAGCAAAAAGTGACAGACCAAACTGTCAGTCGCTGCACTTGGATCCTGAAACCCAGAGGTACAAATGCAGTCATGGGAGGGAAAGACAACATGCCCTTGCCCTTCCTGACTCTGTAGTTGTTTGAGGTAGAGGTTGGCAAGAGGTTTCTGTAAAGGACCAAAAAGAAAATATTTTAGCTTCTGAGGACGGATGGCCTCTGTTGTGGGTACTCAGGTCAGTCACTGGAATGTGAAAACAGCCAGAGGTGACATCTATACAAACAAGTATGTCTGGGTTCCAGTAAAACTTTATTTATAAGGGCAGGGAAGATGGCTTAGTCTGTAAAGAGGTTATTTTAAAAGAATGAAGACCTTAATTCAAGCCCCAGAACCCATGTAAAAAAGCTGGGCATTGTGGTTCAGGTTTGTAATCCCAGAGCTGGGGAGGTGGAGACAGAAGGCTCCTGAGGTTCACCGGCCAGCCAGTCTAGTCTAGTTGGTGAGCTTCAGTGACAGACTGTCACAAAGGGGTCTGCATTTCTAATGATAACACCTGAAGTTTATCCTCTATCCTCCACATAAACATGAATACATGTGCACACATCACACATGCATGCACATACACACGCAAAGAACCCTTTATTTACACATGTGGCTAGTAGATATGGCTCATGGGCAATTGTGTGCCAGTTCCTTGGCTAGAGGGTACAGTCCCAGGGAGTTATCTTTGTGCCTTGCAGATCCATAACCACTTAATCACCATTGATTCTTAGCCTCAGGTCCCGATTTCACAGTGAAGATTCCTGAGCAGTGAGTGGGCAGAGAGGCTGCTGCAGACTCAGGCTCAGCTCTAGAGTTGGCACAGTGAAGTCAGCTGTCATTTAGGGACCCTCCTGATGTGCCACACCCCCTAACGCCATTGCTGTACTGACTATCCTTAGCAATCCAGAAGTATTGTCCCTGATAATGGTCTTCACCTTCTCAGTGAATACACTGAGATTCAAGGAGATCCAGTGACTAATTTATGGTCACACAGCTAGTGATTTAGCACATATTTATTATGGAAATTTCTTGCTCACCCACTCTATTCTAGATCCCTTTTTTTGTAGTGAGGGAAATAGCAGGATCCTGGACTTGATCTGTTAGCATTATATGGGGGGAAAGTGGGCAGTCAACTGATTAAATAGATGAACAACATAGGTATTTGAAGGGGATAAAGGCTTATGGGTCAGGACAGGTGTATTTTGAAACAAGGATCAACAAACTCTCAGGAACCAAATCCCTTCTATTGTATGTTTTTGTAAATCTAGTTCACTGGGACCTTCCTGCATCTGCTTGAGTATTGTGTAGGCTAGCTTTGTTCTATAGCGGTAATGCTCAGTAGTTACAACAGGGCCTGTGTGGCTCTCTAAGTCAGGAAAAATTTGTGACCCCTGGCTTGGAACAACCAAACTTTAAAAAATAAACTTTTTGTTATTTTTATTTTATGTGTATGAGTGTATTGCCTGCATGTATGTAAGTGAACCTGTGTCTTGCAATGCCCATGGAGATCAGAAGAGGGTGTTGGATCCCCTGGAACTGGAGTAAGGGGTGGTTGTTAGCTGCCATGTGGGTGCTGGGAATTGAACCTGGGTCCCCTGTAAGAATAGCCAATACTCTTAACCATTGTGCCTGAAACAAGCAAACTTTATCTTCTGCCCATGCTTATGTCCTTCAGGGATGACTCGTGAACACAGTTTACTGATCACCCAAGGTCCAGACTGGTGGAGAACCCCCATTCTCAAATTCTGATGAGAGGATTCTGAAGAATTCCCTACAGGCTATGAATGCCTACTTCTAAAGTGTCAAGTGCTATTTCTGCTCAGAATCTATTGGCACTGCTCAACAGAATGACACGGAACTTTGCCATGGGCTTGGGAGGCAGATTGAAAAGTGTTCGGTGACTTGCTTTGAAGACTACACATGCTGTGGGAGATACTGAATGAGGGTTAAGCACTGAGTAATGCAGGGGCACTCTGTGTGTGTGTGTGTGTGTGTGTGTGTGTGTGTGTGTGTGTGTGTAGGCCAGAGGTGATGTTGGGTGTCTGCCTTCTTCAGTTGCTTTTACACCTGTTTTGAATTTTTGACATTGAGACTCTCTTTGGACCTGGAGCACTGATTGAACACTGATTGGCAAGAGTGGCTGACCAGTAAGCCCCATGGACCTCTGTTACTCTAGAGTCGTGATTACAGGTGTGCTTTATTGCACTCAATTTTTATTTATTTATTTAAAAATATTTTATTTATTATTTTTATTTTATGTGTATGAGTGTATGCATATATGTAAGTGTACTTTTGTCATGCAGTGCCTTTAGAGGTAAGAAAAGAGCATTGGATTCCCTGGAACTGGAGTTCAGAAGGTTGTTATATGCCATGAGGGTGCTGAGATTGAACTCAGGTCCTCTGCAAGAGCAGCTCAATTTTTAACATGGGTGATGAGGACTGAACTCAGATCCTCATGTCTACACAGCAAGCACTTTACTGAGCTGTGTTCCCAACCCCCTGTAAGGGGCATTTTGATTTTAAATAATAGTCAGGCTGGGCCTGGGTGAGCATTCAGCTGGACCAGAGCCCCTGTCTGTCTACCATGCAAGCATGTTCCAGCTGTGCTGTTCTGCCCTCCTGGCCTCTGGATAAGGGTGTTGAGAAGCTCACTGGATTGCCAGATGTGGGTGCATGCCCAACTTGTAGACTGCCCTGGGGTTCTGCTGACCTGTCCAAGCCACTTTGCTCTGGCCACTGGGGTTCTGTCTCTTGTGGGTCACAAGTCCATAGTAGCCACGGCAAGGCAGCTTTACTGGTCAATCCTGGGTGTGCTGGGCCCAGGGAGGAGAGTGAGGCGGTGACTCTGCAGCACACTACATTAAGGTTATTAATAACCCTCTCAGCCCTTATTGAAAAGATGCTCTCTATGTCTGGATTTGCCACTATGGCAACCCATTTATTAAGACTGTGAGAGCTGGAGTTGCTTCAGACCATATTTATTACCGTGATTTGCTGAGGGAAGGATCTGATCTGGGCTGGGGCAATTGGAAGAGAGAGCACGCTATGGCTCAGAGAGAAAGCAGGCCTTGGCTCACCTTGCAGGAAGTCACCAAGGAGGTTGTAGTGTCTGCCTTTCCTTGTTATATCAGGACTCGAATTTCAGATGGGGAGTTGGGGGTGAGCCTGGTGGCAATCCCTTCTCTTTGTGTATACGAGGCCAGCAGGAGTGGGTCCCCAGGGGACTAATGAGTGGTCCCAAGAATTATGGACTTACTTTTCTATAAAAATATGTATTTCTCGTTCTCTCTCTAACGTATACTAACTTCATTTAACCCTGTAAAAATCAACATCACCACCACAGCGATGGCAGCACCACTAGCAGCTTAGGAAATGAACACTTTTCCTCTGCCCTTCTGCTTCTGTTCTGCGGGGCAGTATCAAGATGCACACTGGGTCCATGGGTTGGATTTTCTGTCAGTGTGTTTGAGTTTCCACAACCAAGTACTACATTCTCTATGGCTTAACTACTAGGCCTGCATTTTCTCACTATTCAGAACCGCAAGTCTGAGATCAAGGTGTGGGCAGAATTGCTTTCTCCTGAGATCTCTCTCCATGGCTTGCAGATGGTGTCTTGCCCTGGTCTTCCCTCTGCACATGTGTGTCCTGGCCTCTTCCTATAATAACACTGGTGATGTTGGATTAGGGACTACTCTAGCTGGGATTACCTCTAAGAAGATCCTCTCTCCAAGTAAGATCATACTCTGAGGTTACTGAGGACTAGGATTTTCAACATATGAATTTGAAGGGAACACAAGTCAGTCTACAATATGATTGATGGGTTTCCTCATGTCTGAAGGTTTCTGGGGTTAGCTTGGAATATCCACATAGCTGTGCAATGGAGCACACAGGCAATTGTTGCTACTGAGAGCTGCCTGTTCCCCAGGCGTCCTCTGTTGGAGTACAAGCCACACTGGTCCCACCTCTAACCTGCTCTCCTGGAAGGTCAGACCTTCCAAGAACAAATATTCCCAGGGCTCAGGTTGACTTTCACGTCTAGGCTCTGCCCACCTGCCCTGCAACTTCTCTCCCTCTCTTCATGTCCACTGGCCTCGGCCACTAGGTGGGGCTGCAGTCCTCATGCCTAAGAGGCTGTGCTTCTCAGGCATGGGGGTTTTACTTTTGACCTCTGTTCCCCCTTGGTGGGTGGCTGGCTGACTGCATCCCTCTTGTCCTCTTGTCCTCTTTCTCTTTTCTTTTTCAATTCCTTTCTCTTTGCACCCCCTTCTCTCCCTCTTCCTTCTCCTTCCTCCATTTTTTAGTGCTGTGCTAGGAGCTGGGGATTCAATGGTGAGTTCAAATAAAAAATAATTATTGCAAGGTCCTCAGTTGGTAAAATGCTTGCCTTGCAAGCATGAGGACCCGAGTTGCACCTCCAGAACCCACATACACATGCAATTTTTAAAATAATATTTTTATTGATTCTCAAAGAATTTCATACAATGTACTCTGATTATATCCAACTCCCATCTCCTCTCAGACCCACCCCTTCATGTCCTCTATTTTCAAAGGCCTATCTAGTTCGATTTTTATTTCCCAAAAAGTCTTGGGTATGGGTCCATCCACTGGAGCCTGGCTCTCCTTCAAGAAAACTGCCTCCCCTCCCAGCAGCATCAGTTGGCCATAGCTCCTCAGCTAGGCTGGGGCTTCATGTCCATCTCCCCCATCCATGATGGGTATTTGTCTGGCTTGGACTTTTGCAGGTCTTCTGTATGCTGTCATACCTCTTTGGGTTCATATGTGTGATTTCTCTGCTGTGCTCTGAAAACATTCTTTCCTTGTGCTCACCCATCATCTCTGGCTCTTACACTCTCTCTGCCCCCTCTTTCTAAACAATCTCTGAGCCTTTGGGAGAAGGGTGTGGTAAAGGTGTTCCATTTGGGGCTAAGCACTCTGCAGTCTGTATTCTCTGCACATTGACCATGTATACACACACACACACACACACACACACACACACACACACACAACTTTAAAAAAGTAAAGAATGGGGCAGAACTAGACTCTCCTTGAGCTTGGCCCAGACCAGGAAGAAGAGTAACCAAAGACCAAGAGACTTAAATCATACAAAGTCACATCTGGGAAAAATGTCAAGGAAAATCCCATGTTATGAGAATGTAAATCAGGAGATTGATCCTTGCCAGGGACATCAGGAGAGGGATGGAAACTGGAGCACGCATGAGTGCTAGCTGTGCACGTGACAGTGGGAAGCCACCATGCATTCTGGGCAGAAGAATGAACAGTTCAGGTATCTGGTAGAAGGACAAAGCTGGACACATTTGAAGGAGCAAAAATAGGACAGAGTAACTGGAACAGTGAGAGCAACGAGTCCCATGGGAGAGAGGTCTACAGGGGCCAAGCCGGGGGCTGGGGGGATAGTACAGCTTTGCTAAGAAGTCTGGCTGTTTGGTGGCAGGTGAAGCCATTGGAAGATGTTGAACAGGAGTGGGAACAGACACCAGAATCAGATAGGTTAGTATCAAAGACCACTGTGCCTGCCGAGAGATGGTTGGGTGGGCACAGAGAGTCATGAATGCACAACTGGAGGAATCGATGTGATGCCCGGATGACTGGCGAGTTCTAGGCTGGGTTTCCAACCTCATTGTTTCCCCAGCTTTTCAATCCACACTAGCTACAGCTGCTTTGCTTCAGTGGACTGGGTTGCTTCTCTTTCCTCCTTTATTGAAGGGGAATGTAGATCTCCCAGGATGTCTCATAGATCCCTACATATGGCCCCAGTCTACTTAGTCACTCTCATCTTTCTGGTAGTTTCCTTCTCAACTAACTGGGCCTCTGCAATATCTTACCTTACTCTATCGTCCATGAATGTCTGTGTTCACTTCCCTCCGGCCACCTTGGACACTCCTTTCTAATTTCCCAAAGTGCAAATTCTGTCCATCCTTCAAGGCCTCAGCACCCTCTGCCAGTATGACTCTTCATCTTCATGTGACACTGTTCAGGCTGTAGTGCTGATGTCTTCTGTGCTTTGCTTTATCATCGTGGTTGTGCTTACAGCCTTTGAAGTGATCCTGTTTGTTGACTTGTTGCTGGTTCCCCATTAACATGTGTGTTCCGAGGGCTGGAACCCAGTCTGCCTTGGCCTCTGCTGTGAGCCCAGCACCTGGAACAGTGTGACACAGATATTCAGTGCATAGTTGTAGATGGGGCGGATGGAATGTAATTGATTTTAGTTATGCTGAATTAAAATAATGTTGGTGATAGGGAAGTTTTATGGGTGGGGCAGATCACTCTTGTCTAAACTCTACAGCTTATTGTCTTGACTTTTGATGAAGATTCCTCTGCGCCATGAACCGCAGCCACATTTGGGTGAGTTTATCTTCATACAGATTGAGAGTCCCTTAAAAAGGCTGCTTATATTCATCTCTGGATCTGCTTTAGCCCAGGAGTTGGCACATGGAAAACTGCCACAGTAAGTGTCCTGATTGGACAAATGTTTGCACAAATGGAAAAGAGCAGCTATCATTGCTTCTGTTTTGTGAATGAGGCGGCAGTAGAGTTTAGTACCCTGAGACCTGCCAGCAGCAGAGCTGGCCAGAGGAGTCGGCCGTCTTTCCCTTCTTCCCTGCACCCTTCCATCCCCACCCTCTTGACCTCTCTGTTTCCTACTCTTAGGACAGTAAGTGCAAACCCATAAAGCCCTCTCCAGTATATCTTGCTTACCCACTCTTATCAGAATAGAGGCTTTCAAAAGAGCCATCTGTTAGTTTTCAAAAAGACATTATCTGCCTCCCATCACACGGTTTTTGCTGTCTCTGACATGTGTCTGCGCTCCCTCCGCTGTCTGAGAGAACAGAGTGCCCAGTGCCTCTCCACTCTCCTGTCTGTGTGTGGCTGCTGGAGGTGGGTTGCAGATGGAGTATTTATCTAAAAGTGAAGAGATCTGCCTTATACGCAAGCCCAATATTAAATGTATAAATAATGCATCCTGTGGCATTATTTATAATGCAATAACATCCCTATAATGTAATAAAAGTATGCAGGTTCCCAGTGCTTTTCTTAACCCCTTCATGTCTCAGAAGATGCTGTGGGTTCCCTAGCTTTCTCTGTCCTTTAGGGCTTTGGGATGGGTTCTACTTGCCAAGTCCATCTGAGTCCCATATTCTGCAGAGCCGAAGTCCCTGGTCAACTACGGCAGGATGAACTTGACCCTAGTGTTGGGGCAGTGATACCTAAACTGGTGTGCATCGAAATGAAGCTTTCCTGTCATGAATCTGGAATCTAGAAGCATAGAAAGAGGATATTTGTGTGTTTAATAAGATTCCGGTAGATGCTAAGGGGTGTGAATGAGAGCTTTGGGGTCTGAATGTGGCAGGACAGGCTTGAGCATTCCTAGATTTTTGCTCTAGGACTCATATAAGTAAGCCAATCTTGTTAGGTCTGTGCACTGGCTTGTGACTTAGTTTCTACCACATCACAACCAATTATCACTCACCTGCCCATATCCACTATCCACATCCTTCTTCAACTGAGTTCCCACTCTGTGACTGTATCCATATACCTGTTGACAAACCTGCCATGCTTGATGGCACCTGCCTAGTGGCCCGAGTCTTGCATGCTCTGAACAGACCACAGGAGATCAGTGTTTACTTGGACAAGTGCATGTTTGTGTCTGATACTCTCCAAGTTCCTGGTCCTCAGCCTTGCCTGGGCTCCCAGTGCCACCCAGAAATCTGCTCGTCTTTGGGGTCTTTCACCTATTCTCCAAAGTACTTGACTTTGTAGCATCTAGTGTCTTCACATTTCTAATCTGTGCCTCTTCTTTTAACAATGAAAAGGTAACCATATATACTGAGCTACTGAAAAGCAGGCTCTGTAAGAGAGATGGATGCTCTGTGCTGTTTCTCACCCTGGCGGCCGACCTTCATCTATGCCTTCACCCTGCTGTTGGCTCTCCTTCCTGCCATGTGGAAGAGGTTGCTATTGCCAACATTAGGCTCATTCTCCCACTTGTTTTCTGACCTCATCTCTATAGTCCCCCCGCCCCCATCATATGAGTTCACCAACGATCTCTTGTTCTCCAGAATCTTCAAATTCTTTCCTTTCTGTTTTTGTCAGTTTTCAAACTTATCCAGCATCTCTAGCCCATGCACTATCATTAACCCAATGCCTTTCCTTCCTACTACCCTGTTTCTCCATCTCAAGCACATTTCATCGTAACAGAAGTTGTATTTATTGGCTCTTATCAACATAGCTAAAACACAGAGTGGATGTGCTAAGTTACCTAGCATTTACTTATTTAGCCTTTGCAGTCATACTGTGATAAATTAATACTATGTGAGAGAGTTTGGATATGTAATGTCCTTTAATGCTGATGTGTTGAAGGCTTGTTCCCCAGCTCAAGGGTACTATTGTGGAAACATCAGATGTCATCATGGAAGTGGTTATTGGGGGCATGCCTCGGAATGGTTCACTTTGTCCTCTGCTCCTTCTCTTTCTCTGCTTCCTGGATGCCATGATGTGAGCAGCTGTGCTACATGCACTTTGAGCCATGATGCTTTGCCAATAGTGATGACACCAAGTGTCCATGGACTGAACCCTCTGAAAGTGTGAGCCAAGTGAGGTGTCACTGTGATGATACTATGTTGCTCAGAAGTGCTTGGAACTGGTTTGTGGAAGGACTTCAGAAAGGCTTGGAGATGGAAGCTAGCTGAGCCCCAGAGTGTTGTAAGTGGAGCATAATGGGCAACTCTGCTGTGAACGCAGAAGACTGGAACATCTATAGGAACGCAGACAGTGAAGACCGTGCTGGGAAGATTTTAGATAGAAATGATGGCTCTCTTGGGGTTGAACTAGAGGCTGTTTGTATTGTTTATTGGAAAAGAACTTATCTAAATTTTGTCTATCCCCTGAGACTTTGTATGAGAAAGACTTTAATCATGGTGGAAGAGTTTATCTGATGGAACAGATTTCAAGGCATCATCCAGACAGTGGCATGTATATTGCTGGCTCCTTTTTGGAAGGTAAGAGGTTCAGGAGAGCAGGATTTCATCACAGTCGGTCCAGCTTCAAAGTACATTTCTAGATTTCTCCATAAAGCCTTCTTACTGTCAGGTAGTCCCTAACAATTTGCTTTCTACCCTTAGGTCAGTGAAGACCTTGTGTTGTTACATCCAGTGTGGACCTCTGGGAACTAATTCCACAGATGGAATGCTGGATAGCACTGGCCTCCTTCTTCACGTTTAGAACTTTTCTTTTTTCATTCTTGGGCCTTGTGCTTTTGTTCTGCTTTGACTTTTCTAGTCACTTCTCGGTCACATTCGCAAGATCTCTTATTTAAGAGGACCTTGGATTTTGAGATATTTCAAGTTCTGTTTTTACCATCTTTCTATCCTAAACACTGTCCCTGTCTTTATTTACCAACTATATTCCCAAATCTTAAAGTCTTGGTTCTGATAAGTAGACCAGAGGTTTATTTGTTTGGCATCTCTCTTTTTTTTTTTTTAAATTTTTTTGAGACAGTGTCTCCCTGTAGTCCCAGCTGGCCTGGAGCTCACTATGTAGACCATTCCGGACTTGATCTCACAGAGATCTGCCTGCCTCTGCCTCCACAGAGTACTGGGATCAAAGGTGTGTGCCACTACACCTGCCTTGTTTGATATCATAACACAAACATTTCCAGAACTTAGTATTTACCATCAAGGCAGCTCTTCTTCCCCTTACTTTTGGTCAAGGCACCAAGTGTTCACTCAGGCACTCTGGCTGAAATTTGCAAGGAATTTATTCTTCCTATTTTTTCCTTGAGAGATGGCTCAGCGGTTAAGAGCACTGACTGGTCTTGCAGAGGACCCGGGTTCGATTCCTAGCACCCACATGGCGGCTACAAACTGTCGGTAACTCCAGTTCCAGGGGAATCTGAAACCCTTTTCTGACCTCTGCCGCATTGCACAACACAGGTGTACTTACCTACATGCAGGCAATACAGTCATACACATAAAATAAAAATAATAAATAAAATAATTTAAAAATTCATTTTAAAAACATTTTAATTTATTATTTGAATTCTGTGCATGTATGCATTCTTTTTTTTTGGTTCTTTTACTTGCTCTGAGTCACCGATCATCACGTTCTCCTGATTGTGACCACTAAGTCACCCCATGTTCTCACCTCCACCCACTTTCTACCCCTCCTGACACCCTGGTGTCCCCATTAATGTCATCTCCATCCAGCATTATTGTTATGGGTTTCTAACTGATCTCCTGATTCTAGTCTTATAATTTCCCATAAGGTTTTAAAAATTGGTTATAAACTGTTTAAAATATGCATAAAATTATAGAGAATGATAGGACCAGTATCAATTTACTCTCCTCCTAGATTAAACATTTGAACTAACTAGCTATAAAACAAAATGCTACAGACAGAGAGGAGCACTCCATCCTTTGTTTTCCAATCTTTCCACCCCAGAGGTAATTACCAAATGGGAGCTAACACATATCCTGTCTTTCCATGTTTTAAAAATTTATATGTAAATTTGTTTCCAGGAATGCGATATTGTTTTGAATATTTAAAATTTACATAAATCTTATTGTATTACATACATAGTTCTGCAAACTTTTTAATAAATATTACATCTTTGAGATTTACTCATATTGATGCCTAGAAATCATGATTCATCCGTTTGAGTTGCTACATGGAGCAGTACCTAGACCCCATGCATTCTTCACCCATTTCCCTATCCTGGGTTCTGTGTAGGTTTTCCTAATTATAAAATGTGCTGTGGTGAGCATCTGTAATGCCAAATTCTCCCCTGGGAGACCTGTGCACATGCTATCTTGGCTTCCAGGCTCTGCTGTCCCTATGCCCTACCGACAAGACCAACACAATGTCCCTCTAAGTTACAGTTTGGAAAATAAGGATATTTATCTGGGCTTGCCAACAAAGCTTATGCTGTTCAGGAGGGGGTCACTTACAAAGGGATGACCGCCCCTGGGCTCCTTCCCCTACATCTCGGCTTCACCACTGCCAGTGCCCCACCAAACCACTTCCCAGCTCCCTCAGCGTCTGTCCTTAGACCCTCCCCTCATGCAACTGAAGCTGACTGATTGGGTGCGAGGGGTGACTGTCTCCCTCTCTGTCTAAGGGATCTGTTAGTGTTCAGTGCTATTTCTCTTGGAGGACATGCCTATCCAACAGCATCCTTATCCATGGGTTTTTATACAGTTAAATGTTTTCCTCCCTTCCAAAATTCATGTATAAAATGACAATGCTTGAGCATCATGGTGGTGAGCATCTGTTTTCGTCTGTTGACGATGCTGTAACAAAATGTCTTAGATGAGGTAGGCAAGTTAGCAGCAGCAGAGATTTATTTCTTACAGTCTGGAGTCCAAGATCAAAGTGCTGTCAGATTCAGGATCTGTGAAGGTCTGCTTTCTCACACAAACTCAAATGGCAGAGGGGGCAAAGGGGTCTCTTCTCACCTTTTTCTAAGAGCACTAATCCTACTTATAAAGGCTTGTTGTGTGACAGTTTTCCTGGGGAGACATGACACAAATACATCTACTCATCTCACATAAGGTAATGATTCTCCCAAAGTCCAACTTGGTGAACCAATGAGTTTGTGTAGGGTTGACAGTAACATCACCAAAGATTTCACCCTAACATGGGTGACAACTCATGAAAGCTACAACCCTAGAGCTCTCTGCTCCACTTGCAGGCAGCTCAACAGGTCTGGAATCTCCTCTCTGAAACTTCTGGTCTTTTCCATCAGCAGCTGTTAACTGCTCCCTTAATCTTAGGGGCCCTGTGCATCTTGTAAGTTTCAGCTTTCCCAGACCCTGAAGTTTGTTTACTTCCTGAGTCTCCTGAGCCTCCTGACTTCTTCTCTGAGGGAATGTTTAAATTCAGAGGAAACTGCCTCACAACTTCCTGCTCAGTCACCTTCCAAAGGACCCATTCCTTTACCTGTTGCCTTGGTGGTAGGATTTAGCATGCCAAGTTTGGAGAGGACATGTACATTCCTACCATAATACCATTGTTATATCAGATGTGTTCTCCTATAATACTGTGTTGTATACCTTTATACCTTCACCAAGGATGTAATGGACTTTCTATTCTCTTACATCATCACCTTAACTCATAAGTATTTAAAATGTGAACTGTGAGAAGTGGGTGCATCATTGTTCAAGTTTGTGTTTCCCTGATTGGTAGTGATTTTGAGACTTTTTCATTTGTCAATGATGCTTTTCTTAAATTGCCATATTTTATCCCTCATACATTTTTATTATTTGTAGCATTTGCTTGTGTTTTAAAATTAATTTTTAGGCATTTTTGATACCTTATAAGAATCAACTCTTTATTGACTGTGAACTTCCCATTTATTTCATTCATGATAGGACATCTTCTTCCAAAGTTAATTTTACTATATTAAAGTATGCACATCTTTCCCATTGGATTTGTGCTTTTTAGTTTTTTAAACATCTCACTCTCTGGTTTTGCTTTCGTTTGCTTTTTGAGATAGGGTCTCACGTAACCTAGGCTGGCCTTGAACTTACTGCATAGTTGAAGATGATCTTGAGCTCCTGATCCTCCTCTGCCCACCTCCCAAATGCTGGGGTTACAGGCGAGCACTGCTATGCCTAGGCTCCACTTCACTCTCTGGATGTCATAAAGTTGCTCTGTTATATTTTCTTCTGAAACATTTATGTTGGTTCTTTTCTTTCCTTTCCACTTAGGTGCTGTATCTGAAAACCACGTGTAAAGGTATGAATGTGGGGTTTAATTTTATTTCAATTTTCATATAAATACCCAGTTGTACAACACTATTGACTAAACAGTTTCTTCCCTGGTTGGTAATGCTAACTCTGTCACATACCAAGTTCTTTTCTGCACTGGTCAACCTTTGACATTTGTATCCTTTTCCTTCGTTTAGTTGTTAATCCTTATACCAACACTACACATTTTAGTTGGTAAAGCTTTATTAGCACTCCTTTAAAAACTTTAAGTGTGGTCCCGGAGTGATGGCTCAGTGGTGGTGAGCACTGGTTGCTCTTACAGAGGACATGAGTTTGATTCCCAGCACCCACATAGAAGCTAACAACCACTATAACTCCAGTTCTGGGGGATCTGATGCCTTCTTCTGACCTCCACGGGCATTGCATAACACGGATGCATTTATACACATGCAGGCAATCCACTCATACAAATAAAATAGTAACAATAAAACCCTAGTATACCAGTTGCCAATAGTTCCTCAACTATGGTTGGGGTTTCTTACCCACTTCCTTACTTCTACGAGGGATTTTGTCTGGCTCGAAATTATGTGGATCTTGTGCATGCTGTCATCATTGCTGTGAGTTCACATGAGTAACTAACCAGCTATCTGGAAAACTCTGTTTTCTTGTGGTCATACACCACCTCTGGCTCTTACAATGTTTATGAGCCTCTTCCACAATGATCCCTGAGTATTGGAGGCAGAGGTTTGAGTTAGGTATCCTATTGACGGATAAGCACTCTGCAGCCTCTTATTCTCTGCACATTGGCTAGTTGTGGGTGCCTGGATTAATCGCCATCTGCTGCATCAGGACTCTTCTCTGGTGAGGAATTATAGGCAACCAGCTGATAGCTGCTGGTGGAGGAAGAGTCAGTTTTCTTTAAGGGTGTGACACTGGATAGGTTAACCAAGCTCCAGTGGACAGACCCACACTGAAAGGCATTTGGGGACACACATTTGATTCAGTAGGTCTTGATAGATAACGGAGTACATGAAATCAGGCTAGGAGTATTAACAGGGTATGCAGATAGGGATGGGGGTCTGAATATGATCAAAACATAGTATATGAAGTTCAGAAACATTCACTAAAAAGAAAAATCCCTTGAGTATAATTAACATATCCATAAAGTTCTTCCTTCCCAAGGTACCTGTTAGATTTGACTACGTTCCTCACAGGTTCATGTTCTGAATGCTTAGTTCCCAGTTGGTGGCATTATTTTAGGAGACTCTGGAAACATTGGGAGGTAGGGTCAACTAGAGGATGTAGGTCACTGAAGGTGGGGACTTGAGGGTGTAATATCCCTGGTCATTTCTTGTCTTACTGTGTGTTTCCTGATCCACCATACTGTGAACTGAGCTCTTCCTCCATGCCTTCCCCACCATGGTCGACTGAACCCTATGAAACCATGAGTTGAATTAAATTCCCTCCCTTATATTGATCTTTCAGACCTTTTGTTTGCAGTGATGCAAAAGCAACATAGTCCTGTTTGATGTTTTTTGAGACAGAGTCTCCCTATGTATTTCTGGCTGGCCTGGAACTCACAGAGCTCTGTCTGCCTTCCAAGAGCTGTGAATAAAGACACGTGCCACCATGCCCAGGCTTTATTTGGTTTCTTGTGTGTATGTGTGTCTGTAGTTGCAGAGTTGTGAAAATATCACCCCAAATTTCCCTGCCCCCAAAGAAATCCTAAACTCTGTAACTATCACTTGCGAACTTCTCATCCACTCCCAGCCCTTGGCAACCCCCAGCTTTTTTTTTCTGTCTTTATAGATCTGCCTACTTTTGATCCTTTTTCTGCATGTGCTGTAATGCCTTCAAGGCTCATCCATGTTGTAGCTTGTACCAGTACCACTGGTACAAGTACCATTGTTTTCTGTGACCGAATACTATTCCATTGTGTGGATATGCTCCATGCTGCCTATTCATTCATTAGGGTTTTATATTGGTTACTTTTAGACAGAAACAACATAAGGGAGACAAGGTTTATTTTGACTCATGATTTCATAAAAATTTCAATCCATGATGGCGGGGAAGGTGTGGAGGAGCTCATGGTGTACGAGCTCGTGGCAAAGACTGTTCACATGGCAGAAGACCAGGCAGCAGACAAAGCAGGCCAGAACAAGAAGCAAGTAGAGGCTTAAAGTGCCTACCTCTGGTGACTTTCTTCTTCCAGCCAGGCCCCTAACCCTAGAAGCTCCATGGCCCCCCAAATACTTCCACAAACTCAGGACCAAGCATTTTAAAACATGACCCTGGAAGTGGAGGGCATTTCTATTAAAGTCCAAATGGAATTTTCATCTACATTTTTGTATGAATATATGTTTTCTATGTGTGTGTCTAGGAGTGGAATTCGGTTATATGGCAACTCTGCCTAACTTATTTAGGAGTCACTTAAAACTAAAAAAAAAATTTGTATTTTAAAAATTTTGTGTGCATGTGTATGTGTGTGTGTGTGTGTGTGTGTGTGTGTGTGTGTATGTGTGTGTGTGTATGTATGTATGAATACAGGTGCCTGTGGAGGACAGAAGAGGGTGTGGATCTCCTGGATCTGTAGTCACAGGTGGTTTTGAACCACTCAACTTGTGTGCTAGAAATCAAACTCAGACCCTCTGTAAGAGCATTATTCATTCTTAACTACTGAGCCATTTCTCTAGCTCCTACAAGTCACTTTTTATTATATGCAGGATGACTCTTAAGTTTTCACACTTTTGTCAAAATTGTTGATTTCTATTTAAAAATATTATCTTCATGAAGTCTTTACTCTGATTATATATAACTTGAAAGGTGTGAGGTAGAGATGGACAGATATTCATATGGGTCATGAGTCATCATGTTATGAGAACACGTTTTTAAAAGTTTTATTAGCATTGCTTTTTAAAAAAATAATGTGATTACATTGAAAAACTTTGTCTAGGTTGGAGAATTTGAATGGGGCATGAATGAAAAACTCACATTATAACAATAGTGAGAAATTTCACAATATTGTTTAAGCTTGGTAGTACAGTTTTGTCAAAAATTATGGTAGTTATAAATTTATATTTTAAAACACAATTACATATTTTTAGTTTGAGAGTTTTATCAGTTTGGTTATTAAAGTACTTAATTTTTTTTTTACCTTTCTTAGACTGTGATTTTTATCTCTAGAAGTTTTAATTTGGTGATTTACACTTTCTGTAGGGCACAGGTGAGGGCACACTGAAGCTGTAGACGAGTAATAGAGAAATGTTGAAAAACCTCTTGGTGCCTGGGAATGGGAAGGTATAATGTTAACGCCTGGGTGCCCAGGACCATGTGTGGAGTCAAAATTATAGCTGACCATCAAAGGAGGTGGGAAGTTCATTCTTAGAGTCAGTCCTCCCAAGAATCTGCAAACGATAGAAACCTCCTCTGTTCCCAGGATAAACCCAACACAGAGGCAAAACCCGTGCCATGCACAACGTGGGACCTTGGGGGTGGAGCTTTTGTGGAATTCGGCTCAGAGAAGACTGAAACTGCTGTCTAACACTGGGAAGTCCTCCACCCTCCAATCTACTCCACCATAAGCCCACCACCAGAGGAATGTGGAACCATGGCTCATGGTTGGGGATCATAGCTCCAGCTCACGGGTGGGGACCGCAGCTCCATATTCATGGAGGGGACCAGAACTCCAGGTTTACGGAAGGGGACTACAACTCCAGCTCACGAGAGGGGACCATAGCTCCAGCTTACAGGAGACAACCACAGCTCCAGGCTCAAGGGGGGAGACCATAGTTCCAGGTTTATAGGAGGAGTCGTAATTTCAATCATGCTGGTTCTTACCATTTTCTGTCTCTCTTGCTTTGTTCGCATGTTTATATATGTGTTTAAGAGAGAGCATTTTGGCTTCAGCACAACAAAGAGGGGCAATAATTACTTGCTGGCTTGAATTTCTTGCTAGAGGGACATCAGTATTGGAGAAAATCCCTTTTGCTTTTGCTCAAGAGACAGATGGATCATGTGTCGTCCTCTTCGTGTCATGTACCTCCTTGGCTTTTTTTGGTGTCTGCTGTTTTCGCATCTTCCTCCAGGGGGAGCCAGTGATAAGGCATGTTCTTAAGAGTCATGTTCCGCAGAGAGCCAGCGCTACTGCCGTCATTCCTCCGGGGCCGGCCGTCTTTGTTCTCCGTTTTTTTTTTTCTTTCTTATTTCCAAGTCTTTTCTTGCACGCACCTGGAGATCAGCCCTCATCCTCCTTGGAGTTGGTTGCCTGGATGATGAAGGCCAGGCTATGTATGGGTGCAAGGCCACCCACAAGCCTGGCCCTTGGCAAACCTGGTCCGCAGGGATGCAGTGCGAGGTGCTCACAGTAGCCACCTGGGTGCCCAGCTGCCTGAATGGCCAGGGCTGCCTTTTGTTTTTTAGATAGATTCTCTCTGCAGCCTCTGCTGGCCTGGAACTTACTATGTCAACCAGGATCCATTCAACAGAATTCTTAGTAACTTCTCTACCACTTGATGGTGCTAGCTTGGGCAAGTCTGAACTTGCAAAATCTTCGGTCACCTCAGTCATGACTGGAAATGTGTTTGTGTTGTCCCAATTCTGCATGAAACCACAGTCTACCGTCCAGGGCTTCTCAGAGGAATAGGTATATCTTGTCCTGCCAATCACACCACAAGCCCGCAGGTTTGCCCAGAGCTGATTCGGTTCACGCTGAGCCACTGTTACATGCCTGAGTTTGAGAATGTGATGTCCGGCTGCCCCTGGGCCAACTCTCAGACCCTGCTAGCCCCTCTTGGAGTGGCTGCGGAGGGATGGAAGTTACACCAGGATGATCCCGGTGGTGGCGCCTGAGGGCAGTCCTGGGAAGCTGGGTGGGCTCAGTGCAGTGCCCTGTGCCCCATTGTTTCCTTTCCAAGAGGACCCTGGGGAAGCCAAATCCAGGTCAAAAAAGAAAAAAATCTTCGACTGAATACAACAGGGCAGAAAGCATTCCTGTAGGTATGAACCATTGTTAGGGTTTTGATTTCTGTTTCTCTAGTGACTTATGATGCTGAGCATTTTTTCATGTTCTTACAGACTCTTCTACATCTTTGTAGATTTTCTTCTCGAATCCTTTGCTCGTTTAAAAACTTTGTTGAGTTGCATAATAATTACACTTTATTCCCTCTCTCGTCCTGTCTTGTTCTCCTCCCTTTATCCCCATCTTCAAATTTCTGATAGCTATGCTCAGCTCTTTGCTTACACTTAGGAATTTTGGGATTACTTTGTTATATGCCACAAAATACCTTTTTAAAAATAGTATTTTTATTGATTCCTTGAGAATTTCATACACTGTGTTTTGATCATATTCAGACTCCTCCCCCATCTCCTTTCTGATCAACTCCTGCCTTACTACCCTCCGCATGTCTTCTGTTAATTTTTTTAAAAGCCTATCCAGTCTGTTAATGTCCCCCAAGTGCTCTTGGGTTTGGGTTCATCTGCTGGAGCCTGGTCAACCTATTCTGCATCACACCCTTAAAGAAAAATGAGTCTCCCCTTTCCAGCAGCTGTCAATGGTCAATAGTTCCTCAGCTAGGATTGGGGCTCATACCCACCTCCCTACTCCATCCTGGATTTTTGTCTAACTTGGTCTTGTGAATACTGTTTACAAGTGCTGTGAATTCATATGTGAAACTGCCTTGTTGTACTTGAAAGCTGTTGCCTTGTATTCATCACAACCTCTGACTCTTGCATTCTTTCTACCCCACTTCCTCAATAATCTCCGAGCCTTGGGAGGGGAGGGTGTGATACAGGTGTCCCACTTAGGCCAAGTACTTTGTAGTCTCTTATTTTCTGCATGTTATCCAGTTGTGGATCTCTGTGTTAATCATCATCTGCTGCGAAAAGAAGCTTCTCTGGTGAGCATTTAGAGACGCATTTATCTGTGGGTGTAACAATAGGTCATTAGGTATTGGTTTAATACTATGTCCATTTAGTAGAACAGTGGCAATAGGTTCTCCCCTACAGCCTGTGACCTGTCTAGCCACAGGTTCTTGGTCCTGATAACAGTGCCAGGTATGGGCTTCACTTTGTGACATGGACCTTAAATCCAATCTGAAGTGGTGGGTTACTTCCCTTGATTTCTCCTTGTTTGTTCTATGACTCATGTATATAGTATCTTCAGCAAGAGCATCTTACCATAAAGTTATGGAGGGCAATGGCAATAGCCAGTATTGTTTGAGAGTCTATGGACTTCCCTTGTCAACACCACCAAAAGAATGAGCCTATTCCTGACATTGGGCTTTTCATTAGCTAGCCTGCTGTGTCTGCCCCATAATAGGGTAACTTTATTTAAACTTTATATATGTATATGTTTATATTTTAAGAAGCTTCTGTAGTAGTAGGCTTCCATGTGGCTTTTTTTCAAAAGGTCTTAAGTGTTAGTCATCCTTCCCTTACTCCCTTTTCTATCCTGCCCTCTCATTTCCCACCCCATTGAACTCTGTCTATTCATTAACCTCCCTTGACTTTTACACCACTGCATTCTATCTCCTCTCCCTGGATTCCCCTCCCCATGGCCTCTAACTAGTTTCCTGACCTGTATGTATTTTCCAATGGAAACATATATACCTAAAGATTCAAAGGTCCACATGTGAGAGAGAACATGTGATGTCTGTCTTTCTGGACCTGGGTTACCTTATTTAGTTCCATCCATTTACCTGCAAATTTCATCTTTATTAATAGCTAAATAATATTTCATTGTGTGAAATGTACCACATTTTCATTATCCCTTCATCAGATGATGGACATCTAGGTTGTTTCTGTTTCCTGGCTATTGTGAAAGAGTAACAAAGCACATGGATTAGCACACCCCAGCCCGTTCCCCACCAGGGACTCTCCAGTCACCCCATGTGGTCTAGAGACTTAACTAGGCTGCCTGCACACCCGGCCATCACCCCAAAGCCCCACTACTGCTTGACAGGGGCTGCCACCTCCTCCTGGCCCCTCTCCCTCCCTTTGTGATTCTCCAGATTCTAGTCCAGACCCCACCAGGACTGTTCCAACTGCTGGGAGACCCTGGCCCTTCCCTCCATTCAGGATTCGCCCGGGCCGCCCTGCCAGTTATCTGACTGGAACCCTCCAGTTGTTCCATCTGGGCTTGAGGCCCAAGATCAGTCCACACTCCCAGCAGAAATCTGCTTCAAGTTCCCTGACCAAGCCACTACAGGTACTAGACTGTAGCTGTCAAGCAAAATGCCTTTTTATTTTTGCAGTGGTTTCATTTAATTTTGAGATAGACTGCTTTGGGAGAGGGTTGCCATTTGCAGATTATGTCTCCTCATCCACGAACATAGCATGTTTGTCTGCTTGGGTCTTCGTTGTATTTTGAGCTTCAGACACTGCCTTGTGGAGACATTCACTGCTGCTTAGTTATGCAGTGCTCTTCCAAAGTCCTCTTTCCTAGGGCTGAAGTGTTGGGCCTGTTTTTCACCTGATCTTGGTTTGAGGACTGCTTTCCTTCTCTTGCTCCATCCCGTCCTCTGCCCAGGCCTGAGGAAACTCTCAATTGTACTCACACCCCTGATCTTGAAGATGAGAAGGGAAAGTGGTATCATTTCCCCTCAGATATGCCAGGGTTTCAGAACCGTCTTGGGTTGAAGCTTAGGATAGAGATATTGATGGATACAGATACCTGATTGCTTTCAGGGTCTTTGCATGTCTTGAAGGCCTATAAATTAATAACCCATAAACCTATAGTGATGTAATTATATAGATAGCTATATAAACGAAAGGTAAATGAAATATTTTGGTTTAATTAAAAATACTTTCCAATAAAGACAGATCTCTATCCTATGTTGTAGAAAGGGAAAATGAAGCATTGTCCAGAAGCCATTTGTGAAGGACAATTTGAGTGGGCTCTTTTGTTTTGAAGGTATGAAGTGAGGTAATAACCACTGATTCTGGGAGAGGTCACAACTTGATGTTCAGGTCGAAAGTAACTACAGACACAGGGAATGCTTATTTCAAAGAGCGCCCTTTGGTTTTTCCTTTTTTTGGCCTTGCAAAGCAATTACAGCATGAGAAGCAGAAGCAAATGATTACTCACAGGACACAAACTTTTTTCCCCCCAGCTACTTTCCCCCAGCTACTATCTAGGCAAAAAGTCCTGCTATGGCTATGACTATCATCAGGGACATTCTGGGCTTTGGAATAAGAAACTCAAGATGAAGGTTGTTGTGTTGGTTAGTGTGCTGGCCGACACCTCCACACAGTTCCTTGTGGAGGAACTTCGTGGCATTCCTCCAACTCTCTTGTGACCTTTCAAAGCAGGTTGACCAGTTAACTCTATGTTGCCCAATCTCGTCTCTTTATACTATTTGGTTCCCTTCAACAACTGATAAAATATTCCCTTTATGAAGTACATAATTTTTGGTATGCTTAACTTGGACTCTTTGAGGTAGAGATGAACAAATATTTCTTTGGGTTCTTGAAACATCATAGAAAGAACAAATTTATTGACTTTCTAGGTTATGAGGAAATCTTTGAATCAAACGGCCAGGGCAGAAGTCATTTAGGTAGAAAGAAAGGGAAAACAATATGGACGAGTGAGGAGGGAGCCTGACTCGTGATTTGAACCTGGGACTGGGATCTGGAATGTGTGATAGGGAATGATTTGGGTTTGTCGACTGAGCTGAAACCGGGAACCTCTTTTGATCTATCCTCCAAGAGAAGGGACTGCAAACAGTGACTGCCAGGACTCCACTGTGTCCTCTAAGAAGGCTGTGCTCCTGGCTTCTGTTTCTGAGTTGTTTCACCCTGCAGCCTCTAGGTGGTGCATCTGAGTTCCAGCCCCTCCATCCTGAAGGAGACAAAAAAAAAAAAAAAGAAAAAAAAAAAACCCCAAATGGAACAAGAAAACCCAAACGGAAAACCCCGGATTGACAAAGTAGACCTGGGAGTTAGCAAAAAGCTAACTAGAAAGTAGTTCTCAGAATGAGCAAAGGGGAGTTTAAGGTCATGTTTCCTAATAATTAAAACTGGTTCTAAGAGGATGCAGTTGGTGGTGCGGCATCAGTGGCAATCTGGAGAATTAAGCAGCAAAAGAAAGTTATCAGTTCATTCATTTCTCATTCTTTTCCTATTTGTTGAATGTTTCCTCGGTGTCAGAAACTATCCTAGGTGCTGAACACACACAGAGAAGTCCCTGCAGCAAAGCCTCTGCCAGGAGTGTAGTTAGGGAAGGAGCTGAGCAATAAGCCAGCAGAGATGCTTAGGTGTTAAAGACAGAGGGGGACAGAGGACTCAGTGGTCAGCTAGAAGTACTAGGACATGGTTTCTTAGAACAAAGCTGGCAAGATGAAATATTCACCTGAAGAAATCCAGCCAGTGGAGCAGAGAGAGGAAGAGGTCATAGGACCAAGGAAGACTGTGCCCAACTTGGGGCCTCAACCAGGTAAAAGACAGACTTAGGAAGGTGCCCGGGAGTCACTCCATTAGCTGCTGAGGCGCGTAAAGGTGAGCCACAGGTGTCTTCGGGAGTCATGCCAAGTAGGGTGAGCTGTGGGGTTTGAACTTCTGTAGGTGGAGATCGTGAGTGGGAAGATTCACCAGTAGCATCTTGGGGATGGACTGGATTTGGGGGACCGGAGTCAAGGAAACTAATGGGGAAAGAGCATGAGCGGCCATCTGTGAGGCTCTCACAGAAGAGATGTGAGCCGAGCTAGCACAGTATTAATGGAGATGGAAGAAAGGAGGTAAGCTTTATGGAATTTGGTGACTAATTGAATATGGGGGTGGAGGAACAGGGAAGAGTCCATATCGATGTCCCGGCTGCTGGCCTGGGTGACTGTTCACAATGACCTGAGATGGCTTCCTGAGCCCCCACAGGGATTTCTTGCTGACCCCAAAGGCATTTTTATTATTTTCAAGTGTATAGAGTAACCAGAACTGAACGAATAAAGTGCCGCAGTTCTGCTTTAATGAGCAGAAAAGAGCAATTTGTAATTAGCATATACATTATTTGTACATAATGAGTGTTTCCAAAGTCCTTGTGGGAGTTGTTTGTCTTCCTAAATATTTAAACTACCCCCTCCTCCCAACCATCTTGTTTATGCTGTTTATTTGTTCCTAAAAATACACACAAGCACATATGTACCCACTTGTACACTCGTCACTTGTAGCCATCTGTACATTGCCTGTAGCCAGAGAGACATACACAGGAACATGCAACTACTCGTTCATAAGTACAACTCCATGCTAGTAAGCACCAACACAGGTACCTACTCATTACCCAGAAGTGCGTATACATATACACATATCTGTTCTGTTCTATACACATCCTGTACTAGTTTTTTCATTTCTATGGCCAAACAATTGACAAGTTTCTGGTGTACAGTCGAAGGGGATCATTCCACCCTGGCAGGAAAGTCGTGGCAGCCGGAGCAGGAAGGCAGCCAGTCATACTGTGCCCAGAGTTAGAAAAAGAGTGATGAATGTTAGTGCTCAGCTCGCTTCCTCTTTATATTAAATCCAAGACCTCAGTGCCACCCACTGTTAGGATAGATTTTCCCACCTCAATTAACTTATACTAGATAATCACTTCCAGAAATGCCAAAGGATAATCTAATGTAGATAACCCTCATAGGCACACCCACAGGCTCGTCTCCTAGATGATTCTAGATTCTGTTGAATCGATACAATAATACTATCACAAATACCAAGAAATACAGGTACGCAGAACATGTGTGGTCATTGGAAGCCCACAGATAAAAAGCTCTATCGATACATCTGCCCAAGCACCTCTGTGCTGGATAGCTTTTGTGTCAACTTGACACACCTGGGTTGAGGGAGCCTCGATCTGGGAATTGCCTCTATTGGACTGGCCCGTGGCCATGTCTGAAGGGCATCTTCTTGATGAGTGATGTGGGAGGGCCCAGCCCACTGTGGGTGGTGCCACCCCTGGGCAGGTGGGCCTGTGTTGCATGAGAAAGCAGACTGAGGAGGGGCCAAGGGAGCAAGCCAGTAAGCAGCGTTCCTCCATGGCCTGTGCTCCAGCCCTGCTTCCAGGTTCCTGCCCTGACTTCCTACCTTGGGCTCCCTGATGAATTGTAACCCAGGAGATGTAAGCTGAATAAACCCTTTCCTCCCCAAGTTGGTAGTGGTCAGAGTGTTTTGTCACAGCAATGAAGAAACAAACTAGGACAGAAATTGGTATCAGAGAGTGGGATATTGCTGTGACAGACCTGACCTTGGTGTTTTTGGGAGGACTGTGGAAGTGTCTGGAACTTTGGGCTGGAAAAGCCATTGCATGCTCACAGTTTGTTGCAGTGGAGCTTGGAACAGTTACATTGAAGAGTTTTGGACAATGGAGGTCTGGCTTATGAAGCTTCAAAAGGAAGCGGAGACAATCAGGGCTGTTTGTGTGAGATTTTGGATTGAGAATCTGGGTTCTGGTCGGCTGGGGCTGAAAAATCAGCTGCGATTAAGAAGGGACCAGAACCTGAAGCAAAACCTTTGCTTTACTGGGACAATTGATGCTGGCTAGCTGGGACTGAAAAATCAGCTGTAAGTAATGAGAGCGGCATCACTGGTGGAGTCTTCTGGGAGGTATTTCCTCAGGGTCAGCACGCAGAGGGGACCCGCACCTCTATTTCAAGCTGGAAGCAGGACTTGGTAATGTGTAAGAGTCTCCTGCATGGTTCTGGTGTTGAAAGCGTGAAGGGGTCACAGAAAGCAGCTGAGGTTTGGCACTCTGAGAGGCCAGGAAAGGCCATAGGT
>NW_008352647.1:755421-760032 GCF_000622305.1 Nannospalax galili
CTTTTAAAAGAGACTATGGGCTTTTAAGTGTTTGGATATTTTTGAAGGACTGTGGGGTTTTTAAGGTTGTACTGTCTTATGTTGTGATATTAATGTTAACATCATAGCTTGGGGACAAGAATTGGAAAGCTTATGGTTTAATAGTGATGTGTTTGTGTATCAAGTTGACAAGGGGTCAATTGTGCTGGATAGCTTTCGTGTCAACTTGACACACCTGGGTTGAGGGAGCCTCAATCTGGGAATTGCCTCTATTAGACTGGTCTGTGGCCATGTCTGAAGGGCATCTTCTTGATGAGTGATGTGGGAGGGCCCAGCCCACTGTGGGTGGTGCCACCCCTGGGCAGGTGGGCCTGTGTTGTATAAGAAAGCAGACTGAGCAGGGGCTAAGGGAGCAAGCCAGTAAGCAGCATTCCTCCATGGCCTGTGCTCCAGCTCCTGCCTCCAGGTTCCTGCCCTGAGTTCCTACCTTGGGCTTCCTGATGAACTGCGACCTGGGAGTTGTAAGCTGAATAAACCCTTTCCTCCCCAAGTTGGTAGTGGTCAGAGTATTTTGTCAGAGTATTTTGAAGAAACAAACTAGGACAACCTCCATGTGCACCTATACAAGTCAACATGCATACATGTCTGGAAAGGTAATCATGTGTTCTGCGAAAGGCCGATGATTCAGTGGGTCCATCTTTCCTCCAGAACTCATGATATCAAGTCTTCATTTTTGTCTTGTGCAAAGATGGAGGTTTCTGAGACTTTTTCTTCTTGACCACAGGATCTGCCCTTGTTTAAATATTTTATTATTTTTATTTTATGTGTATGAGTGTATTGCCTTTACGTATGTGAGTGCACCCATGTCGTGCAATGCCACGGAGATCAGAAGAGGGCTTCAGATTCCCCTGGAACTGGAGTTAAGGACAGTTCGAAGCCGCCATGTGGGTGCTGGGAATTGAACCCGGGTCTTCTGCAAGAGCAGTCAGTGCTCTTAACCACTGAACCATCTCTCCAGCCTCAGCCCTTGTTTAAATTCGCTACTGTTACATGCTACCTCCCAGTTATGCTGCTGGATAGCTGGGCTTGGGACAGTTCGCAGAATAAAGGCCCTGCACACGTCATGGCAACAGGTAGGATTGAGCAGGAGGTAGATTCACTTGATTGGGTCCAGGGTTCTCCTATAAAGGCCCTGCACACATCATGGCAACAGGTAGGATTGAGCAGCTAAGAGGTAGATTCACTTGATTGGGTCCAGGGTTCTCCTTGGGCAATAAGCAATACATAGTTAATATTGTGGTTTGCTAAGGAAGACTGAAGACTGTACTAAGTGTGTACTAGAACTTTCTCTCTGGACCCTTTCTGTAGCATTTGAGGTCAGAATTAGTATATCATTTTGCAGAGGTAGAAGCAGAGGCTCAAAGAAATGCAAACAATTGCTCATGAGCACCCAGAGATGGGCTTGAGCCCAGGTGAGTCTCTTGCTTAATCTCTGCTTCTTATTTGCCACTCTGTCCTGCTGGCTCTTCCAAGCACAGACTCTGTTGGGGCAAATACAAGAGAGTGACAGGCTGAAGTTGGTTCTGGGCAACTCTGAGTTCCTAAGAGACATTGTCTTGGGAACTGAAGAGCAAAATGAGGCAGTGGATTCACTCAGGTCCTAGATGGCGTTTCCTGACAAAAATATGAGTCACTTTTTCTGCCCTTAGTGATTGCTTTTGACACAACTTCTACTCCAACAAAGCAGCTGTGAAGCCCTTCTTTCCCTGAGGATTTGAACGGACACCATGTCTTAGGACTTCTCTGGGTAGCATGTGCCTGTGGTACACCTCAAGTGTGAGGGAAAAGCCTAGGACTCCTTTATTATGCTGGAGGTGTCACATTCCCATTTTAGCCCTAAAATTCTGTATGAAGAAAATACGGACAACTTCAATAATAGTGTCAGGAGCTGATATTAATAACTATCTAGTTACCACCAACCAGGTCCCATAGTTATCTCAGTGTTGTAAATGTTTCTATGCAATTGTCTATTTAATTCTCCCAACAACCCTATAGAGTTCTAGTTTTACAGTGAGTGATCCTGCTCCCATTTTACTGGGAAATGAAGGAATAGGGAGGTGATGCGATATGGGTAGAGTCCACAGGTAAAATCCAGGACTCTTAGGACTTCTCAAATGAGAAGCCCCAGGGGAACTAGCCAGTGTAGACACTGCAGGGACAGGTATAATGGAATTTAGGTGCTGGGAGCCACATACCTCTTACACATTCCAAGTGTTTGTGGCCCTAAAACTATTAGCAATCATGATTCACACTAAGACACTGGGGTTGCTGAATGCTAGTCTGGACACAGGAAGTGGATCCATGGCGTCCTGGTAGTAGTTTATTTCATACTGTTTTCCAGTTTCTATGGAATAAATATCATCATGACTGATTTTAAGCTACCAACTATTTGATAATCGGTAGAGAAGGCAAGAGGGAGAGAAAAGAGAGGCACACTTAGTGGTTATATATTTACCAAGCTTTCTCATTCTAGCCCATTGCTGGGACCATTACTCCAGCAATTAACCTTTTGCTCCTGGGTTCCATGGAGGCTGCGCCGTGGGAACAGTATACCAGAAGGAGACTGTTTCCAGGCAGTTTCTGCCTTGCCTCAGCCTGGGCGGGATGAGATGTTTTACTTCTTGCTTTGATACCTTCGGGGACAGAACAAAGACTAGACCCCCAAAGGCCAGGGCCTCTAATCTCTCAGTAAAAGACTCTGAAAAGAGAGGAAGGTGGCCGGTCTACCATAGAGAGTTGGCAAGGCTGGGTGTCCGGAGGCCAGGGCCAGGGGCTCTGTGAGTGGAGTACAGAGCAGAGTTGGCAGACTGGGAGGAAATGGCTGGCGGAAGGCCTCCTGGACCCGCTATCCTGTCTCTGTCACTCCCACACAGATTAATGAGCCCCAGGATGCCCTTGGTGCTGGCCAACCCTGCTCAGGGCCTCCCTAAAATAGACAGGACGCCTGGTGTCTCTTGTCACAGCCCTAGCTATTGTCTTTATAAGCTGGGTGGGTTCAGGGATCACATCCTAACACTTCCTCTTTGTGCTAATCAGCATCAAGATGGATGAACACTTGCATGGACAGCCTGGGTCTGTCTAGCGCAACCCAAACTCTGGGCATTTGGGACCCATCTGTGTGTGTGTGTGTGTGTGTGTGTGTGTGTGTGTGTGCCTGGGAAGGGGAAAATGGGGCCATTGTGGAGGTTGTCAAGGACTCAGAGTTCCTTTCTTGACTGAAGCTGGCTCAGGGGGCCCCAGGCTAGAGCTGGTACCATGGTGGGGACAGTGTGTGTCCAGAGGCAGCCACTAGGGGGCAGGCCATGACAGCAGGTGGGCCAGGTTAAACCCTGCCATAAATCAAAATGCCTGTTGGAGGACCCATAGACTGGTGGAGAGGGTCCTGGGATTTTTTTCCAGGGTCTGGTAAGCTCAAAGAGAGCCAAGGTCCAGGGCTGGATGGGAAGTGAAGACAGAGGAGATGGGAAGCGTGGTGTGGATTCCCTTTATCCTCTAAGTGTTGTGGCAATGATTCACTGGTAAGGACGGGGTGGGCAGTGACTGTTCCTGCTGGGGAAGGTGTGGGGTAGGAAGAACATCAGCTATTGAGAAGGCCAAGAGCTAGTGGTTGCAGCCCAGGTACAAAAGCCAGATGCAGAAATCCTGGCTTGAGGGGTAGACAAGGCCCCTGAGGGCCCTTTGGTTTAAATCTCATTGGACCTGCCTGACTTTGCCTCCTTCCTGTTAGCCCAGCAACACTGAGATTCTTCCAGCTTCTCCTAAGAAGTCCTTGCCATTTCTGCTCCTAGTTCTGCAACATTTGGCCTTGGTTGATTCTGGCAACTCTGAGCTTCTGAGCTTGCTCACTGTCCAGGATGGAATTTTCCAAGGATGTTTTACAGAGCTGGTGCTGAAGGCCAGAGAAAATCAGGATTCACACTGAGGAGGTGAGACTGAGCACACTTATTCCCGGCAGGCCTGGTGGGCCCCAGGGCCTGCAGTCATCCATCCATCCAACCGACTGACTATTCTTCTCCCATGCCCACCTGCATCTTTTCTCCATCATCAGTCGAGCCATCCTTTTATCAATCCTTTCATTTATGTACACTGCCATCTCACCTGCTAGCCTTATCCATTCATGTATCCATTCATTAGTTTATTAAGATATATCATTTTGATCATGAGACCACAGGAGTGAACAGGACGGAAAAAGTTTCAGACCTAAAGAGAACAACAGTTGAATAGAAGAATCCCAGTGACGAGCCACATCCCTTTTTATGATGTAGGGAGGGACCTAGATACACCTGCTTTTAAGTCACTGAGGTGGTAAATTCCCTTCACCTTTCAACTTGATACATACCGAAAACACATGTGTGAATGTAACCCCAAGGTGAATGTCTGAGTTTGCTCACAATGAATCTTCCTGGATGGTAACATATCTTCAAGATCACTTGTGTGCATGCACTTACACAGTATGAATGCACAACTATCTCAATACCTGTGTACATATTGTATCAATTCACATATATGCACATGTTCACATACTTGAGCACAGAAAGCACTTGTATGTATTTGCACATACTTGTGTACACA
>NW_008352647.1:760739-806315 GCF_000622305.1 Nannospalax galili
ATAACATTCAATACTATTAATTGGAACAATTGCTTTTCATTTAACTAAATCACGGGAATTGCTAAACTAAATTGAAACGGAATGTAATTTTGCCTCGCACTGCTTTAATATGGGCCTCTAAATGTCTTCTCCCTGAAGGATTAGTAACTTAATCACCCACCAGTGATAACTGCTTCCCATGCTCAGCTGGGAGGCTTCCTACTCAGCAGCAGCCTGGCTGGGAACAGGCTATGGGCTCAGTGGCAGCCCCTCCTGCCCCTGGCTTCCTCTCTTTGCATTATTCATCACTAAGACGTCATCCTTTCGCCCCCCTCCGAGTCCAGCCAGACCCTCTGAGATAATCTCCATCTTCTGTTGCTCTGGCCCTTGGTATGCAATTAGGCCTGTTTCTGATGCCCTGGGCAGCTAACCGTGGGCCCAGACTTTCTATCTCTCTGACTTTCCTGAGTTTGACTGAGCCCTGCTGTCCTTAATACATAGATCTTGGAATGCTGAGACCACTTAGCCCAACGCCTGGCCCATTCCAGAGGATGGTTTACAAGAGCAGGAAATTTTCCCTGAACTCCCTCAGGGAGCAGTGATGGCCACAGTCAGGTCATAGGTGACCAACTGTTACAGGTTGCCTGGGATAGAAGACTTTCTAGGACAGTCCCGAGCAAATCAGGACAGTGGAACATAACCTGGCTATGGTACCATCTAGCTCTACAGCTAGAAATCATCCTTCACATTTACTTGATGCTTACTATATGCTAGGCATTTGCCGTATGTATTTTATTTACATTTTGCTTTATTTTATGTGTATGAGTGTTTTGCCTGAATATATGTAAGTACACCGTATGCATGCAGTGCCCAAGGAGGCCAGAAGAGGGTGTCAGATCCCCTGGAACTGGAGTTACAGGTGGTTGTTAGCACCATGTTGGTGCTGGGAATGGAACTTGGGTCCTCTGCAAGACCAGCCAATGTTCTTAGCTGCTAAGCCAACTCTCCAGTCCCTCATTTACATTTTGAAACAAATTTATGGGACTATAGAACGTATATGTATTTTTTACAAAAGAGAAAGCCAAGACTCAATGTTTAAAAGCCTGACCTAGACATATGGGTGTGGACATAGCATCAGCTATGATAATGAGAACAGCAGCAGTGCGTGTTCCTAAGAGTTGCTTTGTGAGAAGCAGTTCTGCTGACGGCTCAGCATCTACATGGTCCCTGTTGACATGTGGCACTTTCGTCATTTGCATTTTATAGATGCAAAGCCTGAAGCTCACAGAGTGGAGTTACTTTCATTCCAGACTTAGGAGAGTGTCCCTCCAGCACCCACTGCACTGGCCTGACCCGCAGGCTATACAGGGACTGCCCATATTCTGTCCTCTGGATGCTCTGGAGTCCCAGGGGAGAGGCCTGTGCAGGACAAGGCCCGCTGAACATTGGAACTGTGAGCTGGATGTGGCGTCAGTATGTATGACTCCCACCCTTGGGTGTCCAGTATTCACAAAGTGTTTCCACATTAGCCACGCCCTGCCCCTTCTAGCTCTTTGGCTCCTAAAGTGGCCAGAGCCCTGTAGGTTGTGTGTCGATATTCCTCTCCACTTGCGGGTATATGCCCACTAGGTCTACAGTAGCTTCTCTGTAAGGTCTCTGCATCTGTTTCTCCCTCCCTGCCCCGTCTCCCGCCCCACGGTTGTTGGGTAAAATGTCTAAGTTCAACTCTGAGGTGTTGTTTTGACGTACTAAGGTGACAGGCTTGTGCTAAATGTTTCCCATTAGTTCTCATTTAATTCAATGACATCCCAAAAGGATGGAATGATATCCAGTTCAAGGAAGTGCGGTGCTGAAGGTGAAGGCATGGCCCAAGTTCACGCACTGAGGAAACAGCAGACTGAAGTTTAAGAGTCAGGCAGCCTGACTCTGTAGAGCTTGTTCCTAGACCAGGACTTCCATTTTCAAAAGCATAGCTGCTTCACTAGTTCTCATTTAATTCAGTGACATCCCAAAAGGATGGAATGATATCCAGTTCAAGGAAGTGCAGTGCTGAAGGTGAAGGCATGGCCCAAGTTCACGCACTGAGGAAACAGCAGACTGAAGTTTAAGAGTCAGGCAGCCTGACTCTGTAGAGCTTGTTCCTAGACCAGGACTTCCATTTTCAAAAGCATAGCTGCTTCAACCTCTGACTTCCTCCATCTCCCTGTACAGGGTTTGGCATGGTGGTGAAGCCTGGAGGATCTGAAGGGCACAGACACAGGCCTGAAGCTGAGGCTTCACGGAACCTTCATCTAGGATCCGTGTGTCTGAATCTTCATGTATAAAAGAAAAGTTCACATGCCCCCTCCCCCGCCAACTTCATAGCCCAGTGGGATGGTTGCATATGGTGCTTAGGACTGGGCCTGGCATACAGCAGGAGCTTAATCAGTCATCGCTACCATGATGATTTGTGATAGTTGGAAAGGCGACTCTCCAGAGTTGAACCCTGCATATTGTCCAGCCTTGCCGCCCCTCCACATCTTTCACTGCCTGCCCCCTTGCGTTTCTCATTAATTTAATAGGTCTAGACATAAAGGAGTTAGTTGTTCAAGGGATCCCAGAGTCAATCAACAATCTACCCTTCACTGCTTCCATTCAGTAAAATCGATAGGCATTGATTGAACTCGGAGTCTGCGCAGGGCCCTGAGGCTGTCCTTGAGGCAGTTTCAATCTCTCACTGAGCTTGGTAGAGTAGCTAAGAAAAAGTTCCTCTATGTGTGGACCCTGGACCAGCAGCTGGAGTGTCATCTAGAAATCTGCTAGAAATGCAAATTTCCAAATGTCACCCAGGCCCTCCCCAACCAGACATTCTGTGGGTGGGGCCTGGAATCTGCTGTAACAGGCTCCTCAGTTTACAGTGACACAGCTAAGGTTTGAGAAGCAAAAGAGACCAGAACACAGCTGCCCACTGAAAGAGCCTGTGGAAACATAAAGAATGGAATAAGGTGTGGGCTAGTGAATGCTTTCCTGTCCCTCCCAGGCTTCAGAAGTGGGAACTGAAGCTGTGCTAGTCCAAGTGTCACTTTTAACCCATCAGTCAGAAGTGCCCTTGCCCATGATGGGTGGAGCGCTGCAGCTGAGGGGGTAGGGGCTGTATTCCATCTTTATTTACCCCTCATCTAGCCAGTCATCTGGTAGGCCTGGGGATATTTGAGAGGGTCAGGAGACATGATGCTTGTCCTCACTCTGAGCTGGCTGCTGGGACGTTAGGTCCCTCCACCACTGGACTCTCGCCAGGCATCGGGCCTCTGCAGTCCTTTAAATGAATCAGGCTGTGAAAGCCAAAGCCCTGGGGAGGAATAGGCCAGGCAGAGCAGCACTATGAAGACAGCCTACCATAGGCCAGAGGAGACATCCTGCCCTGGAGAAAATCAAACAAGCTCTGATGGCTTTCTGCTCAAGCTTCTCTTAAATGGAGTGCTCCTGCCAAAGGGATCAGCTGGATGCTGATGCAAAAATCACGATAGGTACTGAGCTTGACTGTGGGACAGGAGAAGGCTCTTGGCCCCAGCCTGCCCAACCAGCACTACACTGTCAGCATCCTCACTTGGCCCTGCTCCCTCCTGTCCTTCCTGGGGACACTCAGCATCCTCACTGGAGGCCAGCTGGCTCCTTCCTATTCTCTTGACGCAGGCCACATAGGGCTTTGTTGCCTCTGGATTCTGACTCACCCCATTGGCGTTCTGCTCTTGAGAACCTACATTCTTCTCTTTCAGGCCTGTTCTAGGGGCTGGAGTCCTCTCATGTCACCTGGGCAGCCTTCCTAAGTCTAGCCTTCACCTGTTACCTGAAACCTGCTGTTGTTGTTCTTGGAGCTTTAATATGGCCATGTCTTCTTCAAAATTCCTTTCTCTTAGAAGGTGACTCTTGGATGAGGGTGGGAGAGGAGTGCCTGCGTCTCTTCTCCTGCTCCTCCACTGTCCCCAGATTGGATGCTCCCTATCTGTGAACCCATTTCTCCCTTCCAATGTCAGTTACCACCAACTTTGTACAAGCCAGCGTGAGAAGAGCACGCTCAGGTTCAGCCTCAGAGGCCTTCAGAGGTTCTGGTACCATCCGTGAGTCAGGTGCTTACATCTGTGGCAGGTCACCCTAGGGCTAGCACCCACCCTGTCCTACATCCTCCAACACGGCTCTCATTCCTTAATAAATGCAAGGAAGGTCAGCCACAGGCCTACACACCTATGCCTAGGCTTGGGAAATCATTAAAACTTGGAAGTCTCCCTGAAGTGTCAGCTCCTAGAGAAAGAGTGAGAGTGGCTGGACCAAGCCTCCGTGAGACCCACACCTGTTTCTATTATCTTAAAACCAAGGAATACCAGCTCTCATTTTTCTGTGGTCACAGGTTATATGAAACCCCTAAGTCTGAGTCCTCTGTTATACACTCAGAGAGGTCAGAAATGTTGAGAACTAATATATTTAAAAATAATATTGTATTTATTATTTTTATTTTATGTGTATGAGTGTAACATCTGCATGTATGTGAGCGCACCCGTGTCGTGCAATGCCACGGAGGTCAGAAGAGGGCTTCGGATTCCCTGGACGGTTAAGGATGGTTCGTAGCCGCCATGTGGGTGCTGGGAATTGAACACGGGTCCTCTGCAAGAGCAGTCAGTGCTCTTAACGGCTGAGCCATTTCTCTAGCCCCGAGAACTAATGTTTTTAAAATGAAGAAATAGAGCTTACAGGATGTCCTAGTTTGTTTCTTCATTACTGTGACAAAACACTCTGACCACTACCAACTTGGGGAGGAAGGGTTTATTCAGCTTACAACTCCCAGGTCATAGTTCATCAGGGAGCCCAAGGTAGGAACTCAGGGCAGGAACCTGGAAGCAGGACCTGGAGCACAGGCCATGGAGGATCGCTGCTTACTGGCTTGCTCTTTTGGTCCCTGCTCAGCTTGCTTTCTTATGCAACACAGGCCCACCTGCCCAGGGGTGGCACCACCCACAGTGGGCTGGGCCCTCCCACATCACTCATCAAGAAGATGCCCTTTAGACATGGCCACAGGCCAGTCCAATAGAGGCAATTCCCAGATTGAGGCTCCCTCAACCCAGGTGTGTCAAGTTGACACTAAAGCTATCCAGCACACAGGAAAAGGAACTTCTCAGGCAGGCTGTGGATGTGGCTTCGTTTTTTGTACTATTAGAGGATTCTGAGCGTCCTGCACCGCCTTGCACAGGATTTAGTAATCTTCCACATTTGGCCCATACCATTCATCCCTTTCCAGGAATTTTCTTCTTTGAGGTCTTAACTATTTTCTGGCTTCCCAAACTATATAAAGCTAGCTATGGTCTCCCCTGGGTCCTCCGATGCGTGGAGGAGGCGCACAGCCGCCCCTTTTCTCGCCTATCCTCCACCTCACAGAATTCATCTTTCAGGGTGACATAACTCAAGGACGCTTTTCTGTCATTGTAGTCAGCCTCTGGGGACATGGTCGAATGCGGCCCCTGGAACATACCCCAAACTAAACTCACTATCATCTCCCTTTCACAGTTGCTCTAACTTCTTACTGCTCTTAATTCTCAGAATAATTTTACCCAGATTTGACAACTAAGATGTTAATCTACTACCTCTATTTTCTTCTCTTCCAAAAACCTGATCCGGAAGCTCCAGAACTGCCACACCACATACTTTCCTCATTCGTTTCCCTCCTTGTTTGCCTGGACTCTCACTGCCACATGGCCTGTCCCTCCCAAGTCTGCCTCCTATCAGTAGCTTTCTTTTCCACTCACCTAATACATGCTGTCTGCTAAATTCATCTTTCTGTTGTCTAGCTGGGGTCATGTCACTCTGATGTTTGGTAACATTCTAGTATAAATGCCAATGTTTTCCCCTTCCAGTTGGGAGGTGCTTGTTAGTATAAGGTATGGACTATATAGTGAATCAGACCTGGGTAAACTCTGATGCTGCTGACTTTTAAATTTCTAGTTACTTTGGTACATGTCTTTTTCTCTGCCTCTCCCTTTCTCTGTCTTTTGAGACAGAATTCCATCATGTAGCCCTGGCTGGTCTGGAATTCCCTATATAGACCAGGTTGGCCTCAAACTCACAGAGGTCCATCTGCTTCTGCCTCCTGAGTGCTGGGATTAAAAGCATGCACCACCATACCTGATGATGTCTCCTCTTTTTTAAATAAAAATTTTCTTAAGAAACACTAACTTGGACATTTTAAAATGCAATAAAACATTGCATGGTATTGGTGGCCAAAGCTGTATGCTGATGTCAATTCATAGCTCACAGTGACTTTGTCCATGCCTGCAGAGGCTGTCAGAAGCCTAAAACACTGAGTATGTGGTTACTCAGCTCTATTTTATTTTAATTTTCCCTTGAAGACTGATGTAGTTATGTGAGTCATTTACTGCTGATAGACTATGGTCAGCAGGGCTTTGTGCTGTTTCCCAGGCCCCCATGTATGGTTATTTGTATTTTTCCCTTTCAGACTGATTATAACAGCAACTAGCATTCCTTTGGAAGCCATGTGTTAGAGAGGACAAGCCACAGCTAGGCTGAGGTCCAGAATGACTGACCAGAACACAGCTCCAGTGACTTGGGGGCCTCCATTCTGGACAGTCAAGTGAGAGTAAAATATAGGTCTTTTAAGCTACTGAAATTTGGGAGGTCACTTACTTAACTACTCCCCTTATACTACCAAATATATTACTTCCTCTCTTTGGGAGACAGAATTTTTGAAATGTTCCCCAAAGATGTCCTAGTTTCATATCTGAGACAGATTAGAGGTACCTATCTCTCTCTGGGTCACTGTGAGACAGGAATTAAGCATTAGTAATTGATTAATGTTAATGAAAAGTCTTTATAGTAAGTATATCTTTTAGTGTTTATTTTTCCTTTAAATAGACTAAAATGTGTGCATGGGGCTGGGTAATTTGACTTTCTAATTGATAGGTTCTTCCATGTACCAATTGCTTTGAGTAAAGGACTGTCAAGTAAGTAGCCAGCCGGGTTGCCCTCATATCCACACTGGCTGCTTTGAACACTCTGCATACACCTTGAGGAAGTTACCCACAATTCCCAGCTCCTTGCTGCCAAAGCACAATCTGGATCCTGTAGGTACTATTCCAGCCACCATTGCTTCAAACGGTTGGTACTGGATTTTTTTTTTTTTCCCCCCATTACAAGCCTCAGTGAACTCTTGATGACTGTAGTCATTCCCACCCAGGCCAGAGGGGGAGCACTTCTCCTGGTGGTCTAGTAGGAGGCTAATGACTAGTGTAAGCACAGTCTTTCATTTGCATGAGGGGCTGCTGTGACTAGTGCAAGCAAGTTCCCTCATTTTCCTAAATGACTGATCATGATTGTTACAAGCAGAGTCCTTCAGGGGCAGGAAGGACGCTGTGCTCGGTGCAGGCACCCTTGCCACACACCTTTTCTGGCTGTATAAGCAGGCTGTTCCCATTAACTTTGTGATCCAGCTGGGAGACACCTGCCTGCACTGCTCCGGTGTGGGCTGAGCTGGTAACAGAGAGGACGGTGGTCACAGCAGTGTAGTGGTGGCTCTGGTGAAGGGGCAGCAGCCGTGGTAGTGGTGTTAGTGGTGACAGCATAGATGAAGACTTCCATCAAGTAGCTGGGGCAGAAATGACAGGGAACAAGACTGACGAAGACAGTGAGAGCTGTAAAGAGCAGAAGATGAGAGGATGTGGGCCCCGCTGGAAGTGCTCCAGAGAGCTGCTGAGGATCCTTGGGCCCAAGAGCTGTAACACTACCTGTGTTAAGGGCTGAGGATCCTGGCACCATAGGTCTGAATGTTGTCACATTTGGTGTTGTAGGACTCTAGAACCTGAGGCTTGTTAGAGAGAGGACTGTAACAATAGAAGACATTGCATGTTGTTGCTTGCTGATTGCTACCATCCATGGCTGCTGAAAACAGAATTACAACAGCTGCCAAGTACTAGGAGGATGGGTGGTTAAAGCCTAATGCAATAAGCCTCCGACCTGAGCCTACAGCTTTAGGTCATTGGCTTTCAAAGCCTGGCGCAACAGGCCTCTAGTTCTTAGTGTTTGGGACTGTAAGCCTTGGGTCCACCAGCCCCTTAGGTCACAGGCACTCACGGATCTGAGACTACCAACTCTAGATCTTCCCATCTACTATGATTTCTATCTAGGTAGAGTGGAAAGAACCCCGTCAGCTGACCGGTGATATATCCAGACTGTGGGGGAGCATTCTTCCATGAGTATGTTATGTTATATGGTAAGCTGACCTTAAAATGGAGAAATTAACTTGGGTTAACCAGGTAGACTAAATGTTGTTACTTGGGCCCCTAAAGGCAGAGAGATTTCTCCAATGGTTGGCAGAAAAGGAAGCTAGAGATTCAAAGCAGGAGAAGGGCTCAGTGTGCTGGGGGTTGGTCTGAAGGTGAAAAGATCATATGAACAGGAATGTGGTGGCAGAGGAAGGGTCCTGGCTGACAGTCTGCAGTGATATAAAGACTGCAGATCGAGAGCTGGATTCTGCCAATAACTTAAGGCTCTCCCGTAGCCTTCAGACAAGATCTCTGCCTGGCCAACTCCTTAATTTCTGTCTGTGAGACACTGAACAGAGACCCCTGTTATTCCCTTGTGGAGTTTTGCCCTATGCAACTGTGAAAACAATAAATGGGCACTGTTTTAAACCAACAGGCTGTGGTGGTATGCTAGGTAGGAGACCAGCCCAATCAACTTAAAAAGTCAGGGCTGAAATCTCAGATTGTAGCCATCTCTGCTCCCTTGGAGGCCTCAGCATTGTGTCTGGCATAGAGTGCTTGGGCCACTTTTGTTGAATGGACAGATGATTTGGAGTGGGAACTGCTACAGGCTGCCCGAGGCTATCCTCAAGGCATAGGTCAGGTTTTACACTTTATTTATTTTTATTTTATATGTATCTATGTATTGCCTGCATGTAGGTAAGTGTACCGGTGTCATGGTGTCATGCAATGCCTGTGGCAGTCAGAAGAGGGTGTCTAATCCCCTGGAACTGGAGTTACAGAGGGTTGTTAGCTGCCATGCGAATGCTGGGAATCGAACCCGGGTCCTCTGCAAGAGTAGTCAGTGCTCTTAACTGCTGAGCCATCTCTCCAGCCCCTTATACTTTTCTTATGAAGGAAAAAGTAACTGATGTTTGGGCTTTGCCGGTTCCTGTCATGATATTCAACTCTGTCATTGTAGCACAAAAACAGCAAAACGGGAATTACAGACAATACTTTCTACTGTAAGAAGTCCTTAGTCAGGCTTGAGAGCCAGTTTAGGTCATTCCTGAACACATGGAACTTCATGGTTTTTAGGGAGATGGAGCCCATAAAAATAATCTTATATCTTCCTTTGGCTGTTGGGAATTCTTCCATCAATGTTCCCTCACCTGGCTTGCCTCTCTTTCAATGAGGCAGGCCTGGCAGAAGGACCTGGCCTGAAGCAGTCTGCAGGGTGGGAGGTCTGCTCAGACAGCTCCAGCTGAGCCCCCTCCCCAAGCTGGAGTGTCCCCAGCCAGCCCCTGGCAGAACTGGTATGTGGCTGATGGGCCTGCCTGCCCATCCTTCATGAATTTTTATTAAACAAAACTGTAAGCAGATTGATTTTGTCCTCTTTTATTGCATTTTTATTTAATTCCTTTCTATGGTGGAGGCTCCATCATGTTACCGCAGAGTAAATCACTCCGGGGCATCAGGCCAAGACTGTGGAGAAGGGCAGGATCCAGCTTCCCAAGAGCACATTTACTGCATAAGAACCTTTATTAGCGGACAGTCATTGATTTCCTTTTTCAGGTCATAGCCTCTTCACCATCCTTTAAATAAGAGAGAATCGCAAAGTTCCAGTGGAGGGGAGGCTGTGAGGCTGGGGTCTGGGGGTGATGGCTTGTGTCCAGGTCTGATGATCTCTGCACTGCCCGCTGCCTCGGCTCAGCACCCTCGGCGCCTACTGTGTGCTGAGCATGGCCTTGGGATTAGTTGGCAGGGAAGTCATTTGAGTGGAAGATTTGGGTAGAAAAGAAGATTAAGACCAGGCACAATATAGTTGAATGTAATTTTTATGAAATTCAGAGTGGTTACGGTTTAAGTCTCAGAACTTTATATACACAAATTAAGGCCATCATCATTATAATCTAAGTATTTTCCTCTTTGGGCAGCTTCTATTTTACATTCTAGATAAAGGATATTAGGATTTTATTTTCAGGAACTGGAGAGCCACTGAAGGTTCTAGAGCATTCTGGTAATGGGACACAGTCCTTATTATAGACTTATTTGATGACAGAAAAATGTAAACTAAACAGAAGAGCGATCCAGGCATGTTTGAGAGCTAGACTCCAGGACACTGGTGAAGACCGAGCCGTGTGGTCTAGCCACGAGGCAAAAGGACCCGAAGTGAAGGGAAACAGTAGTCACGGCAAGGGGAAAACAGTTGCAAACAAGAAGTGAGGACCTTCGAGGGTTTTTAATGTCTTCAACAACAGAAGCAAGTTAAAGAGAAGACAGAAACAGAGGAAAAAAGAAAAGAGCTCAATTTTGCACATGCTCGTTTAGGAAGTAGAAAAAAGACCAACACACTTGATTTTGCACATGTACTGTATGTAGAGCAGCTGCATAAAACGTGACTGTTCAGACACACACACAATAGGAGAAAGCAGCCCTCTTGAAGCCCACCATCGCAGTTTGCCTGTGAAGAAGCTCCCCTTGTAATATTTCCCTGTTAGATGGCTGAACAGATGGATCGTGCTCCTCAGTGGTCTTCAAAAGTATGATTCTTAATAGCTGTGTATTCCCATCTGGATACACCAGAATTGATTTCACTGTCCACCCATTGTTGGACTTTTCTGTGATTTATAACTTCTCTGTACTATAAATAATGCTGTGGTGAACATCCTGCTGGCTGCATCTTGGTCTGCATCTCTGATAAATTTCTAAAGTGAAATTATTGAGTTAAAGGTTATAATTTTTTAAAGGCTCCTAATTCATATTGTCCAGTGCTCCCCAGACATTTACTGATAGAGTGGACACGTGTGCTCACTTCACAGCACATTCATCAACACTGGGGTTATTTTTATTTTTTTAACCTTTGCCAATTGCGTAGTGAAAAAAAGCAAGACACAGCACTGTTTCCTAATTTGCTTCTTAAATTACCAATACTTTAATAGTAACTAGTTATGTCTCTGGGCCATTCTTTTAAGATGAAATTTTATTTTTAAAAAATTATGTGTGTGTGTGTGTGTGTGTGTGTGTGTGTGTGTGTGTGGTGTGCCCAGAGAGGCCAGAAGAGGACATCAGATCCCCTGAGCTAGCGTTACAGGCAGTTGTGAGCTACCCTGTATGGGTGCTGGGAACTGAACTTGGATCCTCTGGAAGAGCAGCAAGTGATCTTCACCACTGAACCATCTCACCAGCCCTTGGCCACTTAAAAACTTTCTTCTTCTTTGTGTCTTTTTGTACTTCTATTATTCGAAGTCTATTTTTTTTTGCATACCGCTTTATAGCGGTGTTTTCCAGTGAGATTATTAAAGCTTTGCCCATCATACATGCTGCCAACTTGCTTTGTCCATTTCTCATTTATCTTCTGAGTTTTCTGTGACATTTTTGACAAGTAGAAGTTGTAGTGTTTTGTGTAACCATTACTATCAATCTTCTTGATTTTTCTCCCCTTTTCCATTAGACCATGAAAAATCCCTCCAGTCACAGGATCAGATTAGCAGTCACCTGTGTTTTCTTTTTAATTTTCTTCATTCTCCATCTTTTAAAAATATTTATTTTTATTTTATGAGTATGAGTGTTTTGCCTTCATCCATGTTAAGTCACCATGTGTGTAATGCTCCGCAGAGGCCAGTTGAATCCCCTAGAACTGGAGTTAAGGATAGTTGTTAGCCACCATGTGGGTATTGGGAATCCAACCCAGGTCCTCTGGAAGAATAGCAAGTGTTCTTAACCACTGAGTCATCTTTCCAGCCCCTCATCCTCCATCTTATAGGAGGCATCAGATGACAGTGGCCATGTTTACTGAGTGTGGAGTTAGGTGGACTTGAATTTGGAACCTGATGCTTTCTATGTGACCTTGATGAAGTTGCTTAACCTCTCTGAAACTCATCTTTCAAATCTGAGACAGGAATGGAGATTGCAGAATCTGATGTGTGCAAGATGTCTGGTATGTCACTTGGCCAAATGAAGACATTTGATGCTGAGTATTGCCTTATTAGGGCTCTGTTAAGGTTACAATGTTGACCTTCATGAAGGTGGAGATGACACCCGAGTGCGCTTCATGCCACCTAACTGAGGACATACATTAAATATGTTCTCAGTGAACATCGGTGAGTCAAGGAATGCATGAAGTGAAATGAGTAAAGTGGAATTTTTTTCAGTTTCAAAAGCTAAAAACATAGAATTCTGAGAATTCACATTGATATTTCAGATTCTGCAAGATGATAGGGATACTGAACTGTCCATGGACAGCGGGGAGGAAAGAAAAACAAGCAAAGGGCAAGTGAGCCTTCTTCCTTACTTAGCTGCAGCTCACAAATCACAGCTCTGGGTCTGCTCATTCACCTCCCACCCCTGCCCTCTGGCCCTCGCCCAGGCATACAGACCGTTGCTCCATGCTCGAGTCTGTGTGTAGAGATTTAAAGAGCTGCTGGGCCCTCTCAGGTCATTTGGTTGGCTCAACTTCCAGTATTTGTGTTTTAGCTGCCAAACACTTTTTCTAAAGGAATATAATCCTGGAGCACATACAAGCAATTAAAGTGGAGATGCTGTGACTGACAGGTGGGGTCAGGAGGCCAAACACCCTTTGCTGGGGGCTTTGCAGATGCTGTTCTTTCTGACTGGAATGCAGTTCCATCCTCCCTTGTCTCAGTGATATAGTTAAGCTTTACCTTTCCTTTACATCCCCCTTAAAGAACACCTCTTCCAGGAAGCATTCGCCCACCTTCCTCTGAACAGTTCGGCCTTCTGTGTGCTCACAGCCTTGTGTCCCTCTATGTGACAGCACACACCTTGGTTAATCTTAGTAAATTTATATCTCTTGATATTCATGTCCTATGACCAAAATAGGGGCAAGGGCATGAAGAGTTTATTCACCATGACATCCCCAGCACTGACCTGAGGGCCTGGTACGCAGCTGGTGTTCGCTGTACATTCAGTGCCTTAATGAAAATGTAAGTGACTTCATCTTTTCTTTTCCCACATGGAACAAATATGGACTTCATTTATCAGGTACTAGATATACCCCTTAAGGAGACAGATGGAGTGCGAGTCTGATTAGTGACATACAGCAGTAGAGCCATTCATTTCAATAGTGATAAAAGCGTTTTATACATTGGACTGTTAGGGATTTACTGGAAGATAAAGTTCCCTTATTGAAAAATAACTGGTTGGCTTGTGCCAGCACATGCTGTTGATGATGAAGCCAGCACCTGAGAGTGGGCCTTGGGGTCCTCCCTGGTCCATTCAGAGTGGAAGAGCGTCTTCAAGGCTTGACCCTCTGGTTGGAATGGAGGGTTCATCTCCCCCAATGAGACCTAGACAGTGAGCCAGCACCTCCCAAAGTTGCCAACTTGCATGCCTGCTGGGATTAACTTTAAGAAACAGAGTAAGGAATCTGTTCTAGGTGAGCCCATCAGAACTAAGCTATCAGAATTAGCTGCCTTGTGCCCCTTCCATGTCATGGTCACCTTTAAGGAAGCTGGAGAGAGAGAAAAAAACCTATTCACGATACCATAGGGCACTTGGAAGAAAATCCAAAGCCCTCTCTATGACCTATGAGGTCACACTGATCTGCTCCCCCCATCCTGTACACCTGCCCTCTTGTGTGGCAGATGTCAATCTCAGGTGCTATTTGCAAATGAGAGGCTTTCACTGCTGCTTGGCCCATAAGTGCTGAGAGCATTGCTGCCTGGAAGCCCACAGACATGGGTGTAGAAGCCCATATATGCTTTCTCTCCCGCCATCCCTTCTAGAAGTGACCTGGCTAATGCTTGTATCTTGGCAGGCTCCGATGCCAGCTCTGGCTGAGCCTCCCTGGAGCACTTGCTCTTGACTGATGAGGGCTCGGGAACCCCAGTAGACCTCTCCCAGTCCTACCTCCTTTGCTGTGCCAGGCTGCCAGTGCCAGCTGAGGAGGAGGCTCCCTCCTGTCTCTGCTTGTTTCCCTTGATTGTTATGTAATGTTCGGCAGCGGGAGGTAAATTCCTCTCCAATTTCCAGGCCTGTTACAGCGCATGAACCCCACCGTGGGGAGCCACAGTGATTGAGCTCAACAGCCAGGTCCCATGCTGAGTGTCATAAATCAGGCCGATTACCAGCTCCTCCTGGCAGATGCCACAGCCAAGAACCTGCCCACTCTTAGCTGGAGACCAAGCCACCCCGGCACACATTTAAACCAGGGCAGGCATGTCCACTGGGGTTGGGGAACTCTTCATGACATCCCAGACCTGAGGTCTAGCCTGATGCATGAGAAGCAAAAGCAGGGAGTGCTCACCCTGCTGCCTGGACTTCCTGGCCTGGTGGCCTTTGGGTGCTTCATCAAACTTCTAGGTGATTTATTAAAAGTGCGTAGTTCCCTGGTAGGTTCCAAGATATTCCTATGTGGTAGTAGTTCTGAGTTGTGATGGGGGAATCCGCATTTTTACAAGTTCCCGGGTGATTCTGATGCAGGTGGTTCCAGGACTCTCCTTTGAGAAGCACCGTGTTGAGATCAGCTGTATCCCCGAAGTGATGCCTGTAAAATGAATGCCTGTAAATTCAATCCTTCTTTTCCATTTCCTTCTATCATTTTGCTGAAGATGTGTTTCCCTGGGGAAGAAGATGTGGGCTTCAAAAATCAATGGCAATCACACTGAAAAATGAAGCAAATCTTTGGCTATGACATATTTAAAGGCCAATAATAATGTCAATAACTAGGGGGGCAGTCCCACAGTAGGAAGCTCTGCAGGTACTTAACACGTGCGAAAGAGGGCACTCTGTTCTTTGTCCCTCATGGGCTCTATCTCTGTCTTGAGTGACCATGTGCTCTGGTCAGCCTGTTTGCATCCCAGATTGTGCAGGCAGCAACCAGGGCAAGTTTTAACAGCCCTCTGTTAACTCTTAAAAGCCCCAGTTTAGATGATGAATTGCTGCTCTCTCAATAACGTACAAGATGCTCCCCTGAGACCTTCAATTTTCTTCCGAAGAGTTCTGCCCCACGGGTGTTTTGGAGGAACTGTAGAACTGGCTCCACTTCTGATTTTTACACTAAGTTCACACTAAGTTCCTTGGGGAGAAGAAGGCTGTGATGGTTAGTTTTAACTGTCAACTTAACACACACTAGAATCACCTTGGGGGCTGGAGACATGGCTCAGTGGGTAAGAACATGTACAGTGCTTGCAGAGGACCCGAGTTTGGTTCCCACCACCCATGCTGGGATGTTCACAACCACCAGGGGATCTGGCAGCCTCTTCGGGTTCTGTGATCACCTGTACGTAGATGCACCATCCACACATGGACACACAAAATTAAAAAATTAATAAAAACAAATCCTTAGGAACTCCTGGGAAGGGAGTCTCATTGAGGGATTATGTAGATTAGGTTGGCCTATGGGCATGTCTGTGGGGGATTGTCTTGATTACTGGGAAGCCCCTCCTACTGTGGGTGGCACCATTCCCTGGGCAGAGGATCACAGATTATATAAGAGGGAAGAAAGCAAGGTGAGCAGTAGCATGGAGTGTTAATCCATTCTCTCTGCTCTTGACTGCAGATGTCTTGTGACCAGTTGCTTCATGCTCCTGCCACTGTAACCCGGAACTGTAAGCTAAAACCCTTTCTCCCTTAACTTGCTTTTGTCTGCATATTTTATTACAACAACAGGAAAGGAAACTAAGGCATAGTGATATCTCACCTGGTGACCCAAACAGCAGGGGTGGAGGATGTGGGGACTTTGGCAAGCCTGTGATGCCTGCCCCTCACTTTTGGTATCTGAGCTAAGACTGTGTTTTCCTTTCAATCATTAAAATAAAATGTGATAAATCTTCAAGCAGTTTAATTACATGGATGCTTGTTCTCTTCCTCTGCAAAATGGGGATAAAACTCTCCAATTTGACAGAGGACTGGAGATGGTGCTTGCATACAGCAGGCACCGAGTAAGTAGGTAACGGTGACAATTAGTATGTCACCATGGTAATGACTGTTTCAAAGCATGATCTATTTAAAAACGTTTCTTAACGCATTTTTTTTTTAAATTTTTTCTTTCATTTCTTTATCAACCCCCACCTCCCAGAACTTTCTGCATGAAAGCTGTGAGGTGTTCCTAAATATGAAGAAGAGAGAGATTCAACTCAGAATAGAGACGTCATTGTGGTTTGGATGTCAAATGTGCCCCACAGGTATATGTGTTTGAACCTGTGGTCCCAAGCTGCTGCTGGTATTTTTGGGAGATTGTAGAATGTTTGTGAGTGGGACCAAGCTGGAGGAAGTAGATCCTTGTGGTGGGAGGGGTATGAGGTTTATAGCCTGTCCCACTTCCTGTCCTGGCTGTGTTTGCTGGTCTGTGGAGAGCTAAGTGAGCAGCCTCATGCTCCTGCTGTCTCACCTTCACTGCCAGGATGGACTGGATTCTCAAAGCGTGAGCCAGAATAAATTCCTCTTCCCTTCTTGTCAGGTATTTGGCCACACAGCTGAAAAAGTAGCCAACATGAATGTTCAAGAGTAGTCACAGGAAGGCCAGTGTGTGCTAGAAACGCCCCAGCCTTCCTAAGGGAGCCCAAGGAACAGGCTAATTTAATTCTTCATGGGCTTTAATGGTAACATGGGAGCTTTCTAGATATATTTGGGGACACCTGAACCCAGCAAGGAATTGGACATATGTGGCATTGCAGAGGGATGGATGAAAGGAAGGCATGTGTGCCCAGGATAGCCACCACATTTCTGGGACACCTGAGGGGTCCTACATGCCCCACACATGAACTGAGAGCATGTTTGCACATGGAGTGTAGAGGATCAGGGCAGAGATTCCATGGTGTGAGGGGCTTATGGCCAGAAGCTGAGGGTACCAGTGGGAAGCCTAATTGAATCGGAGGAACCAATCAACCTTAGTAGATGCTGGCACAATGCTCAGGATGCAGACCACAGTTCCATGCCCATGACTTTGATGCTTGCTTGGAAAGAGGGTAGGAGTATGTGGAGGGGATGGTTTGGGTACAGGGAATCACTCATTTGAGAGGAAAGACTGTCTCAAGGGATTAGGATTTTTTCTAGACCAAACATGTGAAATGAGACTTCCTTTACATATTTACTTTACTATTTGAACTTTAAAAGTCTTTATCATAGTACTATGCAGTAAAAATTGTAAGTACTTATATGTTGAACAAGAGAAAGGTAAATGGTTATATGAATGTTGGTATAGCCAAAGAATGAATCACTAGGAAGCCATTAACAGAATATAAGAGATGCCATCATAGACAAGGGGAGAGACTCATTCCCATAGTTTGGATTGAGTGTTCCCTGAAGTTCTCTCTGTTAAAGGCTCTGTCCCCAGGGCAGAGTTGTTGGGAGGAAGTAGAACCTTTGAGAGGTAGAAATTTGTGGGAGTTCTTTAGGCGAATGGGGTCCACACTGTTGAAGGTGTCTGTGGGATTCTGAGCCCTTTCTCTTTCTGTTTTTCTTCCTGAGAAGGGAGGCAGACCATGTTCTGTCCCACGCTTCTGTCACGATGTGTTGCCCCATTACAGGTTGAAAAGCAACTGGGTCATTCAGTCATGCACTGGAATCTTTAAAGCTGTATATCCAAAGTAAACCTTTTCTTTTTGTAAGTAAGCATTTCAGGTTTTTGTTACAGCGTTAGAAAGCCAGCACACTTACATATGGAAAACTGCCAGAGTTAAGGAAACTGCCAGAGCTCTGAGTGGCAGGAGAGACATCCACTCAGAGCAGCTGAAGGGAGAAGAAAGAATATGTAGTATCTTATCTCAGTCTTCCTAGAAGTAGAGCCTCAAGTAGGGATTTTTGGACAAATGATGATGATGTGAGAAGAGATACACTTGGGAAAAGTGGGGGAAGGGAGCAGGACAAGGTGAAAGGAGTCAAGAGAGCATGTGGTCTTCAGGTGGAGAGTGGCTTCAGTCTGATGCCAAAGAGAGCTTTGTTGTTTAAACATCACCTAGAATTGATGTCACCTTCTGTGCTGGCCTTATGCACAGAAGCCAGTATATAAGTGCATCAGCTTGGCCAAGGGGCTCAAGATACCAAAGCATCAACTATCTGAATATATAGTTATACTTATATATAATATATATTTATATGGAGAAGGCTAAGGAAGGCCAAGCCTGCATCTGGGTTCTAAAGAAGTAGCAATAAAACCTAAAAAAGCATCAGAATGGCAGTGAACAGACAGCAGTGTGACTTCCGGGGAATGGAGGAGGAACATAAGTTGAGCTCAGTCACATACCAATGATTTATTTAAAGATGTACTTTTACCTATTTGTGTGTGTGTGTGTGTGTATATTTGTTTCTATGTATGTATGTGTGTTTATATGTGTGTAGGTGTCTATAAGTGTATGTTTGTGTGTATGTGTGTATGTGTGTGTATTTGTATGTGTGTGTGTATGTGTGCATGTGTATATATGTATGTATGTATGTGTGTGTATGTGTGTGTGTATATGTGTGTGTTTAAGCAAGGACAGGTGCCCTCAGAATGGCAGTGAACAGACAGCAGTGTGACTTCCGGGGAATGGAGGAGGAACATAAGTTGAGCTCAGTCACATACCAATGATTTATTTAAAGATGTACTTTTACCTATTTGTGTGTGTGTGTGTGTGTATATTTGCTTGTATGAATATATGTGCGTGTGTGTGTGCAGGTGCATGTGTCTGTGCATGGATATTTGATTGTATGAATATATGTGCGTGTGTGTGTGCAGGTGCATGTGTCTGTGCATGGGTGGAGGCCAGAAAATGGTGTTGATCCGTTGGGATTAGAGTTACAGGTGTTTGTGGGATGTCTGGCTTGATAAGTGCGTGCTGAGATATGAACTCCAGTCTTCATGATGATTGTGCAACAAATGTTCTTAAGCACGGAGCCATCTCTCCAGCCTCACATGCCAGTGATTTAATCAGTCCAAATGAAACCCTAGCAAACACTCTTTGATGCCAGAGTTCAGATGAGCTTCCCTGATTGGTGACATACATCAGTGTGCTGCGAAGGTGGCTTGTCCTAGGCACTGGACATTTGGTGTTTGGAGCCTTCCCCTTACTCCCCCACTGATCTCTTTGTTTGACTGGTTCTGAATTGTACCTTTAACATAAAACTGTGATCTTGGGCCAGGTGTAGTAGCACACGCCTTTAATCCCAGCACTCAGGAGGCAGAGGCAGGCACATCTCTGAGTTCAAGGCCAGTCTGCTCTACATAGTGAGTTTCAGGCCAGCTGGGGCTACAAGGAGACCCTGTCCCCCAAACACCTGCCCCCCCCCAAAAAAAAACCTGTCTTGTGATCTTAAGTGTAGCTCCTGCCTGAATTCAGAGAGGCAGTCTAGTACCTCATGGAAGTGGTGGGAAGCTCTGCATTTCAGCTGGTTGTTCAGCGTGATCTGGGTACTTTTAAGCTTGTGACTAGTGTCTGAGGTGATGGTGGTCTTTTGAGGGCCTATGTTCCTACCTTGTGAGATCTGACATCATTCCACACTGTTATATTGCCTTTTCAAAGATATTTTTTACAATGTTATACTTTAATAAATATTAAAACATGCATTTTCCAGACTCAATAGTGAGTGTCCTCCAAATTCATCACCTTCAGGATCAGAACTACAGAAATCTGCATTTTAAACAACTGTCCCCACTGATTCTGATCCCGTCACTCATTATCTAATAATTGGGCCTTTTTGAACAGGAGACAACTGCTTGGACCCGTTCTGGCTTTGGCATGCTGGATTTGACAGACTTGAGCCCTATGGTTATAATATGATACCCTCATTTTCCTGTTTGGGATTTGTACTCATAAAGAAGATCCTGGCTAGGATCTGTAAAGTGAAGAAAAGATCAGTCTCCTGCTAAAGGGTGTTTGGAGAGCTGTCTACTCTAGACTTTAACTTCATTCTATTCTGGAGTCCACTGAGGAGACTAACAAAGGTCCAGGCGGTGGGACACCACAGTGTAGGCCAGGACAACAGAAATGGGCAAGGCCCCTGTTGGTCCTGTGGTACTTTCTTATTAAGCTGCAGCCTCTGTTTCATGATAGAATTGTTTCATGTTTTTGTCTTCTTCTTTTCCCAATTTCTAATGCAAATAGCAGTCCTCAGAAAAGCAACATTTATTAAATCAGGAGGATTACAATATCAATGGGAAGTTATCATGCAATAACCTTCTATTGATTTGTGTATTGCCAGTAATGAAATCAACTGGAATATTATTTATTAAACATATTGATTAGCAAAAAAATAATTTGCAGGGATGGAAACCTGGCTCCACGGGGGCCCACTGAGCCTTTTGTGTGCATACACCATTTTCTTTTATTAGTATAACTAGCACCTTGAGTATCTCGCCTAACACAGAACTAACCCCAGATGCCTTTCCTTTTGGGATATTCTATAGGGGTAGGGAAGACCTACAGCCTGTTAAGGATGACCCTCCTGGGTTTGGACATTTGTTCAGTCTGCCAGGGACAGGCTGTCATCTATTTTCTGCAAAGACTGGATGAATTGCTTACTGGATGAGTAGTTTCCTACTTCTGTTTATTCCAAGGTAGAGGGAGGACCTGGGTAGGGACTGGTGAGCTGGAAAAGGAATAGAGGAATAAGATTTTTGTTTAGATGCTCCACAAATCAGAAACTGTGACTAAGTTTTTGGTGGATTTTTTGGGGGGACATCTCTCAAAGTTCATGAGTGGGAAGGAGACAGGGGAGGGAGAAAAGTCATCCCTGTGTGTTTTTAACTGAAGGGAATCTTTTTTGCACAACTGGGGCTCAGTTCTGCTGAGAAGCCCTGATAGTGTACTAGACGTGGTCTCAGAATCATCAACCAGTGGGCCAAGGAGCTTGGGTCTTCACCACTAGCTCCGGCCTCTCGTTGGCTGAAATCTTGTCCTGGCGCACCATCTTCCCTGGCATTTCTAGATGATTGCATGTGATGATTGCCCACAGCTCTCAGACAATGTGTAGCCACAGGAGATAGGTTCTTGAGGCCAACACCCCCCTAATGGATGGAAACTGCCCAGTTCAGCTTTAGAATCGCTTAAGGATACAAGAGGGGTATGGCAGGACTCAGATAGCGCCTGCCATAGGCACACAGACCCTGTCAGGGCAGGGTCTCTTCACAGCTCTCTTTGACGTTTAACTCCTACCTCAGAGTCCCTGAAACCTGGAGTACTCTCTCCGCCCCTTTGGAGAGGGGTCTGAACTTTTTTTGTTAATGGGCGAATCCAGGAGCAGGAGGATCAAAAATGACAAAAACACACGTGTGAGTGTATACTGCGTGAAGTTTAGCTCATCCATCCTTCACAACAGTCCTGGATGGGACAGTCACTAGCACGTCTGTTTTACAGAGGTGGAAACAAGAATTCAGCAACACCCAGAGCAGGAGTGAGAGACCTGCAATTCAAGCCAGCATGCCTTACTCTGAAGTATATAATTTGGTTCTGAGCAGATTAGTTCAGAGTTTGCCGTCAGGAGCCATCTTATCTGGCACATTTCCATGAGATTTGTCCAAGTTCAAAGAATTTCTCTACTGCATCTCAAGGAAGGCCAACCTTCCTCTCCTTCATATTCACAATTCAAAAAGTTTCCTGCATCTCTGGTTAGCTCAGGCAAAGTAGCTGATATCTAAAGAAGAAGGCTGAGAAAACATTACTGACACCTCCCAACTTGACCTTGTGGCGAGGAAGGGAGCTCCGAAAGTATAGACAGTCCTGAAAGGTCAAGGCCATACTCTAGACTCTGGGTGTAATCTTCAGGCCAGATATTCAGATGTGGGGCAAACTCCGATTGATAAAACCACGGCCTGTTAGAATTTTGGGGATCAGCTGCCTCACTGGGGGCTTCAGGACAGAGACACTGCCCAGGGCAGTGGTTTGAGAGTGTGACCATGGTAGAACATGTGCCAGATCAGGCCAGATCAGGAGGAGGAGTCTTTATCTCTCCCTTGAGTATGGGCTAGCCTTAGGGATTTGTGGCGAACAGCTATCATCCTATGTCAGCGAGGCTATGTGGCTTCTGAGCTTCGTCCCCCACCACAAGATTGTAAAACGTACACAACTTCTACCTCTCTTGGAGGACAGACACACGTAGAGCTTTGAACTTCTGTGGAATGAGTCTGGGTACGCTGACGATGCCTCTCGAGACACCGTGCAGAGCCAGAGAAAGATGTCCAAGTAGCCACAGCTTTCTCACCGAGTTCGCCCCTTGTAGGCACCTGACGGTTGAGTGAGTGAGCCTTCAGATGTTTCTAACTCTGCAGATGACAGACATGACTGGAGGGGACCAGAAAGATTCAGTAACAGTGCTGAACCCAGTGATACTGGAACCTCAGTCAAAGGAAAACCCAGAAATATCAACCTTGTCTTTGAAGTTAACAAGTTTGATATTTATTATTAGTGCGTGTGTGTGCGTGTGTGTGTGTGTGTGTGTGTGTGTGTGTGTGTGCATGCGCATGTGTGCACATGAGGTGTATGAATCAGTGTAGGTGCATATGTGCATGGAGTCAGATGACAGCTTTTGGGAGCTCGTTCTCTCCTTTCTCTGTGGGTCCTGAGTTAGGCCATTGGGTTTGCACAGTAAGCACCTTCACCTGCTGAGCCACCTCACTGGCGCTATAGCTTTGATATTATTCATGGGTAATTGCCTCCATTTTGATTTTTAGAAAATATTATTGGTTGAAATATTTATGTTAATTACTGAAATTTTGGCACCCACCATAAAATTGATACTCAATTTTGCCTTATCCTAGTCCTGCCTTGTGTGAGATCTTATCTAGAACATATAGTTGATCCTAGTGAGCATTCAGAACAAACATCGGTAGCAATAATGTTGGGCTGATTTGTTTAGCAGCAGTAGCTAACTGATGCAGGGTGGCATTTGACCTGTCTGGTCTTTAAGCCTGGGTTTAAATACTGACTTTACTACCAGTTGGCTCATGTCAGTGGACAAGTCATTGGATCTAACCTTGACATACTGAGGTGATCAAGTGCCAAGCAGGCATAGCACTCTTTCGTGGGATTGTTGAGAGGATGACGTGAAATAGTCAATGCAAAGTGTGCAGTAAATATTCAGTCATAGTCATTCCCTTTTGCTTTCACTACCATTGTTAGACTGAATTTGAGAGAGAACCTGAGCTCATTCCAAGAAGCCATTTGTCGGTTATGTTGTGTGACACCAGAGACGACTGCCCTTTGAGTTACATTCCTATGTCCAGGTGCGCGTAAGTGCACAATCTACCCAGACTGGAGACACCAGCGACGTAGGGCAGACCAAACACACATGGAGCTCTCAGTAAGAATAATAATCTGGGACTGAGAATCTCTGAGTTACAATGGAGCTGTGTCGTCAGAATTAAATGACTGCACTTGTCCTCCCTTGCATTTTAGATGTGAACATATGTAAAGTATATGCATATGAGTGAATGGGCCAGGGGTGACAACTCTGATATCTGAGTTTGTTAGGCACATTTATGTATGACTTACCTGTGTGATTTTGCATCTCTACATGTCCGTGTTGTAGAGCTCTGTGTGTGAATGTGTGTGTGTGTGTGTGTGTGTGTGTGTGTGTGTGTTTGTGTATCTACGCATGAGAAGATTTAACTCCAAGAAGGCAGGGCCACATGCTTAACGCAGTCACTGGTATGGAGTAGGCACTCAGTATTTACTGAATGAATGAGTTAATGAGTGCTTGTGTGTGCATGCATGTGTGCCCATGTCTATATGTGCATGCCCATGTGCGAGTGCAGCTGCCTGTTTTTCTGAGAGTGAGGGATGAATGACTCAGTGACTGTGTGAGCAGGGGATTCTATATCTGATCACTGGTCTAGGGTTCTCTAAGTCTGGAGGGTGGGGGAAATGCGCTTTCTTGTCCTCCCTTGACCCCTGAGTAAGTTTCCACCCTCTTCTCTGTGGCTCCCCTGCCTGGAGAGCTGTCCTCCTCAGCAGCTTGGAGCCAGCCCCCGTTCGGACCTTTGCTTTTGCGTGTCTTCCGGAGCACACAGATGGCAGGAGCAGAGAATCGGAAGCGCTTGGCAAAGAAGCAGCAATTCACTCTGCAATCCCTTCGTATTCATCTCAACAATGCTTGCTCTGATGGGTTTGGAGCGCTGAATGCAGCTTTCAATGTGCAATCCGGCAGGAATTACGGTGCTGTGTGGCCCTCATCACGTCCACTTATTGTCAAGTGTTGCCGAGAATTCTCCCACTCGGGATGAGGGAACCACTTGTTTTAGTAACTGATTTCCGAAACCTCCTGTGCACTAGGGTTTCTGTGAAGCTCCTGGTGATGTCTTATTGTTCCTGGCGTGTTCTGGACATTTGTGTGCTCTGCTGAAGGCTGTAAATTGCTATAATGTGAGGAAATGAGATATAAAAATAACTCAGGGGCGGTGCATGCTGGAGGAACTCTGAGATTGGCACAGCCTTTCTAGTTCTGCTTCGAGGCCCAGGAGCATCTTTTGCTAGCCAGACTGGGAGAGGCCTGACATACCTTGGAGGGTTTCCTTCAGAATGGACTGACCCCGTCTCAGCTTTCTCAGCTGGGCTACTCAAGAAGTGTCTGGGGAAGTGGGGCATGGTGGGTCAGCCTGGAATCTCAGGACTTGGGAGGCTAAGATAGGAAGATCACTGGGAGTTGGAGGCCAGCCTGGGCTACATAGTGAGTTCCTGTCTCAAAATGAAAAAGAGTAGCAGCAACAGCAAATAAACAATAAAAATGAAGTGCAGGGAGCTCTAGCCTCAGGAAAGCCAAAGGACTGGTGTTAACCCATAGGCTGGCCCAGAAGCCCATCTCCTAGGTGATTCTAGATCTCATCAAGGTGACAATCGAGATTGACCATCACATACAGGTTTTGTTCTGGCTGGGAGTAATGTGGCTCCTTGACTGCTCAGGTGGCCCTATGCTCTCAGATATGTTCAGTGATGACCCCCTTCTCATCCTGTTGGGGGTCAGCTCCCACAGCTGCTGGTTTCCCAGGATGGTAGGTAGGCAAGTTTCAGCTAGGACTGGCCAATGTAAGGCACTGAGGACTGGATGGAGGAAGGAGGAGCTAGGAAGTTTCTCTGCTTGCTCTCCTCTCTGACTGGTCAGTATTATACTTGTTCTCTCACATAATGTAATGACACTTTGAGGGAGTGTTATTAATAATACATCCATAGAAGAAAGCTTAGGACCCCTCAAAGAAGGCCTGATGCCTCTAGTAGTACGTGAGTGCGGTGGTTGGATTTGAACTTGAGAGTTTTATTCCAGAGCCCAAGTGACAGGTTATGTTTTTTTTTCTTATTTCTAGTAACAATTTCCAAACTACAGTTGGTGGTGCTGTAGTCCCACACCATGCTGCACAGGAAATAATTGTGTTTCATGGCAAAATAAAGTTGGAGAGCATGGTATGTTCCATCTCGAACCTGTTGTAGAGATCTTTAATGCACATTGGCACATTAAAGGCCTTGAAAAGTTATGCCTCAAAGTGTCACATTTATTCCAATGATCTTCAAATTGTTCTGCCATGTTCTTCCTTGTAATCCTTTGAAAATGTTCTTTAAGGTAGGTGATTCAATGAATATGTTTTTGAAAATATACAAGAGGATTCATCTTGAATATATATACATATATATATTTATATATCTGAAAATTTATTTTGGGAACCTAGGTCTCGAAATGTACATTGGAAAGTGCCTCACTGATGTTGCTTGTTATGTCTTGCTTAGCTCCTGAACCGTTCTCTCCTAGCTCATCAGGCTGTCCTTGGTCCTGCCTGAATCTTCGTAGACTTAAGTATCCTCTCTGAAGCATCCTGAAGTATCTTGAAAGTGGAAACAACACCTTCCTGTAACTCCCATCCATGCATCCTTTTTCTCCTAGGGCAGGTCTTTGACTTTTAGAATGTGTCTACCATGTCACTTTGGCCTTGCGTCATCTGGTTCTTTCAGAACTTTAGTAGATTTTCTCAGCATACAGAGGACCTTCATTCTTGGAAGCTGGTGCTCTGAGCCAACCCACAGAACTGGGGTTTCTTGGCCAGATCCAGAGGTGAGAACAGACCTCCTGCACTTTGAATTTCATGCTTCTATTAATACTGACATTATTCATATTGTGGATCATGTCTCTAGTTCCCACATCGTGGTATATGATATGAGACTGGACCTATATATGGTCTGTATTAGTTACTTCTGTGTTGCTATGGTCAAAATACTGGACAGAAACAGCCTAAGGGGGAAAGTTTTATTTGGCTCATGGTTGTAGCACATGGTGCCAGGGAAGGCATGGGGAAGCAGCTCAGATCATGCTGGTGGGGACATGTGGAGGAGACCAGGAAGCAGAAAATATGACAGGAAGTAGGGGTGAGGTATAACCTTTAAAGACCTGATCCTCTTCACCTACTTCTATCAATAAAAGTTTACAGAGCCTTCCAAGATGGCACTACAGCTGGAGAATGAACATTCAAAACAGGAACCCATGGAGGACATTTGAGATTTAGCCGTAACACAGTCTGTGCTCGTTAGTTTCAGTTGTCCACTTGGCACACCTGGGTAGAGGGGGCCTCAACTGGGGAATTTTCCCCATTGGACTGGTCTGTGGCCATGTCTGTGGGGTATTTTCCTGATTGTTGAGTTATGTGGGAGGGCCCCGGGTCACTGTGGGTGGTACCACCCCTGGGCAGGTTGTTCTGTGTTGTATAAGAAAGCAGGCTAAGAATGGGCCAGAAGAGCAAGCCAGTAAGCAGTGTTCCTCCACAGCCTCTGTTTCAGCTCCCAACTCCAGGTTCCTTCCCTGAGTTTCTACCTTGGGCTCCCTGATGAACTGTGACCTAGGAGATGTAAGCTGAACAAACTCTTTCCTCCCCAAGTTGGTATTGGTCAGAGTATTTTGTCACAGCAATGGAGAAACAGACTAGGACAGAAATTGGTACCAGGATCCTGGGGCCTTGCTGTGACAGACCTGACCTAGGTGTTTTTCGGAGGATTGTGGTAGCATTTGGAGCTTTGGACTGGAAAAGCCACTGATTGCTTAAGAGTTTGTTGCTGTGGAGATTTGAGAAGTTATGCTAAAAGAGTTGTGGACAACCAACGGAGGCCTGGCTTGTGAAGCTTCAAAGGGAAGCAGAGACTATCAGGGCTGTTTGTGTGATCTCTTAAATTGAGAATCTGTGGGTTCTGGTCAGCTGGGGCTGAAGACTTGGCTGTAATTGAGACCAGAACCACTGAAAGGAAACCTTTGTTTTATTGGGACAATTGATGCTGGTTAGCTGGGGCTGAAAAATCAGATGTAAGTAACAAGAGACCAGCATCACGGTGGCAAAATCCTCTGGGAAGTATTTCTTCAGGGACAGCACACAGAAACTGTGGTCCAGAGGTAGCTGAGCCTCCATCTCTAGCTGGAAGCAGGACTTGGTAATGTGTAAGAGTCTCCTGCATAGTTCTGGTGTTGAAAGCGTGAAGGGGTCACAGAGAACAGCTGAGGCTTGGCACTGTGAGAGGCCAGGAAAGGCCACTGGTGAAAGTGCAGCTTCAGTTGCAGTGAAGACCCCAGGATTGAAGGGGTCACAGAGAGAATCTGAGGGTTTGCACCCTGAGAGGCCAGAAGAGGACATTGGTGAAGGTGCAGCCTCAGTTTCAGTGGAGATCCCAGCTTTTTGGAGATGCCGGGACCATGGGACGACCACCAAGGGCAGCAGCAGGTGTGGACTGGAGCTTGCTTTTGCCTGTGAGACGAGCTGTGTGTGCTGTGGACAGCAGTCAGAGAGGTGGAGCTGCCAGAACCCTTTGGAACCCAGAAGATTGTGAGTGAACCCCAGATGTCCAGCCTTGAGCTATTTTGCAGGACTTAGGTTTTGCTTAGTTGTGCCCAATTTTTCCATTTTGAAATAAGATATTACTTGTGACTTATTTTGGATTTTACAGGAGCCCACAGTTAAGAGACTTTTAAAAAAGACTATGGACTTTTAAGTGGATTTTTTTTAAGGGCTGTGGACTTTGAAGGTTTTACTGCCTTACGTTGTGATACTGTTAACATCATATCTTGGGGACAAGAAATGGAAAGGTTATGGTTTAACAGTGATGTGTCTGTGTGTCAAGTTGACAAGGGGTCAATCGTGCTGCATAGCTTTAGTTGTCACACCTGGGTTGAGGGAGCCTCAGCTGGGGAATTTCCTCCATTGGACTGGCCTGTGGCCATGTCTGTGGGGTATTTTCTTGATTGTTGAGTGATGTGGGAGGGCCAAGCCTACTGTGGGGTGGTGCCACTCCTGGGCAGGTTGTCCTGTGTTGTGTAAGAAAGCAGGCTGAGCATGGGCCAGGAGAGCAAGCCCGTAAGCAGTGTTCCTCCATGGCCTGTGCTCCAGCTCCTGCCTCCAGGTTCCTGCCCTGAGTTCCTACCTTGTGCTCCCTGATGAATTGTGACCCAGGAGTTGTAAGCCAAATAAACCCTTTCTTCCTTTAGTATTAGTCAGAGTATTCTGTCACAGCGATGGAAAAACTAACTAGAATACAGTCCAAGCTCCTTGCATGAAATTTTTAATTTCATGCAAACTTCTGTCAAATCATCTCTCCTGATGTATGCATTTGCAATGGTTTTAGGATCTTATTGCAAGGCCTGGGGAGTGTCTCTATCAAATGCTGCTTCGTTAGTTTCTCCTTTCATCCCTGTGTGTTATTACCTCTGGCATCGTAGTTCACTCATTTCCTCTTGGATTCATACCTGCAGTCTATGTTTTCATTCAAGTCATTGATAGAGAAAATATTGAGTAGATTAAAGTCAGCCATACTGACTATGATTCACCTGAATCAGGCCTTGGTCTGTGTCACTAGACAATGATTTGGTTTTAAAGATATTTATTACATAATAGTCAAAAATTGTAGTCTTACTCAAAAGACTTGACTTCTCCAAATATTCAAGAATATTTATCAAACGTGTTTTGGAGCTGGATCCTTGGATCTTTCTCAAGCTGGCTTTAGCCATGCTCATGGTTTCAAATTGTCTGTATGTATTTCTCAAACTCTAAGCTTAATATATAGTGAAGAAAATCTCTAAACACACAAAACTGGATACTTTTCCATCGCCCTATCCATCCAAGTGGCATGTTCTAAACTCTACACACACCCTTTTACCACAGATGTTCTTTTCCTGTTTTACCTAGCTCAGAGAAGGACACAACTTCCCATATAGTGTTCAAGACGTATCTGGATATTGGAAGGCATCCGATCACTACTTAGACCTGCAGATTCTTTTGTAAAACCCTGGCCTCTTTCTCTTCTAGACACCGTCAGTGAAGGCTGGCTGCCGACCTCATTGCCTGGGTGAAGTCAGTCAGTTATTTCATCTTCTTGCTTCATTGTTTTTGCTTTCTATAGGCCATCCTTACAGAGGAGGCGGAAGAGTGTTTCTAAAAGACGCACTCAACTTGTTCACCCTTTTCTTTAAAGACCCTTCGATGGCCACCCATTGTTTGCTGGATAATGTGCCTACTCCTTAACTGAGAAGTTTTGGGAAGAATTTTTATGAATTGGCTCCTGCGCCTTTCTCTAGCTTCTTATTTAACTACTCTTCCCCTGCCTTTCATCTTCATCCAAGTAGATACTGCATCTCATGAACATGTTGGAAGATTTCCATCACTGGGCTTTCTCATGTGTAGTTATCTTTTTGTTTTTTTCTAAGTCGTCACCTATTTGTTTTTAGGGACTCAGTTTAGACTCTCTGACCCTCCAGGCCTGGATTAGAGGCTCCTCTTTTGTATCTTGGGGTCTGTTATATTCAGTAAAAATAGAGATCATTCCAGAAAGACCTAGTGCCCTTTGGACTAGAATAGTACCTTAAAGCCTGATGCAGTGATAGGACACTGCGAGGGGTTTCACAGTTTCTTTGGTGAAACCAGCTCCACTATATTATTAATGACTTAATGTCAGACGGAGTGTGGGAAAGGCATGATCCATAATTAAAAGGAATCCTTACTGCCAAACAACTGTATTAGCAATGACTTGGAAGCTAGAGGGAGGCAGGAGCGACTCCACACTTTTCTGGCTCAGTGTTTTATGCATACCACATCCTCCCTGGATGACAAAAGGGAGGTAGTCTCCCCATGCCAGGAGCCTTTTCCTTTTCTGCCTCTTCCTTCCTCACCTTAGACTCTAGTCTCGTCCAGCTTACCTCAGCAAATAAAGGGCTGGGATGTAGATCTTTTAGGTCTTTCAGGTTGTGCTGTTAGGAAGGAAATGGGCCCATTAGGTCCAGTCTTGGAGAGAGGAACCTTTAAGGTATGCAAACCTTTTCTTCCTTATATTGATTCGGGTTGTTAGTTTTACCGGATTATCCACCTTTGTTCTGTTCTTTGCCAAAGATTGTTGATACTTCTCTATCTTCTTGCAAGTCATAGATCCCTAGAACATTAGTCAACTCCGCAATCTGGGAATGGGAGTAACTCCATTTTGCTATGGCAAGAAGAAAGGAAAATGATAACAATAACTATAGTAAAGCCCAAATACTTATTGTTAGGATACAAAATGCCTTCTCCTAGGCATGCTCACATTGCTTATTTCCTTATCATCAAACTCATGCTTAGCTATATATTGCTTAGGTATTTATAGTGAAAGCATACTACAGGCAAGACTGATACCTGGGGCTGTGCTTGGTCTAAGAAAATGTGTAATTCCTGAAGAAAAATGTGTCTTGATGTCCAACTAAAACCATCGGGATGTGTTGTAGTTACTCCTTGGTATTGCAGTGGAGGTCAGCCATGCTTAAGTCATTTCTAATTATATAATAGGATACTTACTGGTCCTCTCAGCATCCTCACATCTCCATCTCTGCACGTTGTTGAGGGTGTGGTCTCCTAATGGCTGTGGTTTCTTTACTGAAGCACTGTCATTCCTTCACGGATCCACCTGCCTAGCCCTTTCAGTTCTAAATAGAGCAGAAGAGCAGAAGGTCACAGGTCACAACAACACCAAAAGGTTCCCATGAACACTCCCTGCACTGCTCATTAGCATATTAATGCACAGCCTCCCCACTGAAAGGTGAGCAAAGTTAGGGCTCATTTAATTGGAAATCTAAAAGACAGCATCTGCCACAGCCCACTGGAATTTATGCATGTCTGTCATGATGAGGTTGGAGGGAATAGATGATTCATGGTAGGATTGCTTGCCTCCTGATTTACAGCCCATCATTTACATGTCACTAAAGTCAATTGGCACATGGGAAGGTCATACTCAAGTGAATTCAAGCTCACTAAATCTCTGCAGGCCTAGTCTTCTAGTCAGGGTGTGACCAATGACCAGGGAACAGAGGGAAGGTCCAGGGCCAAGATACTGGTAGAAAGGACAGTGGCTACCCCCAGGGACGCTTGACTTCCTGGTTGACAATGGGAAACTCTAGATTCTGGACCATTGTTAAGAATGTGAGATCTGGAAGGAGATAGTTTGGTTTCTATCCCTGACCTTTTCTAGTTCTGTTTTCTCCATCAAAATGTCAATGATGACAGCTTCAACCTTATAGGGTTGTGAAAACTAAAAATGAGATACATTAAGTGCTTAGAACTAGGCCTAGATTACGATGGTGGTTGGTGTGTGTTAGTTATGGGACTTGAGAGTCTATAGTTGAAATGGCTCATTTTAGATCAAGATTGCTTGTGTTCAAATTCTGGTTCTTTTATGTAGTAGCTGTAAGAGTGAGGAACATGAACTTAGGGTTCCTGAATCTTGATGTATGGATGTAACAATAATAAAAATAACAACAACAATAATAAATAATAATAGCAGCAATAATCCTAGTGAATTTAAGTAAAAGGAGGTTATACAGCTAGAACATTCTAAGGTGTGAAGTCTGCTGTTCTTTGTGTGTGTGTGTGTGTGTGTGTGTGTGTGTGTGTGTGGTGTTTGGTATGTGTGTGGTACATGTGTGCGTGCCCGTGTGTGTATGCAGAAAGCAGAGCAAGATGCTAGGTGTCTTCCTCTGTGTCTCACCTTTATTGTCTATTTAAGTAAGGAGGTTATACAGCTAGAACATTCTAGGGTGTGAAGTCTGCTTTTCTTTGTGTGTGTGTGTGTGTGTGTGTGTGTGTGTGTGTGGTGTTTGGTATGTGTGTGGTACATGTGTGTGTGCCCGTGTGTGTATGCAGAAAGCAGAGCAAGATGCTAGGTGTCTTCCTCTGTGTCTCACCTTTATTGTCTTGGACAGGGTCTCCTACTAAACTGAAAGCTTGCCATTTCGGTTAGGCTGATTGGCCAGCAAGCTGGGATCCACCTGTTTCTGTTCCCCAATACTGTGGTTGCAAGCATGTGCAACCACGCGTAGCTTTTTCCTTGGGTGCTGGGGATTCAAACTCAGGTCCTCACAGGAGTGTGGCAAGTGCTCTTACCACTTAGCCATCCCCCCAGCTCAAGCTTGCTGTTCTTAAAGACAGCAGTGTGGAGCAAGGTCATGATTCAGCCTGGCTCTAAGTGGATCTTGATCCATTTTAATAAATGGTAAGCTGGCCTGTTGGCTCTCTTCTTTTGCAATTTACATTTTGTTATGCTTTATTTTCCATTTTTAATTGAAATAATAATTTCATATTTTTATGGGATGCATTGTGATTTTTTTTTTTGATGCACACACAGTGGAGTGATTGACAACAGTCCCATTTCCTCTCTACAGGAGCAAAGATGCATCTTTGTTGACATGTTTTCAGAAACAGCTCTGGGCTCTTACTGTTCCCTTCGTTAGGCTTTCCTGGGTCTATGTCTTCAAAGTATCCTTTTCAGAATTTACCTTCATCCTACAGACACATCAACTCTCCTTGGACTAAGGGATTGATGGTTTTTTTCACTTCACTACTACTTTGAGTTTGAAACATGCAGGTGCTAGCAAATGGCTTTTTCTGTGTTGAAGGCTGCACTGCTATAGTTAGGCTTTGCCTTCGCCCATGTCTAAGATATAGGGAGAATGTTTATGGATTTAAGAAGCAGCTCAACTCCCTTCACTTGTAGCATGGAGCTCTCTTCTCTATGGACTCTGGGTTTCCACCCGGGTGTCCACCTGCTTTGACCACTGGGCATTAAAACCTTGTTGATGCACATACAGAGCAGACATCCCAAAGCACACAGAGAGTGGACTTGCTAAAGAAACATGTGCTGAGTAGAGGAAGTGATGGATAACGTGCAAAAATTAGAGCGCGATTTTTCTCTACCCTTTCTTTTTTACAGAGAGTAAATAAGCGATGCCTTTTGGAGGTAAAATGTACAATCAGCATTTTCCTTATCAAAATGTTATTTTCAACATTAAAAAATCTCAGTGGGAGGTGTCTTTTGGAAAAGTTAGCTGACTTATTTTTAATGACGTTTCTGCAGTTTAAAAGCTCTATAAACTACTTGTGACATATTTTAGAATTAATAATAGTATTTACTGAGTACAATCTCTGTGTCAAAGGCTGAGCTGATATTTGACATATCAATTTCAAGGTAACTACAGTAAAGGAAAGGAGGACCTGAGACTTTTCTAGGATATCTTTGAGAATCAGGCCGGGTGGTGGTGGCAACTGTCATTTCCACTGGCGTCCCATTGATCTGAATTCACACTATGATCCAACCCTCCCAGGACAAAGTTAGGAAGAAGGAAAATTATGTGAATTATGTAGGTGTTCAGTGCTATTAAGTACTGCCTACCACCTGTCATTTCTATTTCACTCACCAGGAACCAGAGGTCCATAAAGTTAAGCAAATTACTCTGATATACACAGATGGTAATAGGGAAAATCAGAAATTAACCAGGTCTCCTGACTTTCAATTCTATGCTCTATACCTGAGGTGAGAAACCTAGGGCTCAAGGGACAAATCTGGCCCACTGTCGGGTTTGTAAATAAAGTTTTATTGGAACTCTACTATGTACCTCTGTGTAATTGTCTATAGCTGTTTTACTGTTGTAACAACAGTGTTGAGTAATTATTACAGAGGCTGAGTAGTTTACAAAATCTAAAATATTTGCTATTTGGCCCTTTCTAGAAAAAATTCAACCTATGCTTTATTCATACACACACACACACACACACACACACACACACACACACATGAGTTATAAAAATATATGTAACTCATTTTGTATCTCTCAGAACCAATTAGCAAGTAACTAGGAAGATGAAGATTCTGACTCCAGGCTGCATCAGGTAGCATTAAAATGTACCAGACTCCTGCCTCCTCCTTCCTCTATCCTGATGGAGGTCTTTCCAGTCATGAGAAAAATAGTCTAGACCTGGTTTGTGAATTGTTGGCTGGAGAGGTTGCTCTAACCAGTATCTTCAGTTTGCTTAAAGAGCAGTGTGTGTGTGTGTGTGTGTGTGTGTGTGTGTGTGTGTATGTGTGTGTGTGCACTTTAACTGAATGTAAATGCCTTTAGGCTGAGCACACCACATTAACCACCATTCCCTACTGTCTCACATGTGGATGCTTCATTCATTTATATTTCCTGACATACCTTTAAGGACATTAAAACTGGTGGATTGTTGACCACAACTTTGGTTTATTCTCTTGCAAGTTTTGCATCTTAGAGAGAAAACAGTCATATCCTTAGATGCTGGAGACTCTCCATATGGGGGTTGATTTTAGACTTTCCATTTGAGATTTGGGGAACTGAGAGTTAGGATCAAGTCAGTTCTTTAGAATACAAAGCAAACAGCTTAACTGCTCCAAGACTTAATTTTTTGCTGTCTGTGAAAGGTAGATAATCATCCTGTGATAGGCAGAATTCTAAGATAACAACCAAGATTCCTACTTCCTGTTGGATGTGCCTATCTATACTCTTCCCATGAATGTGCACGATCCATAAATACAATGCAATATCAATTTCATGGTTATGTTATGTTATATGGCAAAAGGGATTTTGTAATGAAAGAATGGTCTATAATTATTTGATTTGGGGATCATAAAAAGATAATGCTTACTGGGCTTGACCTAGTCATATGACCTCTTGGAAGTGGTAAGAGGAAGCAGTTGATTGATGCTTTTCTGCTAACACGAAAGAGTACAGATATCATATTGTAACCTGCCTGTGGAGAAGACCATGTTGTTTGCTCCTAAGGTGGCCCTTAGGAGCTGAAAGTGGTCCATACTTGACAGGCAACAATATAAGGAGATCTCAGTTATCCACCAGCAAGCAACTGGATTCCATTCACAGGATGAATGAGCTTACAGGAAGACCCTAAACTCCCCATGAGGTCCCAGCCTAGCTGCCCTGTATCTGGACTCCTGGCCCAGAGAAACTGTGAGATAATTGTGTTTTTTAAAACTGTTAAGTTTGGGGCTGGAGAGATGGCTTAGCAGTTAAGAGCATTGGCTGCTCTTACAGAGGACCCAGGTTTTGATTCCCAGCACATGGCAGCTAACAACTGTCCATAACTCCAGTTCCAGGAGAATCCAACATGTTCTTCTGATCTCCTTGGGCATTGCACAGCGTGGGTGCAGTTATACACATGCAGGCAATACACTCATACACATAAAATAAGAATAATAAAAAATATTTTAAAACTGTTAATAATAAATAAAATAATAAATAATAAAGCAAGAATAATAAAAATAATAAATAATAATGACTAAAATATTAAAAACATGTTAAGTTTGTGGCAATTGATCATGCAGTTAAAAAAATTCACACAGCTGTCTTGGCATGGCATTAGAAAGCTGAATTAAGGCGGCACATTCTGTGTCTCCTGGTATAGATCTTGGTGCATTGTATTATCAATGAAAGCTTGATGAACTCAGTTGCATTATTTTCAGAGACTTAAGGTGTCTGGGAGTTTGGCTTTTGTTTCCTTGAGAACAAGCCTTCCTTCCGGTTGTTTGGAAAAATAGCAACGTGTGCATTACTGTCTGGGATTAAGTCCATTCTTCGTAAATTATTTGTTGAAGCAGAAGCTTTTGACGAAGAGGGAGGAAACAGGAGGGGCAGAGAAGAAGCTCCATGACAATGTGGATTGTCTGGATCCCTGGACCATGAATGGCACCAAAGCGTTTCTTCAGTGTAAGGCATGGTGGTTGGGTCTTTGTTATCCTGTAATCATCCACTATAACTGGAGATCTCCTCATGGATGTAGGACAGAGGCATTTCTAGCAAGACAGATGCTGTCTATCAAGGGTGATTCTTCAAAGAATCTTTAGTTGTGATCTGCTGATGCTGGGGCACATACCTGGTGCAGGCGAGCTGAGTGGGGCACCAGCTCTATTTACTGTGTTCTCCTTTTCTTCTGGTTATGGGTGGGTAACTCAAGTTTGAATTCAGGGCCTTCATCTCTACTTTAGCCTAGTAGACTTGAAGCATCTGGTTGAAACTCTGTTTTGCTGATGATTTGAAAATTTCAAGGTTTTCCAGTCTGGCATTCTATTATTATTCACAGAGTTCAGCCATCTCAGCCACTACTCCACGATCAATCCGCCTCTAGTGCCTCAATGTCCCAGGCTCCAGTCCCTTTATGCCATGTTGGAGAGCTCAGTCCGTGACATGCTTGTAACACTTTGCTATGTGCCAGGTACTTGTGACACTTTGCTGTGTGCCAGGTACTGAATGGGGTTACCAGGGTGCTTTAAGAAAGAGGCCCTTTGTGGAATTCACCATGACTTCAGTAAAGCAATTATAGGAGAGTCCATTTTGAAGTGTTGCAGGGGTATGTTAGAACCCACTGGATGGCATCACACCTTTCCCTTACCATCCCCCACAGGGCCGTTTACTCTGCCCACCACTGTGTTGAGCAGCTGTGTTTAAATGAACATGGTGATTCGTCTCAGTGGAGCCTCTGGCTGCCTATTGTCCCACCACTGTTGCATGGGAGGCCTGTGTGAACCACTCAGCAGTTTGGAAGCCTGGGGATTTCTAGAAGAGCGGGGAGTTAGTACCATATGGAGGACAGACATCCTCCTGTTAGTACCCTGGGTAGAAATTCTGAAGAAGTCTTTCCACAGTATCTTGGAGTTACCCTGCAGGATCAGGCCTCAGTTGTCCACAGCCCCTCAATGTGTGTTTGAATTGATTTTGCTTTCTTGTTTCATCCTAACCCTTCTACTGTTTGTTGGGATTGCTTCCAGAGAAGCTACCTATGTTCAAGCCTGTGTCTCAGGTAGCACTTTTAGGGGGGCCTCAGGATATAACAAGAGTGTCTTAGGGTACCTAATATGCTACTTTCCATGAGTCCAAGGGTAGGTAGAACAGGCCTCCTAACTAAATTAGCATCTTAGCTGAGCATCAAAAGGTGACTCTGAGGCAAAGAGAGGAGGTAGAGGGAGGGTGTTTCAGGCTGAGAGAAAATACTCTTTCATCTTCCTGGAACCTCTTCATCCCTCTACACTTGGTAACCTCCTGTTCTTCAAAACCCAACATCTGTTCTTTAAACTCTTCTTTGGATGCTTCAGACATTTAGTTGTCTATGGGAATGCTTTCCACCTGACCTGCACGTCACACAAAAGACAGCTGAAGAGCAATCCAAAGGAGTCTCAGGTCCTCTACCAGGGATTTGTTGCTGCTTTAAAAATTATATCAAAACTTAATAGCTTAAAACAGCAGCTAGCTATTATAAAAACCACGGGGAATAGTATTAGTCCAAAAACATACTGAGAAATTACACATGCAATATCTCTACATGAGTCCGTGAGTATAGCTGAAGATCACATAACAAGAACAGTGCCAGACAGGAGACACCTTCCTTCAAATTGTTGGCCGGGGTGGTCCAAGAGACTCCCCAAATTACACAGGTTACTGCCACAGCCCTTGATTGCCTCCCAGAACTTGAAGATAAGACCCTATTGCTGAAGACAGGACATACATCAGACACGGGATTTGGAGCAATGGAATTGGAACTGACCTGGAAGTCACCTCCCCTGAAGGCTAGCTCTCATAGCTTTGGAGAGCATTATGCAAACTGGTAAGGGAGAACATCAACCAATGGTCCAACTCCAGCTTCAAGGCCTAATAACCACATCAGTGACTGGCACAGAAAATGACATTGGTGCAGTAGTGGCACTTTTATGGGGGGGGTAATTGACAGCTACCTAATTGTACTTAAAGCCCACTCAATGGGAGGAAATTCCTGTGTGGTACTGCAAACCTAGCCAAATACACATAGGTGGAGAGGTCATAGATCTTAGAGAAAATCTCAAGGCTGCCACATCCCTAGACAAATGCAATTTCTTATTATGTGCAAATTATGGATCCTTAAATTTACAGACAAGTATCCCAGTCACCATCCATCAAGGAAACTTCTTTTTCAACAGAGATTCCTATAGAGTTCCACAACTGGTCACACACAGAGATTGTCTGTGAATTGCCCAAGCCGAAGTGGCACATTTTTGATGCAACCTCTATACCTACGGCTCATGGAACATAGAACAAGGGATGAAGAGAACACTGATGCATCTTTCAATTCTTATCAATGAAGCTCCATCATGCAACAGAGGGTCAGGAACACAGAAGGTCACAAATGGCCAAAACTTAGAGAATAAGAATCTACAGAGTGTGGGTCCTTGGACAGGACTCCTGTGATAAAATCCATCCACCCAGGGCTCAGGGACCATTGCAGAAGAGGGGGTGGAAAGATTGTAAGAACCAGGGAGGACCATATGGAAATAGAGTCCTACAGGCTCCTGGGACCCTTCTCAATATGAACTTACAGCAATGTTGTCAGCATGCACAAGACCCATGCAAACTCAAGCAGACAAAAACCCAGCACAGAACTGTGGAAATGGGTATCTGGCCCCAATCTTAGTCGAAGAATTATTACAGATTACTGCTGGGTGAGGAAGAGCTGATCTTCTTAAAGGGAGGGAGTCTAGATAGGATGACTACGCCTCAGTGGATGAATTTGAAATGAGGGACATCTGGGGTCACTATCTTGACATGATAGGCTTTAACACAAATGACAGAATGTATGAATTTCAGTGTGTGTCAGGGGCTATGGGTGGGAGCCAATGGGGAAGGGGGTATAAAGTTGATTAAGACATTCTGTATGAAATACACAAAATTTGATAAAAAATTAAAAATTCAAAAAAAGCACATATGTTTTATTTCACAGTTTCTGTGGGTCAGAGTCAGGCACAGCCTACCTGGAATCTCAGGCTATAGTCAAAGTGCTGCCTAGGGCTGGAGTCTCAGCTGAAGTCTGACTGGGGGCAGGATCTGTTTCTACGTTTATGTGTGTGGTTCATGGCAGGATTTAGTGCCTTGTCATGTGGGCTTCTTTGTAGAACAATGTGGCACCTTGAGTCATTGGAGCAAGTATGTAAAAATAGTCAGTGGGGCAGGAGTGGATGTGAGTCAGGTGGAATTCAATCCTTTATAACCTGGTTGTTACAGTGATACCACCTGTTTGCTTTATTATATTTGTCAGAGGCCAGTTACTAGGTCCTGTTAATACCCAATGGGAGGCGATTACATAGAAATGTGAGTTCAGGGAAGTAGAGATTTGTGGGTACCATTTTAGAAGGCAAATTTGCCAAACCTCAGATTCCGGAAGTCTGGGGTAAGGTTCAAGAATCTACACTTAGGTTGGAAAGACGGATCAGGGGGTAAATGTGCTTTCTGGGAAGCTGGACCACCTGGGTTTGATCTATAAGACCCACATGGTGGAAGGAGAGAACTGACTCCTGTAATTTGCCCTCTGACCTTCACACATGTGATGTGATTATGCCTTTCCTCCCACACATAAATAAAAGTAAATTCAATAAAATAAAAAAAGAATATGTACTTTTTAGCGAGCCTATTATACCTATGGGTTATCAAACTGTGATGGGTATTAGAATTACATAGGGAGCTTAAAAGCATCTGGTGCGTAGGATACACAGAAGACCAATTAAATCAGTCTCTGGGGTGGAGTATAGGAGACAGCACTTTTTAAATGTTGTTTAGGTGATTCCAATGTGTAGCTAGGACTGATAATCTGTTACATGGACAGCTCTCAATGAACCCTGGTTCCTGATAGTCACATCCTTCCCTCTAATCTGGGTAGGGCTGTGACTTGCCTTAATCAGTAAAGCCCAGTAGATGTGAGATGTGTGCTTGAGCTCTAAGAAATACCTAGTGATGCTACCTTTGCTCTGTTGGGGTCCCTGAGCTGCCAGATGGGCAGCCAGCTGCTCTCTAGAGAGACAAGGAGAGACCTTGAAAATGCATGGTTGAGATTTCAAGCCACTATGTTTTAAGGTGACTTTGAAACAATTTGTTTCAGTTATTTTGTGTTTTAACAACTCTGCAACCTGGCTAGATTTGACTGGGTAGATATCGATGGTGGTCATTCATGTGGCTACATTCAGTAGGTGGGATGATTGTAGCTGACTGATATTGGAACCTCCTTCCCTTCCTTCTTCCCCCCTCCATCCCTCCCTCTCTCTCCCTCCCTCTCTCTCTCCCTGAGCCTGAAAACTGGAAAGCAGAAGCTACTCTGTGTTGGGAAGGCCGGCACTGGCCCAGAACCACTTTCATTGGAAGGTGACTCATTGGGTAGCTTCCTTTAGTATGACAGCTGTCACAAGAACCAGAACTTCTAAAATTTTCATGTGTAATAAATCTCCTGGGAGCATATTCTAAAGGAAGATTCTGATGTGATGTACTTCATTTAGGATAAGAGAAGCTGTGTTTCTAACAAGCTCTGGCATGATGCTGATGGTGCTGCTCCATAGACCACAGCTGAAGATTGTACTATGCATGGCCCACAGAGCACCTTGAGAAACAGACTGCTGGTTGGAAATATTTGTTAAGACATTTATGGCTTCATCCAGGGATTCTCAAGCTTCTTTAAAGCATTTGTAGCCATTCTCAGCACTTGCCCAGGAAGCCTTCTATGGATTCCTACAGGCAAAGAATCCATCTACTAGAGAGGGAAATCCTTTACCTGTGTTATTATTTGGTCATGACAACTAGGAGGGAGTTAATATGTTGGAAATAAATGAATAGATGAATAATTACAGAGTGCGCGTGTGCGCACGCACACACACACATACACACATAATTTTTCTCAATTTGACTTAGAAGGTCTAATGGAGCTAATTGGCCTTAACTCCTTCTGAGTAAGGGAAGATAAGGTTTGCCTGGGACTAAGGGCTTTTTCAGACATAAGACATTCAGTACCAAAGGATGGACAGTCCCAGGCACACTGAGTAGAGGTGAAGGTGAGCTCCCCTAAGGTCTAGCCATACTGACTCTTGCCCTCATGGCTGGCATTTTCTGCCACATCAGCACTTTGTACATTTCAAAAGCCCATCTGTGCCCGCAAAGGAGTGACTTCCTGTGTGTTGGGGCGGCCCTGGGAGGCTGGGTCTCCAAGAGACCGTTTTGGATTATAAGCCTTTGAAGACATCCACAGGGAGGGGATAATTCATTCCAGACAAAACGGCTCCCTTTGCCGTGCAAACCAGAGACCAGGAATGGAAATGAGATTTCTAATTACATGGGGCATTTTCAGAGCCACCTGCTGGCTCAGGCATGTCAGAGTTGTCTCCATGTAGAGGTGCTGGGGAGCAGGCTTGGCCTCTGAGGGCAGGCTGCTGGGAGGCCTCCTGGGTCAGGGCAGGAGCTGCAGCCTTCAAAGTCCCCTTGTAGCTGCATCCAGCTGGGTTTGCAGGGAGCTGATGCCAGGAAAGGTCTCCTCTGAACTTAGCAGTGATGCCTTCCTGCTGGTCAGAGAGCCCCGGGACTCGGAACCTGCCTTCCGTTTTATCCCTCAATGTTCATGAGCTCCTGATCTATGCTGTCTACCTAGCACTGGGTTGCGGGTGCAGATTGGGGTGCTGAGCACTGATAATAGAGGGGCTTAACAGATGTCTCTGCTCCTATGCTTCCTAGTAGACTTTCTATTCAGACAGATCCAGGTTCTGTTAGCAGCTTCCCTGTGTCTTAAATTGGCTTCCCCAGAAGGAGATAGAGAGATGGAAGTTGGGGTGCTAGAGTCCTGTATGGGAGAACTTTGGGAAAGGCAAGAGGGACAGCAGGTTTGGGCAGAAGGAAAAGTGAAATTGTGATGTATAGCCAACAAAGGCTGTGCCAACGTGGGAGCAGACTCTGGAGTGATTATCAATCACTACTGTCTGGAAGAATATTGATCTGATTATTATTAGTGGTTTTGGGTCCACTATGACTGGAGCTGTACAATCTTACTTTGCTCAACCACTGGCTCCTTTAGGAAGAACACATCAAGAGAGGCGATCTTCATCTGAAACAGACCCTGAAAGCTGACTGTTGCCGGGGGGGGGGCGTCTATCTCCAGTCTGTACCCCAGCAGATGGCAGCAAACAGATAAATGGAAGAAGTTCTGAGCAGAACACTTTTCATGTCTACCCCGGTCTTCTTTCATCCACTGGCCTTAGGAATGTAATATATTTTCTGCGTAAATTCATGTTTATAATTTGTGTTCATATATACAAATGGGGCCGATAGTCACAAATGCCTGTTGTTGTATAGCTCAGTTGAAATGACCCTGAACTGTCTTCTAAATGTCTATGTTCCTATCCACAGACAAATGCTACTTCTAGCTTGAATCAGAGAAGCTGCTCTTTGCCATGAACCGCAGTGAGGGCAGAGACTCGTGGCTGTTTCAGGCACTGTTAATAAGTGAAGGTTGAAAGCTCGCCCGAAATTGGACATTCATTTCACCCCCTCTAAGGCTCAGGGAGCATCACAGAACAGAGGATGGAATGAATGTAAGAGCCAGAAGATAGGGGAAGGGCTGTGATAGGTTGACTTTTGGACACGACACAAACATTACAGTCATGATCAGCAGCTGGTGTTGCCTCCACTGGACTTGGAGGGGACGGGGCCTGTCATCTGTCAGTTCTGGACTGGGGAGGGGCTCACGGGGTCCTGCTTCTCTCTCCTGAATTATTGGCTGTTGATGGATGCTGGGGGAGGGAGAGTAACTGTCTTTAGCTGAGTACCTACAGGTGCGATTATCAGGTTTAAAGGGACAGTTCCAAACCCATGGTCACTGGTTAAACTCAGTGCAAAAAGCAAAAAGACATGAGAAAGGGACTTGTAGGGAAGGGTGTGTGTGTGTGTGTGTGTGTGTGTGTGTGTGTGTGTGTAGGAAATAGAAGAGAAGGGCTGGTGTGGGGAACTGAATATATTATATACATGTATGAAATTGTCAAAGAACACATTTAATAAAAGATAAAAGTGGACTCATAGAGTGCTTAAAATAATACGACTTTTAAAATAAAAATCTTTTTAAATGGAAAATTGCAAACACATGCAAAACTTGCACAAAAGAAATAAGTTTAGTGTACCATCTTCTGGGTACCAATCATCCACCATCAGTGGTGACCGCCTTAGGTCAAGACCATCCCAGCCTTGTCCTACCTGTAGGACTGGGGAGCTGGGAAGTATGTATCAGGTTCAGAAACATTGCCTTTCATCTATTAGCATTTCAGATGCAGCTCTAGAAGTAAGAGATTTTTACACAATAAACATAGTCATAATATGTCTGCGTGTGGCAAATCAAATGGGCTAATTAAAATGAAGCATTTACCATCGTATTTGGTACACTGTGGGGATGTAGAGACACTAATCATATCAGAATACATCTTCTTTGGAGATGATATGTGGAGAAAAGGAAAGAGGACTTAATTCTGTTGTTAAATATGTCGCATGGATGCTGTTTTTCCTCATCTTTCACTATTCAGTCATGGAGGCAGTCAGTATAAGCTGCTCTAGGCAGCCACTGCCCAGCAACTGGGTTTGCCTGAGATGAAGACAGTTTGTTCAGAATGTCCTAGTACCTTGATTCACAGAGGAGCCTGCCTTTCTTCTAGAACATCTGGTAGTTGCTACTCAACCTGATGGTTCAGAGCCTGGGCCACAATGATCTGTGCACCAACTGTGTTTAGATCACATTTCTTAACCATTTGAACTGTGGAGAGAGTGGCACAGGTTTCCACTAGTAAAAAGATTGAGGGGAAGCAAGCCTTTGATTCCTTGAGCATGAGGGCTGGGGAGATGTCTCAGTGGGTAAGAGCACTTGCTGCACAAACATTAAGACATGAGTTCCAAGCCCCAGAACTCATATGAAAGAGCCTGGCATGGTCATATGCTCCTGTAACCTCAATGCTGTGTGAGATGAGACAGGAGTTCTCACCATGGCTTGCTGATTGGCAGCCTAACTCCAGGTTCAGTGAGAGACGCTGTCTCAAGATAATAAGATAAAGAATGGTAGAGCAGGATGCCTAATATCCCCCCCTGGCTTCCATATGTGTACATGCACCTGCAGGGGGCAGAAATGAATTCCTCAGGAGGGCTCTGGCATTTCATCAGCTCCATCTATAGCATCATTCTTTCATTACTTCTTCCTTAACCTTTTGTTTACACAATGTAATCATGTCTCCATTGAGCTAAAAGAAGCTAAGGACAGACATGTTGGTGTGCATTTGTGTGTACACGCACGCACATGGATGAGCTCTGAGCCCGTGAAGGTAACCCCACAGTTTGCACAGCACTGTCTGTTGTTTTTCATCATCGTTATTTATACTGAGCCCTAAAGGAACTCATGATATTGATATCTGAATCAAAAGGGAGATTCCAGTCCTGACGCTGAGCAGCGTGGGAGCCTTGCAGCAAAGGACACACCTCAAACTGTGGCCAAATTACCTTAGATGAACATTTATATTAATACCTATTGTTTAAAAATTGGCATGGATTGAAGCCAGCCATGGTCGAGTAAGGCCTTTGACTTATCTTCACATAGGTGGAACTGGTAAAAGAAAGGAGCCAGGGGCTCCTCTCAAGCCCATGTTACCCCTGAGGAACAGATCCTCAAATGACCTTAAAAGTAAAAATAAATTGGTTTATCTGGGCCAACTGTAGGGTCTTAAACACCCAAAGGAAAGTATAACCAAAGATTAATGGGGTCAATATAATTTAAGAGTCCATATGTATAGATAAAGGCTACATAACAAGAAATAATGCCAGACAGGAGATACCTTCCTTTGAGTTATTGGTCAGTGTGGCCCAAAAGCCTCCCAGACAGTAACCCAGCATAGAACTGGGAAAATGAACAGCAGACCCCAATCTTATCTAAAAGAATATTGACAACTGATTGCTGCTACATGAGGAACAGCTGATCTTCCTAAAACAAGGGTCTCTAGATAGGTTGACTAGATTCAGCAGACGGACAAGCACTGGGGAATGACTGGGGGTGTCGACAACACAGAGGACAATAACAGGGATGACAGGGTATATGGGATCCAGTGTGTGGGAGGGGGGAGGCTATGGGAGGGGGAGGCTATGGGAGGGTGCTATTTGGGAAGTGGGTATATAGATGAATAAGATTGTGTGGGATGTTCTGTATGATAGACACACAAAAAATTAAACAAAAAAACCAAAAAATTATATTTGAGGAGGGAGCATAAAATGTACTTCATGTTAAATAGTAGAGGTGATAAACATTACCAGTGAAATCTACCTGATGACTTTATATCCATACTCAGGTACTAAGGATCTGAGT
>NW_008352647.1:806457-838823 GCF_000622305.1 Nannospalax galili
ACAGGGTCTATAATGAGTTCAGTGTTGTATAACTGTATTAATTCAACTGTGAACCTAAAAATTTACAGCCACTTTTTTGAAAGAGATGTATCCTTGCTCTGGAATGTGTTACTGAATATGTTAAAGCTGTAATGAAATGCTTCTTCTAATCATGTGGCTACTAAATAAAAAAAATTTGCATGAAATGAGTCGGGGGCCAGGGTAGGGGTAGGTGGCTTGTCTACTGTTAGCATATGGTAGGGGAAAAGAGAAGTTTGGCTTGTGGAACCTTTGGGACATAAGGGAGGCCAATTTAAACACTGCTATGTTATACAACCAGGCCTAGGGTATCATTACATCAGCCCTGGGTATAATTCCACACTTGACATAATGTCTGGGAATCACTAATTATGAGATTCTGTATTTTCTTTTTTAAAAAAATATTTTATTTATTATTTTTATTTTATGTGTCTCGTGTATTGCCTGCCTGTAGGTAAGTGCACCCATGTCGTGCAATGCCTGTGGAGGACAGAAGAGGCTGTCGGATCCCCTGGAACCGGAGGTACGGACAGTTGTTAGCTGCCATGTGGGTGCTGGGATTCGAACCCAGGTCTTCTGCAAGAACAGTCAGTGTTCTTAACTGCTGAGCCATCTCTCCAGCCCTGAGATTCTGTATTTTCAAATCCATATTTTCTACTCTATAAAATGTGGGTCTTGCTGCTTGTAGGGAACAGTCGATAAGACAAATCCTACTATCTCCTGCATCAGATCAAGGCCTAGTTATACCTGCCAGGACTGCCCTGGCCTCATCATGAGGCCAAGAGAAGGGTGAGCAGAAGGAGATTCTGGAGTTTGATTGATTCTGGGCGAGGCCTTTACCCAAATTCAGCTGATAATCATAATAGGGACAACAAGAGCAAAGCTTGTCTGTACAAGGCTCTCACGGGAGTGCTATGCTACCCACGTATACACTTTAATTTCTCAATTAAAAGTCATCCTTTTTTTTAGAAACTCAGGGATGCTCAGCTGGCAAGCAATTAAGCAGGGATCCACTTGAGAGCTCCCCAATTCTTCTCACATTCTTTGTGTTTTTGAGACAGGGTCTCCCTGCATCCCCTCTTGGCCTGGAACTTGCTACATAGACCAGGCTAGCCTCCATCTTACAGAGATCCACCTGCCTCTGGCTCCCAAGTGCTGGGATTAAAGGTGAGCGCCACCACGCCTGGCATTACTTCTGACATTCTTATATGTCCATCCTGGCTCTTTAGCCTGATGTTTCCATGCAACCTTTATGCTGGCCTTTGAGATGAGTATGTTTCCTGCCACATCGCGAAGGAGACCCAGCTAGGAACAAGATATACTTGAGCACAGGTGCATCTCAGTCCAAGTGGTTTAAAAACTATTGGATTAGAAGAAAGTTGTGCTTGTTTAATACGCTACTCTTCAAGGCAGTCATCCGCAAGGCTTCATGTGGGAGAAAGAAAGAACACAGAAACAAGGGTGTTGAAAGTGCATGAAGTACAGAGCTGCAAACAGGTTTAACCAAGAAAAGAAGAACAGCATGGCACTCAATTTCAAAACTTAGAATGACATTTTTTCTCAAAAATTATAGGCGAACAAAGTATCTGAAGGAGATGAGGAGGAGGAGGAGGAAGAGGAGGAGGAGGAGGAGATGGAAGAAAGTATCAATAAAAAGTCTGCACATGAAAATGTTAGATTGCGTGCGTGTGTGTGTGCGTGTGTGCGTGCGTGCGTGTGTCCGTGTGTGTGTGTGTGTGTGTGTGTGTGTGTGTGTGTGTGTCTATATCCAAACCTCCAGTGAGCAAATAATTCAGAGAATGCAGAAACATGAATGGGGTTGGGGGTATAACTCAGGGTTAGAGAACTTGCCTCTCTGGGTTTTGATCTCCAGCACTGGAATAAAAAGACAAGAAAGCAAACCAGAAAAGACCAGGACTAGTGAGATGGCTCAAGGAGTAAAGGCACTTGCTGCCATGATAACCCGAGTTCGATTCCTGGGACCCACAGAGCAGAAGAGAGAATCAACTCCTGAGAGTCATCCTGTGAATTCCACATGTGCACTGTGGTACACATATGCATAAAATAAACAAATAAATGCAATAAAATTTTGGAAAAAAGATCAGACAGTTCTGCAGGCAGTGCATGCACAGGTGCGCTTTCATGCATGTAAGCAAGACACTCATAGACACAAAATACAAATAAACAAAGTACTAAAATATGAACAAACTAATCTAGGAAAATGAAAGCATCTGCACAGTAATACCAAGAACAATAAAACCACACTGTGACCGATTTGGTTGATCCAATGAACTCAAGGATAGTTTAACATTTGAAAATCTATTAATACATCAGATTGTTATCAGACCAAAGAGTAAGGACTCTGTGCTCATTAAAATAGATGCAGGCAGAAGCTTGGCATTATCCAGCTTTAAGGGAGCGGAGTGGAGATATTCCTATTCTCTTCTGTCCTTCTGAAGACCGCACAGAACAACAGATGCACAAATCTGTCTTTAATGAAGCTTGCGCCCTTGAACACACAGTTGGGAAAGTGTTTACTGAGAACAGGGAAAGGCTTTTCAAAGTGGAAGAAGTGCCTGCTTAGCCATCTTCAGGAAGAAACACAGGAAAAGCTAGGGGCTTGCTACATATTACTTATAGAAATGTACATGCATGGTATGTTTTGTGTACTGAGCATGTATGAATAGGGAAGAACTAGACAACTAGTGCAGGACCAGGCAAAAAGGCAGCTCCAGTTTTGTACACGCAAAGACAGGAAAGAGATATGGTGATGAACTCGGGAGGTCCTCTTTTTTTTTTTTTTTTAATCTGAAATGTTTTATCTCTTTTCCCTTCAACTTTACTGATGAATCATCAACTGGTAAAACTTACATGTAATGACTGGGGCGACAGATCAGTTGGCAAAGTGTTTGCTGCAAAACTATGAAGATCTGAGTTCAGATTGTGAACATCCACGTAAAGTCTGTGTGTGGCGGTGTGTGCCTTAACCCTAGAACTGGGCACTGGGGGAAGAGAGACTGCAAGACTCAAGACTCCAGAATTTGCTGGCCAGGCAGTCTAGGCGAATCAGTGAGCTCCTGATTCAATGCAAAACTCTTGTTTCAAAAATAAAAGGTGGAAAGTTACTAAAGAAGATGCTTAGGATTGACTTCTAAGCTCCACACACATGAACACACATACATGCACACACACATGAACATATATGCACATATACCATACACAAAAAATACTTACAAATATTAAAAATACAACATGGTGCTTTTTAAAAATTTTTATTTTTATTTTGTGTATGCGTGTATTGCCCGCATGTAGATAAAGTGCCTCTGTGTTGTGCAATGCCCACGGAGGACAGAAGAGGTTGTTAGATCCCCTGGGACTGGAGTTACAGACAGTTGTTAGCTGCCATGTGGGTGCTGGGATTGAGATGGCTCAGCAGTTAAGAACACTGGTTGTTCTTTCTGAAGGCTTGGGTTCGAATCCCAACATTGTGTTTTAATATACATGTGCATTATGTAACGATTGATATACTCAATCATCTCACCTAGTTACATTAAAATTATTATTGTTATTATTTTTGGAAAATGCCTTACTTTATTTGCAGATCTGCAGATTCACAGAAAATTTTATTTGTTGGCACAGTTTTACTGTATAATCTGGGATGGCCAGGAACTTTCTGTGTAACCCAGGCTGGTCTTCAGCTTGTGATCCTTCTGCCTCTGCCTTCTGAGTGCTAGATTTACAGGTGTACGCCATTATGCTTGGCTTCACATAGTTATATTTCTTATAATGAGAACTTTTAAGGTCTATTCTTAGCAAGTGCCAAGGACATAATACAATATTGTTGACTATATAGTCACATGTTGCACATGAAGGTCCTAGAACTTATTCATCTAAGAGTGGAAGTTTCTGCCTTTTGATCGACATCTCGTTCGGCCAGCCTATTGGCCTTTGGCAACAACTCTTCTATTGGTCTGACTTTTTTAGATTCCATATGCAAATAAGATGATATAGTGTTTGTCTTTCTGCATCTGGCTTAGCATAATGCCTTCTAAGTTCATCTGCATGACCCAACAACCCCATGTCTGTGTATCTATACAAAAGACAGGCAATCGCTATCTCAAAGAGTTAGCTGCATCCTAATATTCATTGCAATGTATTTTTTAATAGTCAAGCTATGAAACTACCTCAGGTGCCTGCTGCTGGATGCATAGATAGGGAATGTTTCTTTCTTTTAAAACCTTGAAAGCAACATAGAACAATATTGGTTAAATCTGAGTGGGGGGATGTCATTTTGTTATTTTATTTCTTTTAGTTATATAAATATTTGAAACGTCTCACAATTAAAAAGACAAATTTAATTAACTTTCATGGAATACATGCCGACAATTCAACAATAAGAAATGCATAGAGCTGAAAATAAGTTTCTTGAATCTCCCCTCCCCATAAATAACTCATAGGTCCACATATATTATGTCTGCAATTTAGCAAAAATGCTATTACATATTTTGTGGCATGTACGTCTCAGTAATAAGAAAATGACATATAATTACAGATGTGTATGGATTACCAATGGGGGTGTGTTCTGAGAAATGCATTGTTAGGTGATTCCTTCGTTAACCAACACTGTAAGAGTGTGCGTATACAAAGGAAGATGGATATGATGTCTCTAGGTGATAAGATGTTATGGAATCATGGTTCCGTATGTTGTCCACTGTTGACTGAAATATTGCTAGACAGCATATGACTGTAGATTCGATTTAGTGGCCAAGAGTTTAGGTACTGGAATCAAACTGTCTGGGCTCACAATTCATCTCCATTCCTACCAGATTTTGTTCTTTTCTAAGCCTCAGTTTTTCCATCTGCAAAATAGTAATGGTGATAATACTTACTATAAAATACATTCAGCTAGTCATAAAGGACACAGTATGTCTGACACACAGTGAGGATGCAATATGATAGTTATATTTCTGTACCTATTCATGCTGCTTTATGTACAGAGCAGAGTATAAGACAGGCATGGTGATGTAGGCCTTCAGTTTCAGCATTTAGGAGACTGAGCCAGGAGGATCAGAAGTTCCATAGCTACATAGTAAAAAAAAAAACCAAACAGGTATTTTGAAAATAATTGAACTTTTTTCAGATTATGGAGATCCTTAAAGCAAAGAAATCACAGTCTTCATTGGACCAAGCCCTGTGTACCTAGTGGCAGTTCCCAGTGACATGCAAATACTCCATAAGCAAGAGGTGGGCTGGGGAGTTCCCACGAATAGCCATCTGCCATTCCATGTTCCACACTCTTCAGAACAGGCACCATGACAACCTGAGAGGCTGTTTTGTAAGTGAATGAAGTGGAAGTTGAGAGACAAGATGGAGACAATCTCTGTGGGGCTATTCTCACCTGATACATACAGGGTAGAATTCTAGGAGGCATAAACCACTGAGTCCTGGTTATTTGCTGTCTATACCAGCAAAGTCTACTTGGACTCCTTTCTTGTATGGTGAAGTGCTAAGGAATGAGAGGAGGGAGAAGGGTTCCTGGCACATGTCCCCTGACATCTCCAGGACCTGATTTTCCTGGTAGTATCATTCAAATCACTATTCATTAGAGAGTCTGTTTTCTTCTGGCCCTAAGAATTTCACTGTGACAGAAATACTTAGTATATAGTTCCGGTAGATGCAACCGTGGGTTTTTACACCAGAATAAAGGCAGAACTTCAGCAAAACCCACTCCTGGGTAGTTAGGGAAGGGATATCATGGGTATTAAAGAGTTAACACCATCATTCTAGAAAGACTCTAGAATCTGGAAAGTTTTGGAATATTCCCATAATGTCCAACGTGGGTCCTTTCATTATGGCGATACTCCGAAACTTTTTGGACAATGAATACTGTTAATTTGAATTCTTTAAAGATAATCATGTCTTCATTTTGTTATGCTGTTTGCATTCTTTTCTACGATTCATTTAACCAAATACCTTTTCTGAAGAAGAGAGGAAAAAGCATTTGTAGGTTTGTTGTCCTTACAGGGAACTAGACACACCAAGCAAGTGCATCAGGCTCAGCTCCCATTTCAACTGCTCTTGGAAGAATTTCATTCTCTCCTACTTTTTTACATCAATACCTGTCTACAGGCAGATGTGAAAAGTGAGTTTCAAAAGTCGCGTAATATATTTAAAACGCTAAGTGATGTTTGGGTCTATCAAGAGAAATGATTTCAATCGACTGTAAGAATGAAGGCCATTCTTAGCAATCAGAGACTGTCAACGTTCTAGAAAATGTTGACATCATCTTAAAGGGACTCACAGTGATTGTGAAGGGTCCCAGAGGAACCCTGCAGGGGGACTTCAATCACATCAATGTAGAACTCAATCTCCTAAGAAAGAAAACTAAGACTCTGTGGGTTGACAAATGGTGGGGGAACAGAGAGGAACTGGCTACTGTAGGAGCTACCTGCGGTCACTTCCAGAACACAATCAAGGGTGTTACGCTGGGCTTCCGTTACAAGATGAGGTCTGGGTATGCTCACTTCCCCATCAATGCTGTTATTCATGAGAATGGGTCTCTCAATGAAATCTGAAATTTCTTGGGTTAGTTTCTTCATCCTTCTTTGCCTTTGACCTTGACATCTTAAAAAGAAGCTGCTTATTTGCAGTTTGTTTCAGTGTATGTTTATCTGATGGTTTCTTATAATTCTTATGTTTCTTTAGTTTTTATGAGTCTCTTTAATTTGTAAATGAGTTATTATTTATAAATTGCCTAAATCAGTGCCTGGCTCATAGTCAACTCCACATAAATATTTGTTAAGTGCATTTTTCTCTTTTTGCTTATGGTTAGATATAGAGTTGAGCAACTTAAGGTCATTGGATGCTGGAGAAGGAAGGCTTGCCATGGGGGACATTCCTAAATATTGCCTGCTTTGTTTCAATTGTTGGAGCCGCTGAAAGGTGTTTCCTAGAGTCACTGTGAATGTTTGAATTTTCCCCTTTCAGCACTTGACAGGATAATACAATAAAAACGGAATGCTCCCTTAGGTCATCACACAGATCCTGCAGTGGAAGATGCCAGTGGCGTCCAACTGACTTACTGGCCACTGGGAAAGATTATTGCTGGGTGTGCAGGAATCCAAATCTGATGTCTGAAAAGTGGTTAGGGGTGTGAAGTATAAATGGACTAAACGTATGAACCATCTGTACATTCTAGGAATTAAAGCTGAAGACTTTCTGCAAATGGCAAGAGCGTTGGTGTGGGACTCCGTGAGTGTGGTAGCTAATCTTGGTTGTCAGCTTGGCACCCGGGAAGAGGGAACCTCAGCTGAAGAGTTTTTTACCTCAGATTGGCATGTGGCCATGTCTGTGGAGTACTTTCTTGATTGTTAATGATATAGATGGGCTCAGCCCACTGTGGGCGGTGCCCTGAGCAGGTAGTCCTGGGATGTGTAAGAAAGCAGGCTGAGCAGGAACAGGAGGAAGCCAGTAAGCAGTATTCCTCCATGGTCTCTGTTTCCGTTCCTGTCTCCAGGTTCCTGACCTGCTTGAGTTCCTGCCTTGCCTTCCTTCAGTGATGGACTGTGATCTGGATGTGTAAGCCAAATAAACCCTTTCCCCCCAATTTGGTTTTGGTCAGTGTTTTATCACTGCAACAGAAAGCAAATTAGAATACTTAGTCTAACACTCGTCTCAGAATTACACATTCACTACTTTCTGGTACAGACTCTGACAGGCAGAAGGCTGGGTTCCTCAGGTTGTCTTAGAAATGCGGTGCCTCTGTTCTGAACCTTTGCTTCTAGGGTCTTATGGAAACTGCTCCCCAGGTTATCTCCACCTGCCCTCCTGCCCCAGGTTTTAATCCCAAAGTCTCACCTCTCCTGGGTCGTCTTTGCCACAACTGTTTCTTCTCTCTCAGACTCCTCAGTAAAATAGTATTTTCACTGTATGCCACCCAGTCTGGTACCAAACATGGATTTTCTGTTTCCTACCCCATATTCTGTTCCCTTAAATGTCCTGAAAATTCTTTGAGGTAGTTCTAATTGGAGATAGATTTAAATATTTCAGAAGTTGAAATTTCTTCAATAGTTATTTTAAGAATATTATGTTTCAAGATAGAGCATGAATAAAGGTATTTTAAAATCACATTAAACATGTCCCCAAATGAATATTTATTTACAGATCACCTTGAATTGTGTGCCAATCACTGTGCTAAGTATTTCATAGGCATTATTTCATTTAACCCGTACAGGAACTCAGTAAGGCTATAATCAATATTACCATTTTGTGGAATCAGAAGCTAAGGCTCGGGGAGGTTAAGTCAATCTCCCAGGGTCATGCAACGCTCAAATGGCAGGATCAGGTTTGGATTCCAACCATCCCAACCTAGTTACTACATCCCATGTCATCACCGAAGGGGAGAAGCAAAAGAATGGTTCTGATGAAAGCAGAGGGAACAGTTGAAATTTATTTAGAATGAACTAGCATTTTTTGATTACCTCCTGGGTGTTGGGCACTATTGGAGATTGATCTATCTATCTATCTATCTATCTATCTATCTATCTATCTATCTATCTATCTATCTATCATCTGTCTTCTCAGAAAATCTTGAGCACCACCCCACCTTGGAAAGCAAGCAGGGTTTATCATCTCTGTTTTGTGGATGAAGAAATTAAGGAACAGGGAAATTAAGCAACACAGTCATGGACACACACCTCAGAGGCAGTGGATAGTTCTAGTAAATTAAAATGCATTTAGGAACTTCAAGCTCCAATCTTTTTCACAGGTCTCCACATGTTTCCCTACTTGCAAAGAGACTTTGATTCCATAGTACAATTATTTTTGCCCTGAAAGCTCACGTCCTTATGATGGATGTCTTTTAGCATCAGTAAGTCCTAGAAGAGTCTCCCAAAAGAGGCTGCTGGGGAGAGCAGTGAGTGATGAAAGCGTGGTGGTGTTCTACCCTGCCCTCTCCTCTGGCCGGCCCTTCCTGATGAAGGCTATAGTTACAATGGCCCATGGGGCACGCTCTAGTCTTCCCGGAGAGTAATGTTCTGCTCACGAGTGATAGAAAGCTCTGTGGCTGGCCCAGCTGAGGTATCGGAGAAAGATCCATCACCCCTGAGTGATCGGTGACCCACAGGTACCACGCGTGGAACCTAATGACCAGTCACTCAATTATCAGCTCAGTGACATGTTTATAAGGGTGAACTTTAGAGTGCTATTAGAGAGCAGACAGATGAACTATAGCAGTGCCTGCAGGGCAGAGCTCACCCAGCCCCACTGCCTCTGTGGACCCATTACCCAGTAATTAGGGAGTTTTAAGTAGGAAGCAAGGAGTTAAATTATTGCTTAGAATATTGCCTCACTTGTCACAGTGGAAAGTGCTGCTTTGGGCGAAGAAAGAAAAAAGGGGGAAGGAAGATAAGAAGTGAGGATGGTAGGTGTGAAGGAGTAAGAGAGAACGGAAAGGTGTGAGAGAGAACGCTCTGCGAAACTGGAATCCGAAATGAGAACTTTATTCATTTTTCTAACTGGCTTCTGTACCAGGAAAGCGGCAAGGATGGCCTGAAGAGATGTCTAAGTCACACTGCCTGTAGCGACTGCATGGGCTTCGTAGCTCACCAGGAAGTTGAAGGTGACAGCGTATACAACAATAGTTATCAATGATTCATTGTGCATTAATAGCTGAGAACTGGGCTGAGCATTGCCATGCATCAGTTCATCTGCTCGATCTACCACAGTCATGGTGGCTAGATCCCACCCACCAGATAAGAACACTGGACCACGTCTGTGTAACTTAGCAACAAAGCTGGGGTGACCAAAGCCAAGCTTCTTGACACTCTCACCATGTAGCTTGGTGAAGGCCTCTCAATGCTGGTGTGATGGTTAGTTGGTTTTAAAAAAATTCCCATTTATTACTTCTTTATATTTTATGTGTATGAGTATTTTGACTGCATGTATGTAAGTGCACCATGTGCATGCTGTGCCCACAGAGGCCAGAAGAGGGCATTGGGTCCTCTGGAACTGGAGTTATAGACAGTTGTTAGCCACCATGTAGGTGCTGGGAAGTGAACTAGGGTCCCTGCAAGAGCAGCCAGTGCTCTTAACCGCTGAGCCATCTCTCCAGCCCCTGATGTTTCATTTTAGTTGGTAACTTGACACAATCTTGGATCACTTGGGAAGAGAGTCTCAATTTGAGATTATCTAGATCTAGTCGGCCTGTGGGCGTATCTATGAGAGACTGTCTTGTTATGGTAATTGATGTGGGGAGACCCAGCCTAAAAGTGGGAGGCATCACTCCCTAGGTTGGGGTCTTAAACTGTATAAAGAAGAAGAAAGTGAGATCAACACTGCACGCATGCATTAATTCATTCTTTCTCTGCTCTTGGCTGGATGTGATGTGACCAATTGCTGCAGGCTCCTACCTACTTGATGCCCATGCAGTGAGGGACTGTACCCTGGAATCATGAGCTGAAATAAACCATTTCTCCTCCAAATTGCTTTTGTCAGGGTGTTTTAAAAATATTTTATTTACTATTCTCATTTTATATGTATGTGTATATTGACTGCATGTGTGTAAGCACATCATGTGGTTCAATGCTTGGTGGAGGTCAGAAGAAGGTGTTGGATCCCCCGTAACTGGAGTTACGGATGGTTGTTAGCTGCCATGTGGGTGCTGGGAATCAAACCCAGGTTATCTGCAAGAGCAGCCAGTGCTCTTAACCAGTGAACCATCTCTCCAGTCCTTGTAAAGATGTTTTATCATAGCAACTAAGACATCTGGGTTGCACCAGACCTCCCTCCACAGAGCTCTGGGTTCATTCTTATCTTGCTCCTGATTTCTACCCTTTACAGACTGAATTCCTTTACAAAGAAAACCCAGAAACTTCTGTGAATTTTACCGCATACATAACTTTCATTATGGAAAACATTAGGCAAAGATCAGTGGATAATATGCTACAACAGACCATTATACATCCATCACCTGAATTTTAAAAACTCTTAACTACTGATGGATCTTGTTACTCAATTCTTTCTCTTCCTGAAATATTTTAAAGCAAATCTCAAGTATCATAACATTTCATCTCTAATTACTTGTGTATCAAATATAGAAATTATCTTTAAAAGATAATCAAAATATTTTGATTATGACCCCTGAAATAATATTTATCATTCAGATGGTTTGAATTTCCAAATTTTATAATATAATTTTAGAGAGAAAATTTTACTCAACTCAGGATCCAAATAAGATCCACACATTGCAAATAGTTGATAGATCTTTTAAGCTTTTTAATTTACTCTTCTCTTTGCTATTCATTCATTGAAAACATTGGGTATTAATCTTACAGAATTTCCTATCCACATCATTTTTTTCCCCTGGTTTTTTTGAGACAAGATTTTACTTTGTAGCTCAGGGAAGTCTGAAACGCATTAAATACCTAGTTACTCTGCTCACAACATCTGCTTGGGCCTCAAACTTGTGGAGAGTCTCCTGCTTCAGCCTCTGGGATTACAGACATCAACCACTGTGCCTGTCTGTGTCTGCATCTTGATGGCTGCATCTTTGGTTTAACATGCACATTGCCCTATGACAAGTCCAGTAAATGAGCAGTTAGAATTAGAATTTGATCAGATTCAGGTTTACTTTTTTGGTAAGACAACTTCATGGTTCCAGGATATCCAACCTTTTGACACTGTGACATGACAAAGCCACCTACAGATATGTTGGGCCTCATTCATAGCTGTTGGGGAGGCATGTGGCCTGTGGGCTGCAAGTTGGACATGCCTGATTGAGACAGCATACTTTAACTAGGAAGACTAGCAGATTTTCTTGTTTTCATCCGAGATAATAGAAATTCGCCATTCAATTCCTACTTAAATCACATTTTAAAGAACACCTTCCCCTCATTTATTTATTATTCTGAGATACAGTTTGTATGCAAAAGACAAGTTAGTGCTTGATTATTTATTAATTTCTAGTTTGGGAAATAATGAATTGGTTTGGTCTTTATTATTCTACATAGGATATTAATGATATTATTATTAATTATTATTTTTAGTTTCTGTGTACAAACTTGAAAGCTCTCTTGCTATTTCTTTGTTTTGAGACAGGGTCTCATAGAGTCTAAGCTGGCCTTGAACTCATGGCTCTCCTGCCTCTATATTTCAAATGCTGGAATTACAGGTATGGACCATCAGGTCAGGTTCTAAAGTTCTTGGTGAATTTCAATCCACTGTTATTATTCATATTGGGATCCAAATTATGCTGGGTCTGGTCAGTGTGAGATTTTGCAAGTTGGTTCTGAGTGTTCATATTTGGGGGGAGTATGATTGCATTTGTTCTTTAAAGACTTGTTAAATTTAGCATACATTCACAGTACAAATGGGCTTCATGATGTCCTTTTTATATATGTGTGTCTTGTGCGTTGATGAGGTTCAATCCCTCAAAGACCCCTCTTGTCCTCCTCTCTCCTGACCTTCTCCCACTGCTTCCTGTTCTCTCCTCAGTTTTTTCCCCTTTCTAACAACCATCTGTAACTCCAGTTCCAGGGGTTCCGACGGCCTCTTCTATCCTCTGTGGGCATTGCATGACACAGGTATACTTACACATACATACAGGTAATACACGCATATACATAAAGTAAAAAAAAAATCAGTAGTTTTTGAGAAAAGATCTATATTGTGCATATGAAAACAAATGTGATATTTGTCTCTCTGGCTTATTTTGCTTAATGTGGTGTGCTGCAAATGACAGAATTCCGTTCTTTTTAACGGTTCTTTTTATACAACTTTGTTGTTTATATATACTACATTTTTATCTGTTCATCTGTCGATGGCCACCTAGGCTGGTTTTATAACTTGGCTATTTGGATAGTGACGCTGTAAGCAGATCCCATGGTTCTTGATGGTTTCTTGCTACCTGGCTTGACTTGATGTGCATTCTAGGCTCACCTTGTAGATTTTTATCTTGCATGTCTGGACTCAGTCTTGTTTCAGTGAACAATGGCATTCAGGTATTCATTAGGGGGATTATTGCTACTGGTTTGTAATTGTTCTTAGGGATTTTAATTTTTATTATTTTTAAAAAAATATTTAGTTTTTATTTTATGTGTATGAGTGTATTGCCTGCATGTATGTGAGTGCTGGAACTGGAGTTAAGGACGGTTCGCAGCCGCCATGTGGGTGCTGGGACTCGAACCTGGGTCCTCCGCAAGAGCGGTCAGTGCTCTTAACTGCTGAGCCATCTCTCCAGCCCCCTCTTAGGGATTTTTAAAATAACTGGCTACAAATAGAAACTATTTAAAGAGAAAACAGAACTCGATTTTGTGTTGATACTCCAATTAAAAATCTATAGTGCTTTTGCTTACGTTCCTTGATCTCATATACATATTCCTGTCTCTCCCATTGTACATTGTAGTTCCCAAAGGCACCACATTTGTTTTAGACCACTACACACTCCACCATCTTAGGAGAGCAATACCGACAACTGCCCTCAATGATAGGGTCACTGAAAACAATTTGCTTTTCCTTCTTAATTCACATTGGCTGACCATATTTCCTTGGGGCTGTCCATCAGAATCCCATATCTTAAAACCATTTGACATAATTCTGTGTGATTGTGTACTAACTTGATATATATATTTACTCGCTTATTAAATTTTAGTTCAATTTTATACAGGTTACCTTTAAAATTAGTTATAAGTAAAATTCAAGTGTAATTAATACACTTCAATTTATAAAATTAATTTTTATATATTTTATAATTCTAAATGTGAAAGCGGTTCAAATCGACAAACAGCTTGGTCTACACTGACTCCAAGGGTTCCCTGGCAGTATTAAGGTTCAGTTACCTAAGGAAATGTTCTTGGAAGAATACTTACGAGTTGCTCTTCTTCCCTCTCAGGTACCTTTTCTGATGGGTTTGCCAGGTTCCCAGGATCACCTTAGATTCACTACTTGTGTGCCAATGTTCGCCTTTTGGTTTACTCCTAGAGAAATTCTAATCAACACACATTTTTTTTTTTCTCTACCATACTTTTCACACAAAACACATCCTGAGATCAGTTGATTTGGTATTCTGGAGAGTACTTCATGGCTGTTGTTCCACAAGCTGTCCTGGTCCCAGTGTTGTTCTAGAAAGGACTAGATGACTGAAGTTTGAGCAGCCACACCATGGGTGGGACTCCATCCATGACTAAATTGTGGTCACTGCTGAAGTCTTGGTTAATAACATGTACCTTCATCTTAAGAGATGGACTGTGAATAAAGACTTGATTTTGATCCAGGGCTGACTGGAGTTGGGTACCCTGGCTCTTAATGGGTCCTGAGAAGAGAACTACATGGAGATGTACCAGGCAGATTTTGACACTCTTTCAAGTACAGTGTCCACTCAAGGAGATGTACCTGTGCTGGTGGAATCACAGACATGGACCAGACCTAAATGGGAGACTTTGAGAAACCAGTGTTCATACTATACAGAGAAGCCTGGTCTCACCTACAAGGTATATTCTTCTTGTAGAGCTTGGACCAGAATATTAAGAGGGGATATGGGCTATTTGATCTTTTTGGAAACACAGCTGCCCAACCTCAACTTCTTCTCAAAGCTAAGCCACATCCGTATTCTTTCCTGGAGTATTTTATTAATCATTTCACCCATATTTCTTTCCACCTCGGACTTCAAACTTTGATTTCCTCTGGTATTTATAGCAGCATCTGTGGTTTCTCAAAGTCCAACATGAAGATATTTTCACAGAGCCGGGCTAGATTTGCAATCCACCAATGTGCAGTTGACTCGGATGAAATGAAGCCAAAGGGAAACTGAACCTCATTTTCTTGATATTTCTTTTTCCTTGCAGGAAAAGGATCACAAAACAATTTCAATTTACAGTCTCTTCTCCCTTGGTCATTCAGACCCAATCATTAAATATGAATCAAACTCCTATTATGAGCTGGACCATGTACCAGGCAGTAAGATATAATAAAACCAGAGGTGGTCCCCATCTACCTATGGGGTGGAAGGAGAGGGGGAGGAGGGGGGTGTGGAGGGAGAGGGAGAGGGAGGGGGAAGGAGGGAGAGAGGGAGGCAGAGGGAGGGAGGGAGAGAGGGAGGGAGAGGGGGAGAGAGAGAGAGACAGAAAGTATTTTTTTTAAATAACAGGGTGTTACTCTGTAGCTCTGTCTGGCCTAGAAATCACTATGTAGACTAGGCTAGCTTTAAACTCAGAGAGATACACCTGCCTCTGCTTTCCAAGTGGAGAATCAAAAGCATGTGCCACCATGCCTGGCTCCAGAAAACATAATTTTATAGCAGCTTGTGAAATTAGATCTAGTGTTTTAAGAGAAAGTTTAGGTGAGAATAGGGAATTTGACATAGTAAGCAAACTTATTCAGAAGAAAGGGATCTGGAGGAGTTAGTGAGATGCAGAGGCAGGAAGGGAACTCAAGGCGCGGTGTGCAGCCTGTGCAAAGGCTGAGCAGTGGGAAGACAGTGTGACCAGATAGTGAAATGAAAGAAGGCACAGGGGCCAGAGGAGGGCGGCTGAGGAGGACAGCCTAGACAATGAGTTGGGAGAGGGGCTTGGGGACCACAAGACAGGGCCTTGAAGACGTTCAATGTGGGTATATGACATTATGTGACATCTAATTACATTTACATTTCAGGCCCTCTAATTTGCAAGGCCGTTATTTACAAATATTTTTAACCTGAAGAGCATTTAAGCTTATTTACTGCACAAAGAAACTTTTGAAATACTTAAATCTCCAAGTTCATACATAAAATAGATAAAAAGATTTCTTAAATAGCTCAGCGGTTAAGAGCGCTGGCTGCTCTTGCGGAGGACCTGGGTTTGATTCCCAGCACCCACATAGCAGCTCACAGCTGTCCATAACACCAGTTCCAGGGGATCCAGCACCCTCTTCTGACCTCTGTGGGCATTGCATGACATGGTTGTACTTACATACATGCAGATGATACACTCATACACATAAAATAAAAAAAAGATTTCTTAAATTTGTCATCAACCCTATAAATGTAGGTGGCTTTGCCAATAAGGAGACTGGGAAGCAAGAAACAACTTTTACTGAACCACACCAGACTGAAAATAGTTTTATTTTATTTTTTTTTACTTTCTTTGCAAAATGACATTACTAGTTGATTATAGTTGATTATCATATGAAGAGACCCAGAGTATGTAGCCAACAAAATGTGGGAAAAATTATTACAGAGCTACATTAGTATGCAACTGAGAAAAATACTGTATTATGCATTCTTAACCCATCTGCTGCTGCTAGTCACCGGCCACTTTCATGAGTCTGCCATCCTATTCCTCTGATTAGAATTTGAAGCAAAAAAAAAAAATCCTTCCCAGGTCTCTCTATCTCTTGGTACAAGTGGGTTATATCAGGCCCTCAGAGATGATCCCTTCCCTTGGTTCTCAACATTGGATAGATTCAAGTATATGGGGGTAGAAATGAATAGTGTGCACAGTGTGGGACCCAGGGTCCCATCTCTACTTTTTCTCTATAGATCTTCATAGTCCAAAGTAAACCAGACAAAAGACTGTGGAGGATCCACACGAAGACAGTGATTGACACAGGCAGTAGGAGACTGAATGGAAGACAGTTGCCTTAGCAGGAAAAATGGAAGCTCCTACAGTGAGGCAAAGGACATCCATGAGGCTATCAATAGGGGCATACAGGGTTTCCTTTGAAGGGGAACGTTTAGAATATGTAATGTATAAACATCATTAGAGAGAAGTTATTAGAGAAACTATATACATGGTAGGGATGCTCATATTCATGAGTTCCTTTAAGATTAGAACCAATGATTAGAATACATTCCATGCCTGCCTTTGTGATTACGCTGTTTGTATGAATATCAAGAAAATGAGAAGACTCACTTAAATGCCGAGTTCTCCCCTTTGCTCTGCAAAAGTCTCAGTGATTTCCTTCATCCCCTCCCAGGAGGTGCTGGGTGGTGAGGAGGATTTTCAAGGCTCAGTTTTCTTCATGTGTTTATGATTGGTGTCTTCATACATGAGCTTTACAGGTCAAGCCTGCAGTTGCTCATTATAACCATGCAACCATAGTCACGGCATCCGACAATACTTGTCACGAGTGAACTAAGGTTGAAGGTTGTGGCTTGCAAAGTGGCATCTTCACGTTCGGTATCCTTCTTAGCATTACAAGAGTTTAATATTATCCCTTTGTCCAGACTAGTCTTATCTGCTTCTCTTAATCCACTCTGCTGGACAGCGTCAGTTGTCAACTTGACACACCTGGGAAGAGGGAACCTCAGTTGGGGAATTTTCCCTATCGGATTGGCCTCTGGGATGTCTGTGAGGCATTTTCCTGATTGTTGAGTGATGTGGGAGGGCCCAGCCCACTGTGAGTGGTGCCACCCTTGGGCAGGTGATCCTGGGATGTGTAGGAAAGCAGGTTGAGCAGAGACCAGGGGAGTAAGTCAGTAAGCAGTGTTCCTCCATAGTCTGTACTTTAGCTCCTGCCTCCAGGTTCCTGCCCTGAGTTCCTGCCCTGGCCTCTTTCAATGATAGATTGTGATCTGGATGTATAAACCACCACCACCACCACCAACAAAAACCCCATAGTGTTTCATCACAGCAACAGAAAGCTAACTAGAATAATGAGATACTTAGTCAAATGCTCATCACAGACTGACTTATTCACTTCTTTCCAGTACAAATCCTGAGAGGTGGAAGGCTGGGCTTCTCATGTTGTCTTAGAAATGTGATACCTGTGTTCTGAGTCTTTGCTTCTTCAGTCTTGTATGGAAGCTGCTCTCCAGGTCATCTCCACCTGCCCTCCTGCCACAGGTTCTTATAGCAGAGCCTTACCTCTCCTGGGTCCCCTTTACCACAATTATTCACTGAAGCCAGGTTACCCTTCCTGGGTCCATCTGGGTCTTCCTCATGGCCATCACTGTTATCTGTTTCCACAAGTACTGGGTTGTGTTTGTGTTTATCAGCGTGTTAGATGTTAGGAGGGCAGACCTCTGTTCCCTTCCTGCCAGATGCCCAGGGTCTAGAAAGTGTCTACCACAGTGGTAAGTGCTGAATAAGTAAGTGGCCATGGAGCAAACAAGAAACTAGAAGAGCAGACAACTTTCTGACTGTACGACTTTGTGTCAGGACTTTTAATTTTATGATCTCATATAATCTTCTCAACCTCAAGAGAAAGTTTTTCTTCCCATGTTACAGATGAAAGGACTCATGCACCAAGCAAGAGGATAGTTCGTGTAAGCTCATACAGAAGCAGGAGGCTCAACTGGGACTTAACCCTGGATTTCTGCATCTACATGTTGTGTGCGTGTGTGTGTGCATGTTTTACGTATGTATACGTGTTTGTGTGTGTATGTGCATGTGGCAAGCAGAGATTGATGTCGAGTGTCTTCATCTGCCACTTCCCATGTTATTTTTTCTTTCTGTCAGGGGCTCTCACTGAGCTTGGGGCTCAACAATCCTGTAAGACTACCTAGCCAGAAAGCTCCAGAGAGCCTTCTGTGTGTCTCCCCAGAGCTGGGCTACAGGCATGGCTTTGTACATGTGTGCTGATAATTAGAACTCAGGCCCTCATGCTTGGACTGCAAACGTTATTGAATGAGCCATCTTCCTAACCCCTGGAGTCAATGTCTTAAGGTCATTCTACAATGAAGACCTCATAGAGCCTTTTTACCTCCACACATTCATGCGTTTTCTTTTTTCTTCTCTCCTTCCTTCCTTCCTTCCTTCCTTCCTTCCTTCCTTCCTTCTTTCCTTACCTCCCTCCCCCTTTCCCTCCCTTCTTCCCTCCTTCCTTCCTTCTTTCTTTCTCCCTTCCTTCTCTCCTTCCTTCCTTCCCTCCCTCCCTCCCTCCCTTCCCCTCCTGTCTCTCTCACACACACTCATAATCATAATAGTTGCATGGCATTCCAGGACTCACAGTGCCCCCAGTTCCTCATGTCAGGACCCCTTCCCTACACCATGAACAGGAGAGACACCTGCTTCTTGCAGACTTTTGTGCATTTTCTTTGAACATGTTGTGTTATTAACTAATTAATGCTTGTAAAGTCCTTGAGAAATGCCGAGTGCTTGTTCAGTGCTAAATATGGTTATTAGTGAAGCTTTCATTTTAGAGCACAGCCGGGGAGTCCTGAAATAAGCAAATAACAGTTGTGCAGGGAGGCAGGCAGCTAATGGGCAAGCACCGGTGTCTAATCAAACTCTGCGTGGTTCTCCAAGGCGCTCTGGTTCACCGCTTGCTGCATCTGTCCTTACAGGGAACTTGTGCATTTTTCAGAGAAAAGGATTCATTGTTAATTGATTGATTTTTGGAACCACCCTGTTTCCTCTTTCTCTTTCTTCCCTATTTTCTACTCTTCCATATCCCAGCCACTTTGTTCACAATGGCTATGTCTATATCGCCTTTGGGAAATAGAGGTTACACCTGAATTAATTTATTGTCACCCCAAATGGGTCTATCACATACCATCTGTCTTTTTTGACCTCATCTCTCAGGGGATGTGTGGCTCTCCAAAGCAGACTTCACGAACATGTGACTTGTGCAATAATGTAGGGCCCCTCTCTCTCTTTCTCTCTCTTGTAGGTCTCACTTGTAGCCTGGAACTCTCTGTGTAAATCGCTCAAGTACCAAACTTGTAGTAATCCTCCAGTCTCTGCCTCTGCCCCCTGAGTGCTGGGATTCAGGTGTGTAACACTGCATCTGGGTGGACGGATCCTTTCTTGTCACCATTTTAAGATTCTGAGTAACCTCCAAAAGGGACTCCACATTTTCATTTTTCTTTGGGTCCCACAAATTATATAGCTAGTCCTGTTCTGTTTTAACTGAATATTCTGTGTGAATCCCTCCTGTTACATCCCTGCATAGTGCCTCAAAGCTCTCTCCCCATGCATGGAATCTCATCTTTTGGTACTCTTACTGTATGGATTGACACCTTAAGTCTATAACATACTCATCTGGAAAAAAACTGAACAAAATTCCTCCAATCAATGTAATAACCTATAACGATCCCCGTTTCTAATTTGGGAATATTTGATTGTAAAGGACACTCAAATTAGTTTGAGTGGAACAAGGAAATTTATTGCATCATATAAGCGAATTGTGGAAGAGATAAAAATGGGCCTGACCACGTGGACACATGGACATGAGTCTGGCCACTGCTCCTCTCCGTCTCTGCTCCTAAGCTAGCGCTCTGTTCCTCTTGAGTTTTTCCACGTGATGGAAACATCTGTAGGTTGTGCCGTTTCAAAGAGTTTCAGCTTGTGATCAAAGAGAAAAGATTTGAACAGATATGAAATCTGTGGAAGAAGTCTAATTGGCTCAACTTGGGTAAGGTATTTATTCTTGGACCAATTGCTGTTGCCAGGGAAAGGGGGTGATGTGATTGGTTCACATTAGCTGCTTCTACGTGAGTCTCATTGAGCAGTAGTTGAGCTTATTAGGGTTTACAGCTGGGTTGGACCATTAATTGATTTTCTCCCTTAGCAGCTTGCATAATATTTTCTAGAACTATGAGAGCTGGTCTTCAGGGAGAAGGCTTCCCGGTCAGCTCTAGCTCCATTGCTCCAAGTCCTGTGTCCAAAGTATGTCCTGTCTTTAGCACAAAGGGTCTTACCACCAAGCTCTGGGAGGTAATCAAGGGCTGTGGCAATAACCTGTGTTATTTTGGGAGTCTCTTGGACTACCCTGACCAAGAACTTGAAGGGAGGTTTCTCCTGTATGGCGCTGTGTTCCTTGTTACGTAGCCTTCAGGTACAATCATGTACTCATGTTCAGATACTGTATGTAGTTTTCAGGGGGTTCTGGGGTTAATACATTTCCCTTTGGCTTTTTATGCCACCTAAGCTTTATTTAGCTCATCTCTCTCCCTGACTAACTTCCCCTCTCCCTCCCCAGTTTAAGTGCCCCATTTCCCCTTGATAACGCCTGTCTCCTATTATTCTCCTCTTTTGAGTTCCTTTTCCTTTACCCCATGGTTCCTTGTATGTTCTTCCATCCTCCCTTCCCAGTTGAATACCCCCATTTTCTCCATTTCCCCCTTGTTAATGACTATCTCCTACCATTCCCCTCTTGGGCTCTTTCTTTCCTTTTCTTTTCCTTTCTCAGCTTCATGCTTCCATTCCACTTTCCTGGCTCCTGTTGTACACCAGGATGTATTCTCATATATAAAGGATTGGTGACGATGAGGGAGAAGATACTTGCTTTTCTGAGTCTGTGTTGCTTCACTTAGTATCACAGTTTCTAGTTCCATCCGTTTATTTTCAGATTTCATAATTTCGTCTTTCCTTACCGCTGAGTAGAACTCCACTGTGTAAATGTACCACATTTTCATTATCCATTCATCAGGTGAAGGCATTTAGGTTCCATTTCTTAGCTATTGTGAAAAGAGGGGCTCAAGAGAGCAGAACACAGTAGGACACAGGTGTTCTCAAGGGGAAAATGGGGACGCTTTAACTGGAGAGGAAGGAGGAGGGTTATATAGGGAAAGAGATGGAAAAGAGGGATAAATAATGCTTAGTTGGCATGAAAAGTTGAAGGGAAATGTGTTATTTAATAACCCTACTGAAAAATATACCTACAGCATAAATGGGAGTGAAATGTCTATAGCTGAAGACTATCATAGTGCCACGCATGGTAAACCCTCCTTCTAGCTGGTGATCGCAGTGTTCCAAGAGACTCCAAAAATAATATAGGCTATTTCCACAGTCCTTCCCAGAACTTGAAGATGTGATTCTATTGCTGAAGGCAAGACTTACTTTGGACACAGGGCTTAGAGCAATTTGGCTGGAACTGACCTGGAATTCTTCTCCCTGAATACCAGCTCTCATAGTATCAGAGTATACTATGCAAGCTGCCAAGAGAGGAAACCAGTCAATGGTCCCATGCAGGTTTAACGCTTATGAAACACAATAATGACTGGCCCAGCAAATTATCTCTATTGGTGCAGTGATGGCACTTTTACCTTGGGGGTAATCAACAGCTGTCCAATTGGACTTAAGGCCTGCTCAATAGGAGGGAATTCACACATGGCACTGTATGTAAATATAGACAAGTATACATGGTTAGAGAAGTCATAGACCCTAAAGAAGACCTACTTCTGTCATTTTCCTAGACCAATGTAATTTCTTACTATATTCTAAATACGTGTCCTTATATTTACAGACAAGTGTACCTCTCGTCACTCATCAAAGAAGCTTCTTTCTGCAGCAGATGGAGACTGTTACAAAGTTCTGCCTGTAAGGTGCCCAGTCCTAAGCAAACTCTACACCTTGATTCTTAGGGGACATTGCAGAAGAGTGGGTGGAAAGATTCTACGAGCCAGAGAGACAAGACATCTGCTCTAGTAAATGAATCCTAGACATGATGGGAGCTCAGCCAGTGGAATCTCCAGAGTAAAATAGTCTAAGACTGTCTGCATAATGATAAAAACCAACCAGTTGGCATGCTAAGGTGGATGGGGAATTTCACAGGGCCCCACCCCAAGATGAAGTGCTACAGGCAATCATTGGATGCTGAGGGAGGGAGAATGCATTTTCTCCAGGGACTAACTCCATGAGAAGCTATCTAATCTCAAATGGGCAGCTCTAAACACATGAGCACCACTAAATGGACTCTGTGCATTATATTTATATGTATATTTATAAATGTGTATATAATGATAATAGTCAAAGAAAAGGACAGAAGATGGTGAAGGAGTTGGAGGAGACATGGGAGGAGCTAGAGGGGGACTAGAAGGGGTGGAAATAATGCAAATAAAATACTCATGTATAAAACTCTCCCAAGAGAAAAAAATAAATTTATGGCAATATTCATAACAAGAGCCAATACTCATGGGATTCTGTGACTGGTGACTATAGTTACAAATGGGCTTCAGGCATCTTGATTAAAGAGTAGGCTTTCCAAAGGTGGGCATCATATGGTGAAAGAATTCAGGTAAGCAGATCCAGAGCTACACCATGCCCTAAAGACACCAGTAGCCACCTGTCACTACTGTGTGCTTGAAATAAGGTTTGTCTGACTTTTCCTACAAGAACAACATATACTCTGAATTTTGAAGACAGCATGCAAAAAGGTAAAGTACCTTATTAACAATTTGATATCGATTGACATGATACTATTTTGGAGACATTAAATGTATTCTAGAGAATTCTCTGTCAGCCTCTGGAGCACTGGGTTCTTCTGGGGTGAATGAGTAAGACTGCAGTGTCCATGGACAGAGGATCCTGATGTCAAGATCGGCCTCTGATTGAGCAGAGAAAGGTGGTCAGACACAGCCCCAGGCAGGTAGACCCTGTCTCTCCTCTGTCACCTCCATCCTGGCTTACTACTGGATACCGCCAACCCTTGTCCGGATGGCTCTCAAGTCCGTTTCCTTACTGGCCTCCTTATTTCCACTTTTGCCCTGTAAGACTCTATTTTCCTGCTGCTCCTAATAAGTAGAGTGCTGCTTGCTGTTTCTGTTCAGAGTAACTCATTTAAATGCTTTTCACAGCCCCAAATCCTTTTGAATTACACCTAACTGTTGTGGCCTGGGCTGGAAAGTCCGGGATGTACCGGTGTCTGGCTTCACCTTTCTGCCTTCCTTTGCGTCACCTGGATCCGCACAGACTCACGAGGCTCCATTGAGCGTCTGACCATGCCAGCTACTCTCCTGCCTTAGGTACTTTGCACCTGTTGCTTCTTCTGCCTGGAACGATCTTCCCTCCCTCACTACCTCCCCTGCATGACGCTTTCTCAGGCTTCAAGTCTGCTCTTGATATCATTAGCTCTGACAAACCTCTATCCACACTCTCTAATGAAGATCTCCTCTCTCTTTCCTGTTACATCCTTTATCCTTAGCTCATTTCTACCCTTTGACCCTATGTGCTACTTGCTAATTCTGTCTCTCAGTTTAGCTGGAGACTGTAAGCTCCATGACTTGGGTCTGTGACTATGTAGATCCCATGGTATAGACACTGTCACCTAGGAAATATTTGCTAAAAAGGAATGAATGAACCAGGACACAAGTTCAACACCAGACTTAGTAATGATGACTCAGTGGAGAAGGACTGAGGCTTTGAGACAGACAGGAGGGACTGCAGCTCTAAGACAGGGAAGAAGAAAGCCACAGGGGTTTGGGAAGTGAGCAGGGCCTAGCCTAGGCCCAACAGGAACAGCTTGGCTTAACTTCGTCTCAGGCAGTGACTTCAAAGCTCTTCAAAGGAAGCAAGTCAAGATGTGTCTGTCCCTGGAGGTGTCAGTGGCCCGAGGAAGGCCCCTGCCAGGGCTTGATGAAGCACCTCCCGTGGCAGGCCTCGTAATTAACTGTGGGCGCTCAGTGTGTTCACACAGATGTAAATCATCCGGCAGATACTTTGGGGCTTATCTACTAATGAAAACTCCTTGGCATTTCTGTAAGCGTATTATGGTCAATTACAATTAATTCAGTTTGCATCGACTGCCTTTTTCCTTATGCAAAGACTGTGCAAATCGAGTGTGTGCACTGAGGGCTGGAGGCCGTAAAATCCATAATGGTTAGCTTTCAGGGATGGTGAGGAAAGTATAAAACTTAGGCTGTTTGAAATTTAAATGAGAGCAGAGTTGGTCAATAGAAGCTGTGCTTGGATTAGTTGGGTTGGGCATGGGAGGGTACTGGAACACTTTCCTACTGCCCAAGGTTACCAGGTCACGGACTATCCCTTTTCCTTATCAGTTTCTTTCTCGGGATTCCACCCCTGCATCCTGGGTACAGTCTCTCCAAGGCCCAAGGGACTGAGCTTCCTGTCTGAGGACTTGCAGTCTGGTGACTCATGGACATATATTGTTGCTTGAAGTGAGATGAGGTTTCTCTCTTTTTTTTCTCACAACTTCAAGAACAAAGTTGGAACAGCAGTGTTAAATATATTTTTAAAGATTCAGTGTCTGAATCAGCTGACCTTTGTTTAAAATTAATTATGGGCCCAGACTAGTGCACAGAGCTTCATGCATGTTTTCTTAATAGGGATCTAAGTGTTTCACACACTGGTGAGAGGGATATTCCCACTTCATCAGTTTTATGAGTGAGGATCTGACAAGCCCAGAGACCCGTCTGTATCATATAATTAGTCAAAGTTTATCTTGAGTCTAGATTTTACATTTTACATTCCCAACTCCTGTGGTCACTGAAGCATGTGTAAAGTGATGCTTTATTAGTTTTGTCATCAAATGGCCAATGCCTGAAGGAAAAACTGTGTTGGCTGTGCCCTTATAACTCTTTTGTAACTAGGTGGAACCCTGGGGCTCCCTGGAGAGGCAAGGAGGTTGGGTGTCTGGTTTTCCCGGGTGGAGAGAAGACAGTGGACCTCTAGCCATGAGGACTGTTGGGGGTCTGTTTTGGACGTACTTTTCTTTTGAGAGGCTTTACCTGGTCAGATATCCAGAAAGCATCTCATAGTGGTTGCTAAAGCTATCCTGGCTCTCAGTGCAGTACAGACCCAGCTCTATACACGTGGCTGATAACTCGTTTGAATCTTTTAAGGGCATGCTAGTCCAATTTCCAATTGCTACCTGTATTATTACTTTTCTGTATCTGTGATAAAATACCATGTCTGAAAGTGACTTAAGAAAGCAAGCTTATTTTGACTTACAGTTTCAGAGGGATAGAGTTCATCACAGCAGGGAGGGCGTGGCAGCAGGGGCAGGAAGCAGAGAGATTGCATTACATCTGCATGTGCAGAGCAGAGAGAGAGAACAGGAAGTAGGGACAGACTATAAACCCTTTCAGCTCACCAGGGACAAACTTATTCCAGATGGTTCCACCTCCTAAAGGTTCCATAACTTCCCCAAACAGCACCACCGACTGGGGACCAAGTGTTCAACTACATGAGCTTATGGGGGACACTTCTCAGTCAAACCACAATACCACCCCTTCATTTGTTTAAAGGATTTCTCTGCCTATCATTTGGCCCAACTGGCCAGGGAGTCATCTTCCCTAGGAGCAAGCTCATCATGGAGTTTGATGTGTAGAAACCCCAGGTCTCTCATCCTTTAGGCGGGAGGGATAGCCCTGAGGTCTGTGTGCTACTGTGGCTCCCAGAGTTCCTCAGCACAAATCTGCTCCAATTGTGGTAACCTGCTTAACACACCTCTCCCTGTCTCACTTTTCCACTCCTTCATTGGCATTTCTGAGATCATCTCTTAATACAGCAACTGCATTGGAATCATGTCTCAGAGCCTGCTTCTTGGAGAGCCAAAGTAGGACAGCTCTTAATTTTAAAGATGAGCCTCTTATTAAAAAATTCTATGACTTTAGTGAACATAAATATGGTCACACTATATAAATAAACAAAACTTTCTGCATTATATCAATGTCACCCATGGCTATGCTTCTCAGTGCCTGAAATGATCATTGCTTTTATTTTTGTGTTTCCTCTTCCAAGTGTCTCTTACACATTTATGTACATGCGCAAGAAAATGCACACACACATACACACACACACACACACACATGTTCTACCTATTGACCCACAATGTACTTTTTAAAATTTCACAAGATATTTTCCATTTTCCTTCATGTGAATAGATATAACTTTACCTCTCTTTTTGGAAACTATTGTGCAAGACTCCGTGGTATGACTCCAGATTAATGACTCCCTCCTTGGTGGATGCTTAGGTTATTTCCAGTCTGTGATGGCTTCAGATTGGGACTTTTCTCCACTGAGTTTGAGCTTCCCCAGAGGATCTATTCTCTCAAATTAAGGGCTCTTTTTTGCAAGTGCATCCTGAAATAGCCAGAAGCTGGTTATAAAATGAAGACATAATGAAGACCAGATAGGGTTCTGGGGAATTCCAGAAGATGTAGCATGACTCTCCCAGGTCCCTAGAGAGCTAGAACCAGACTCTAAGGAGGTAGAGTGGGACAGAATGCTGGAGCGAGAAGAAGGGGAGGGGAGAAAACAGGGCACAAGGGTTGAGGAAGAAGAGTCTTTTTTGGCCCCAGACTCTTGAGATTCCATCTGCTAATTTATCATAAGACCACAGAAAAATTGATCCCTCCTGCTCCTTCCAGATGTTGCTTTCTTGGGTTCTGGCTTTGCCCCCACAGCTCTTACCACATCAAGAGGGTTAGCAATAAAGAAATCTTTCACTTTAGTAGGACTGAAATCCCCTCTGTTGTATTTCTCTGCACCATCTCAGTCTGGGAGCCAGTTCTGGGAAGCATAAATTATTAGGTTGAACCATACGAAAGTAACATAGCCATAGGTCGAATCTGGTCCAATACCTTCAGTTTCATGTGGTTCAACTGTATAAGGTTTAGAAGCAATTCAAATTTACCTTTGAAGTGAGACTGGGTTGGAATGACAGTTTAGGGACTTTGTGTTCCTTAAAATTCTGGCTAGGATTTCAGATGCTAATTGCTGTACAAGCAAGGGTTGCAATTTGGGCTTAAGTTGGTGAGAGGTAGAGTTGAGAGAGAGTAGAGTTGACACACACATGACAGGGATTCTTTTGCTTTCCATCCTTTATTCATGGCAGCCATCACTAATCATTTAAAATCCTAACGCTTAATGAGCACAGTTGCAAACACAAGACTATCAAAATACTGCTGTAAACACCCACTACCTCTTGGTCAGAGCCAGAATTAACAATGGACCCCAGAAATGTCTGTCTTGGGGATTTATATGTTTAAGGTCATGTTTATGATTAGTTCACAATCCTGGGTAGTTTTGTTTTTAGAATAAGTTTAGAATCTTAGAAAACTCTTGACTTTAGCTTAGAGTCAAGATTAGTGTTTGGGTAAGGATGGTTTACTACTAGTCTGAGTTTGGTTAGAATTAGTTTGTTAATTTAGAGGTAGGATTAGGCTGGATCCAGAGCTGAGATTCAGATTTCTGTTTTGTTCAACTAGCGGTCAGCGCTCTGTGTAGGATTAGGTGGGGTGACTGGGAACTCAGTATTTAGCCCTTTTAGCTTCCACTGCTTTAAATTTCCCACTTGTTTCTTCAAGCAGCAGCAGGACTTGAAAACACACTTGCAGATGGACAGTGTCGCTGGAGTGCGTGCAAATGGATGACTGGTATTGGTGAGTTACTCGGCAATTCTGAAATTCATATTCAGTGTCAGGAAAGAACAATGTGAATGGTACCATGGTGCGTGTGTGTGTGTGTGATTTATGTGACATGTTCAGCCAGTGTTCGTTGGACTGCAGGTACTCAGTCACATTAAGCCCGTTACTTTGTTTGCATTGCTTCCCTACTGCTCAGTAGAACTGATGACAACTGTGGCTGTAATTTACCAAACATTTGCTCTGAGAGAATCATAATTTTAAGGCGTGGACTTGCATTGCTTCAATTTTCCATATGGCGGTCCTGTGAAATAGTCTTGTTAGAGTCATTCTGGAGATGAGGAAACAGGCATGGAGAGATGGAGGAGCTTGCTCAGCTAATGGCTTTGCTTCAGGATCATATGAGGTTTCATTCAAACTGGGAGTTGGGGGTCACGGTCATCACGAGGCTGAGCTGGGGCTGGACAATCTGTGCCCAGTTTCACACAATGGTTGTTGCTGTCCCTCAGTTTTTTGTTGACTATTTGCTGGAGGTCTCTAGTCCTCACTACAAGGACCTCTCCCTTGGAAGCTGGTGTTCTTAGAACATATGATCCAAGATGGAGGGACAGAGAGTGCCTAGAAGGAAGTTACCATCTTTTTATAACATAATCTTGGAAGTGAAATACAATTATATCTGACATATTTTCTTCCTTTAATTTGTGTATTTGTATATATTGCATGTATTTGTGTATATATGCACATATATGTGTAAATAGAGAAATCTGTGTGCGTGTGTGTGTGTGTGTGTGTGTGTGTGTGTGTGTGAGACACTCTGGGGAACTGAACCTAGGGCTTTGTAAATGCTAGGCAAATGCTTGAACACTGAGCTATATTCCAGTCCATTAAATAAATTTAACTTTGTCTTTAAAACTTTTGGTGTGTGGATGTGGTACGTGAATACAGTCTTTGTACCATTTCCGTTCCTCCCTGATCTCCTGCAACTCCTCCCACGTCTTCCTAAAATATTTTTAGTACTACTTTTGAGAATTTCATACTGTGTATTTTGATTATATTCACGCTCCCTCCCCCACATCTCTCCCTAGACTCATCCCCACCTCCCTATACCCATCCACTGAGTTAAGTAAATTTGTGTTTCCCAAACACTCTTGGGTGTGGTGGAGCCGTCCTCTGGAGCTTGGCTGACCCACCAGAGGTCACGTCCTTAAGGAGAGTGGACTCTCCCCCTCCCAGCAGGCATCAGCAGCTCTTTAGCTAGGGCTGGGGCTTTGAGCCCACTTCTTCCCATGTTGGAATTTTGTCTGGCAAAAAAGAAAAAGTAGAGAAAAAATTTTAATTTTGACACATGGCTTTACTAAATTGCCAAGGCAGACCTTGGTCTTGTGATCCTCCTGCCTCAACTTACTGGGATTACAAGCCTGCATTCCCAAGCCCAGCTCATTATTTTTAAATTACATAGTGCTTATTTTATATATGGTTGGGTTCATTATGACCTTACAAAGCCTATTGTCCACATTCTCATTTCAATGTTTGTAACTATGATGTGTTTCCCCCCTCTGTCTCTGTCTGTGATTATAAGGCTCTTAAGCCTGTACACTGAAAATTCTTTATCTCCATACTTTTAACACATCTTCTTGTGTTTCTTAACCACAGAAGGGCAGAAAGGAACTCTTTGGGAGTGATGGGAATAGTCTACATATTAATTGGAATCTTGTTATGCAGCTGTGTATTCTCTCAAACTGATAAAATTATATTGTCTTAGTTCATTTTCTGTTGTTATAGCAGAACACTTCGGGTCCCTAATTTATAAAGAAAAGAGGTTTATTCTGGATTATGCTTCTGGAAGCTACCAAGATCAGGTGGCTTCATTTTGTTGGCTTTTGGTGAGGATATTGTGGCAGAAACTGGAAAGGAATCAGATGTTGCAGAAGAGAGAGTAGGAGGAAGAGAAAAGATTACACAACTATGCTTAGGTAATCTTGTTCCAAGAGATAACCTGCTCACATGAGAAAGTCATTAATCTGTTTATGAGGGCTGATCCCTCATGACCCCAAATGTCTCTTAAAGACTTGATTATTACTCAACTCTGATACTTTGCCATCAGTTGTAAGAACAAACTATGTTTAAAGGATAACATTTATCTTTTAAAGAGTCACACATTTTATAATATACTAATCTCGATTATTGAGCATGATAAAAATAAATGGGAATTATCAAATTATAAATGAAATTAGGAACTAAAAAAGATGAATTTAAAAGCAGACCGGGGTGAAGGAATCAGGGGCAAATCAAGGAGGAGTTAAAGGGAGGAGTTGGGAATGATAGTCACGATCAGAATACATTATATGCATGTATGAAATCTCAAAGACTTAATGAAGTATCATATAAAAAACTGGTAGCCAACAACTTTCAGAATATGGAAGACATGGGTCCATGATGAACCCAAGAAGTAAACGCCTCCTAGTTTATGACAGTGAAGATGTTGTAAATCAAAATGGAAGGCCACTGAAAAGTAAACCCGAGGAAGAGAGACACATTGTTTTCCAAGGTACGAAAACAAAACGTAGGCCTGACTTTTAAACAGAAATTTTGCAAGCCAGAAGAGTATGGAACAAAGACTATGTCTGAGAAAGTAACTACCAACCTAGAGTCGTGCATTCAGGAAGCATTCTGTAGAAATGGAGATGAAATAAAGGCATCTCACAGACACAAAACGGTAATTAGTGCCAGGAGACTTTCACTAAGAGAACGAGAGGAAGTTCTCTAGGTCAAGGGAGAACAATCCCAGATGAAAACCAGGAAACTATGATATGACATAGAGACACATCTAAATGAATACAGGCTATCTAAAACAAGGGTAACCGTCATTTCTCACTGCAACATTAAAACAGAAGAGATATGAGTAGGTTGAAAATTTCTAGAATTCTTCTGATATCTGGGATATTGTAAAAGTATTAACTTGTGCAAGACTCTATTTAAGGCTAATTTCTAAGAGAACATTTAGAATACAAATAAAGAGACATATAACCCAAAATGCAGTTGAGTGGAAAATGAAATAATAAAAAATACTTGATTAATCCTAAAAATGGTAAGAAAAGAAATACAGAAAGACTGAAAAATTGAAGACAAATAGTAACATGGTAGGTTTAGCCCCTAATATCAGTAGTTTAACTAAATGTGTTTGGCCTAAAGTCAACAGTCAAAAGAGAAATATTTTGTTTTCATAAAAGCACCAGCTACTTGCAAAATATCTGCTTCAAACATGAGAGCACATATGATTTAAAATAAAAAGATAACTGTATAACTATTCTTACATATGATAAAACCTTCTTTGAGAAAAGTGGAATTACTAGAGTTAGCCACAGGCATTTTGTAATGATCAGAGAGTCAATACAGTAGGAAGATGTAACAATCTAAATCCATATCTACCTAATTAGCATAATTTAAAACATACCAAATAGATACACCCACATCCATAGTGGGTGGTGGGTGACATTAATATAATCTTAGAACTGAGAGAATAAACACACACACAAAAAATAGAGGATGAGGAGATGACTCAGTGGGTGAAGCGCTTGCTGGGCAAGTGCGAGGACCTGAATTGTAAATCTCAGAACCTGCCTAGAGTTGTGCATAGTAACACACATCTGTAATCCCAGTGCTCTGATGGTGAGACTGGGCAAGGATATAGAGTCCTTAGAGGTTTGTGGGTCAGTGAGTCTAGAACATATAGTTGTAAACAACAAAATGAGGTGGAAGGTGAAGACCAACATTTGAGGTGTGTGCTGTGACACTCACATGCCTGTACTCACACACGTAAACATGCACATACATCATAGACATTGATACATGTACATGCACAAAGTAATGTTAAAGACCTGATTCATATGTTCATTATAGTTTACATTAATTATCCTAATTTACTTAATTGAATAAATCTGACTTAATTAAATGCCAAATGAATAGTAATTGAATAGTTACTGATAGAATACTTACTGACACTGTAGGTAGACACAGGTGAAATCAATTATTTTGGGACAGAAATCACGTTTTGTCAAATTTAATACACTAAAACGGTTTAGCACATGTCCTCTGACAACTGTGGAACTGACCCAGAACTGAATAACAAGAAGAAAATTCAAAACACTCAAACATTTGGCAATTAAACAATTATTTTAAAATAACTTTTGAGTTGGGGACTGGAGAGATGGCTCAGTGGATAAGAACACTAGTTGTTCTTGCAGAAGACCCCAGTTCGAATCCCAGCACCCACATGGCAGCTAACAACTGTCCCTAACTCCAGTTCCAGGGGATCCGACAGCCTCTT
>NW_008352647.1:838841-857426 GCF_000622305.1 Nannospalax galili
CTCTGTGGGCACTGCACAACAGAGGTGCACTTACCTACATGCAGGCAATACATGCATACACATAAAATAAAAATAATAAAATATTTAAAAAATAACTTATGAGTAAAAGAGTAGCTCACAGTGAAGATTTACTAGTATTTTCGAAATAAATTATATTAATAACATTTACTTTTTAAACATTTTTTCTTTCTTTCCTTCCTTCCTTCTTTCTTTTCTTTCATTTATTTATTTTATGTGTATGAGTGTATTGCCTGCATGTATGTAAGTGCACCCATGTCGTGCAATGCCTGAGGAGGTCAGAAGAGTGCGTTGGATCCCCTGGAACTAGAGCTACAGACAGTCAGTTGTTAGCTGCTGTGTGGATACTGAAAATTGAACCCAGGTCCCCTGCAAGAGTAGTCAATGCTCTGAACCACTGAGTCATCTCTCCAGCCCCACATACCACATTTGTAATATGATGAAGTTGTGTTAGGAGATTTATGATCCTACACATTCATATATGTAGGGAAGATCTAGGCATTAATGATTCAAGTGTTCATTTCAAGAAGTTCAAAAAACTCAGACTAAACCCCAAAAATATGCAGCGGATAAAATAAAAAAGACTAGGAACTAATAAGTGGGAAACAAATATATAATAATTAAAACCAAGGCGTTGAATCTTTGAAAGAATAATGAAACAAATAAATCTCTAGCAAGATTAATCAGACAAGAATTAGAAAAAAGATTACAATATAATAATGGGAGAAAAAATTAGAATAGATATAGGTACAGAGGACAGAATGCCAAATTTTATGCTAGTAAATTTCAGATGGGCTTTTCTTCAGAGGTTTTCTCTTTACTGAATTCTCATTTCATGTTTCGAATTTAGTTTTTTCCTTCAACTGTTTGTGTTTTCATGGCGTTCATTAAGTTTTTTATTCATATCCGCTTTGAATTCCCTGAACATATTTATAATTGCTATTTTGAAAACATTGTCTTGCACATCCACTTGGTTGCAGTTCTCAGGAAACATTATAATGGGGTTAATTTCTATAGTAGACGTAGTATCTTGGCTATTTCAGTTTGTGTCTTTTCACTGAGGCCTGGACCTCTGGACTTGTGTGGTGGTGTATCTTGGTATGGGTAAGTGATCTTGTTTTTGTTGGATGTTTGTTTATATTTTGTCTGCTAGTTCCCCAAATAGTTAGACTCTTGCCCAGCTGAGTATTGCTTGGTGTTCAGTTTTGGGGCTACTTTATGTTGATGTACAATATGAGTGAAAGAAGTGGTCTCAATTCAGTTAGAGATAGGTGCAACTTTTAAAAAATCATTTCCTTTTTTAATTGAATTTTTGTGATTTCCATATAATATAGTTTAATGGTACTTAGATCCCATCCCCTCTCCATACCTCTTCCTGTGCCCTGCCCAATTTAATGTACTCATGTACATATATAATATGGCCTACAGACTCGGATTTGTGTTTCCAAATGGCCCTTAGTGTGGCTCTATCCTTCAATGCAACCTCTATACTTAGGATAAATGCATCTCTTAACTATCACTAGAGGAGTTTCCTTATGTAGCAGATGGTGAGTCACACAGAAACCCACAATTGGCCAATGTGTAGAGAATAAGAGGCCACAAAGTACTTATCACTGAATAGGACAACCGTTTCAGACCTCTGCCTCCCAAGGCTCAGGGATCATGGTGGAAGAGGAGGCAGAATGATTGTGAGAGCCAGAAGGGGTGGATGACCATAAGGAAACAGAATCTTCCAGGAAGCTGGTCATTTACTCATATGAGCTCACAGCAATGGTGACAGCATGCACAAGACCTATGCAAGCTCAAACCAGACAAAAGGAAGTAGGTTTAGAAATCCCAGCCCAACCTATGGAACTTTTGGTAAATGATGGTTTCTGGGAAGGGGAAAGACAGTGTCTTACTGGGAGATAGGTGCAACTTTTGATATTCAGGATTGACTTCACAGGGTCCTGAGTTGGCAGGTTGGGATGGAGCTGCTACATAAGCAGGTTGGCTGGTAGGATAAGATGGGAATTTGCAGGTCCAGGGTGAACAGAGTTCATGTGGAAAGGCACAGGGAGGTTTCATGGCTAGAGCTCCAAACTGCAAGCCTGGTGGTGGTGGGGGCGGGATCTTGAAAACCCAGGCTGTGGGCTGAGAGCTGAGATGAAGGGGATTGATTCACTCTGCCAAGACTTGGTGTGCACAGATCTGTGATGGGATAGGTTCCCTGTGACCCGAGGAAGTCTGAGAGCTAAGATTTCAGGGCACTAGGGATATGCTAATATATTTTAAAATGTAGTTAAAATGTAAATTTCAAGAAAAAATTAAGTTAATCAAAATTGACCTAAGACGAGACTATTTGAATAGTCAGCTAATAATAAAGATATTTTAATTAGAATTCAAAATCTTTAGATACAAAGTATTAGTTAACTTTTAAAAGTTATAGAAGAAATACGTAAATTTAAAAATTGAAATAGGAAATCAAAGGTACTATAAGACTGGAAAACATTTAAACAAAAATGATAGCACAATTTCTTTTTTAAAAAAATATTTATTATTTTTATTTTATGTGTATGTGTGCATTGCCTACATGTAGGTAAGTGCACCCATGTTGTACAACACCCGTGGAGGACAGAAGAGGCTGTCGGATTCCCTGGAACTGGAGTTGTGGACAGTTGTTAGCTGCCATGTGGGTGCTGGGATTCGAACCTGGGTCTTCTGAAAGAACAGCCAGGGTTCTTAACTGCTGAGCCATTTCTCCATCCCCAATTTCTTTCTTTTTAAAAATGTTTTATTTATTATTAATATTTTTAAATAGAGCATAGGGTAGGGGTTTATTTACAGAAGAGTGGGTACCCCACATTTATGCCTGTGCCATAAAGTCCACACTCAGATACAGATTCTGTGACCTCCTGACAGCTGCACAAAATGGTGAGAGAGGTGCCTCTTGGTGTTCTTGGCTTATATATCCTTTTCCCCTCCCCCCACATGCAGCTAAAGTCGACTGATTGGGTGGGTGGGGGTAACTGACTCCCCCCAGACTCCTTGATGAGGATGGGAAGGAGGTGTGACTATAGTTTGCCAGCATAATGGTAGGAGGACATTTCTAGTTAACACTCCACCCCTTACTCTGGCTCTTACATTCTTTCTGCCAACCTCTTCCACAAAAGTCCCTGAGCCTTGGAGGGGGTGGTAGGTGTGGGATGACCTTCCTTCCATTGTGGCAAGGTACTGAACTCGTGGGACTCTGCATCATCTGTTTTCCATGGGCTGTTGGCCAGTTTCAGTGGGATTCCATCTACTATAAAAAACACACACAGCAAGAAGCAAGAACATTTAAAGTGACTGCTGTAACATCTTAACCTATGGGTGTAAACACAAATGCATGGTTGATACTTTAGCAGGTGCATCATTTTCATCTAACAAAGCAATTGCAGTGACTTTCCACTGGGGCCTATATTCTCCCCTACCACAGGGAGTTGGTCGGGTCTACAGTACCAGATGTGTGTTCCACCCCTAGGGAGGGCATTATATCCAATTGAAAATTTGCTGGTTGTACATGCACTAGACACTCCATTATTGCACCAGCAGGAACATCTTGTTTGGTATGTTGGTAGTGCAACATGTCAGGACTGTTGTTGATGAGACTTATAGGGGCTGATACTCCCTCGGTCATCCGCATATTGCTTTTTGGCACCATGAAAACTACCCATCCAGTGGCAGGGAGTTTCCAGCTTAGTCCAGGCTTGCTTTCTCCCTCTCCCACACTCACATCATGCACTGTTTTCAGCCATAGGGTTTTTCTGTCCACTTCCGGTGTACAACCAACATTATTGGCAATGGCCTTTGTTGTTTTGGGCATCTCTAGTGTCTCTCAGGCCAACAGCTCATAGGGGGTAACCTACCTCTGGCACTGGAGAATTTTTCCCCCTTTATTCCCATAGTTATTTGTATAGTTCTCCTTTTTAAAATAAAATTTAAAAACATTTTAAATATTAAAAATTTCTTTTTAAAATATTTTATTTATTAGTTTTATTTTATGTGTATGAGTATATTGCCTGCATATATGAAAGTGCACCTATGTTGTGCAATGCCCACGGAGGTCAGAAGAGGGTGTCAGATTCCCCTGGAACTGGAGTTACAGGATGGTTGTTAGCCGCCATGTATATGTGCTGGGAATTGGACCCAGGTCCTCTGCAAGAGCAGTCAGAGCTTTTAACTGCTGAGCCAACTCACCAGCCCAAGTCAATTTCATTATATAGGTGTAAACATTCTGAAGAGAACTATAAAATTAAACCAATGGCACATAAGAAGGTATAAGAAGAGGGAAGATATTTCATTAGAAACACCCAGAATCTTCCAGTGTCTCCATGAATCTGAAAAAAGACATCAGGTGCATAGCCAGAAGGAGATGTGGATTATGTGGAAAGACATCAGAGTGCAAGGTAAACAGCCAGCAGAGACCAGGCGAAATCTGGAAATATTAAGTTTTAGATTTGTTCAGGAAACAGGAGACTCTAACATAGGGTGCAAGACAGTGATTGGGAAGGTGGCCCCCAGTGAGTCTTTTTAAAGAAAGATTTATTTATTTTTATGTGTGTGTTTTGCCTGCTTGTATAAATGTGCACCAAGGGCATTGGATTCCCTGGAACTGAAATTACAGACAGCTGTGAGCTGCCATGTGGGTACTAGGAATTGAACCTGGGTCCTCTGCAAGGGCAGCCTGGGCTCTTAACCGCTCAACCATTTTTCCAGCCTCCCAGTGAGGCTTTAAGAAGAAGCAAAAGGAAGCTCCAGTAAGCTTCAGGGGTGCACAGTGTGGCAAAGTATAGTTTAAGACTGGAGGTTCGTGACCTACCCAGCACACAGACATGGGAAAAGTGCCCTCCTCCCCCACAGTTCCTAGTTGGCTCACTGGTGTCATGGTGAGGAACCCTCTCACAAGAGAGCTTCCAGCCAAACCTTTCAGTGGGAGAAAGCAGAAGCCTCCCCATTCTATCTCCGTGCCCCAAAGGCCTTTCCCATCTCCACACAGAGAGTCAATTTGGGCCCAGAACATTGGCTGTGACTTGGATACGGACAAGCAGATACATGAATGCTTGGATGGAAGTACTGGCCACACTGCCAGGGGACTCCAAAGGCAATTATATTTGAGAACTTCAGTCTGACCTCTGCGGGAGGAACAGAGACCAGCTGTGTGTGGAGGAGGGCAGCCAGGACTCATGGCTAGGGTATGTATGATCAATCAGTGCTCCTGTCTCACCCTGTAAGTGCAGACTGCTTCTGATCTGACTGCTGTATACACCCTCAGTGCCTGGGAAGCACTCATGGAAACAGTCTCCGTGTGTATTTCCAGTGTCTACTCCTGCACTGGCCAAATACCTTAGGTGTGACAGGGCATCTGCCTGGGAAGTCCTTGAGCTCAGCTGGTGGGAGCAGTTACAGGGTAGGAGTGCTGTGAGACAGTTTTCTGAATACAACAAAGCGGTTCAAATCATAACATGCAACAGCTGTGGTTACCTGTTCAGACCTGCTTGGGTAGGACGGCATCCCATAGGAAGGAAACTAGTTGGGAAGAAGGGGGTCAGCAGTAGTAGGAGGGGAACAGTAAAAGGCACTGGTGTGAAATGGATCACAATACATTGTTTACATGTGGGAAACTGTCAAAGATTTAAAAAAGGAAAAGAAAAAACCCTTTCGCCTGTGGCCCCTCCCGGCAAAGGAAACAGAAAAGTCAAAGTGGCTTCAGTCTCTCAGAACAGGAGAAATATTGACCAGCCCTTTCCTGTCTTGTTTTATGTTTGTTCTGTGAGTTTTCCTCACTAGTATTTCTTAAACTTTTTTCGATTGATTTATTTTTATCTTATGTGTATGAGTGTATTGCCTGCATGTAAGTGCAACTGTGTCATGCAATGCCAGAGGAAGTCAGAAGAGGGTGTCGGATCCCCTGGAACTGGATGGTTGTTAACTACCATATAGGTGCTGGGAATCAAACCTGGGTCCTCTGCAAGAGCAGCCAGTGCTCTTAACCGCCGAGCCATCCCTCCAGCCCCCTCACTATTATTTCCTATACCTTCATCTAATCTATGTTTCCTCTTAGCTTCTCTTTTTCCTCATTCCATTACTTCCTTTTATTACTTAATTATGAATACTCTCATCGTTAATATCTTTAAGTTCACAATGTGTGCTGAGTAACTTTAGTTGTCAACTTGACACACCAGGGTTGAGGGAACCTCAACTGGTGAGTTGTCTCCATTGCACTGACCTGTAGCCATGTCTGTGGGGCATCTTCTTGATGCCCACTGTGGGCTGGAAGGATGGCCCATGTTGTGTAAGAAAGTAGGCTGAGCAGGGGCCAGGGGAGCAAGTCAGTAAGTAGTGTTCCTCCATAGCCTATGCTTTAGATCCTGCCTCCATGTTCTTGCCTTGAGTTCCTACCATGGGCTCCCTGATGAACTGTGACCTGGGAGATGTAAGACAAAATAAGCCCTCTCCTCCCCAAGTTGGTATTGGTCAGAGAGTTTTGTCACAGCAATGGAGAGGCAAAGTAGAACACAATGTATCCTAGACATACTCTAGGGTATTTCCTTTCTTGTCTATATTGGAGGTGTTTCTAATTGTTTCATTTAAATGCTTGCATGCTTTCTTTCCTGTGAGTGGCAGTAGAGATGGAGACCACAAGATAAGGTTGTTCACTCCTCAAAACTAAGAGTGCTCTCCATCCCAACAGACACACAAATCATACATAAAACACAAGACGGAAAACAGGGCTCCCCTGAGAGTTCCTGGCAACTCCTCACAGCCAAACCCAAAGATACTGAAATGAAAGACAAGAGTGTAGTTTTAAACATGATCTATAACCTTAAAGATGGTTCATAGGAACAAAGTAAGGAAGTTAAGTCAAGACTTGGGTACAAAATTGAGCAATTTGGATAAGAAATTCAACCAAGTGGTTAAAATTCTGAAAACAAACAAAAGCAAAACTCAGTGGTCTGGAATATTTGGAAATGGAAAAGCTCAAGAAATCAAATGAAGTCCTCTGTAGAAAGGATCAGAAACAGACGCGATCAAACGGAAGAATTAACATCTGAGATTGAAGATACATTAAGAAATTATTGTATTGAGACAGCAATAAACTGGAGAAAAAGCAATCAGGACCAAAATTTCAAGAACTCTGGGGCATGAACAGGAGGCCAAGTCTAAGAATCCATGAGATTTAAAAAGGAGCTGAGTGAAACTAAGTTATAAAAATGTACCCAATGAAATACCCCATATGAATTTCCATGTTGAGAGTAAGATACGGGAACTGGAGCACAGAATGCATTTAGTGCCCCAAATGCTCATGATGAGAAGAGAGCCTTTCCACATTGCATTATAGTTAAAATGCTGAGAAGAACATAGGACAAAGCAACCATGCTGCAAAGGGCAAGAGAGAAGTAACAAGTTACAGAGGCAAGCTCATCACAATAACCAGATCTTTTGACTGAAACCCTAAAAGTCAGAAAACATGATGTGTTTTCAGTCCTCAGAGTAAACAACTTCCATCTAAGATTACCATACCCAGAAAAGTTTTCCTTTAAAGTCAGCCAATGTGGTGATGGTTTGAATGAGAATTTTCCCCCATAGACTCCAAATATTTGAACATTTGGTCAGTTGTTGGTGCTGTTCGGGGGTGTTATGGACCCTTTAGGAGGTATGGCCTTGCTAACGGAAGCATGTCACTGGGGCTGGACTTTGAGAGTTCATAGCTTTGCTCTACACTGAGTTTGTTATCACTCTGCTTCCTGTGCCTGTTTGAAGATGTGCGTGCTCAGCTCTCTGCTCTGGCAGCCTCTGCCACCACACCTCCTGGCTGTGATGGACTCATTCATCTGGAGCCTAAAGCCCAATAAACCCTTTCTTCTATAAGTTGCCTTGGTCATAGTGTTTTATCACCATAACAGAAAAGTAACCACTACAATGGAGAAGCAAAGAGTTTCTAACATAAGCACAAAGTGATTCATAACTACTTAAGCTAGCACTACTGAAGATACTTGAAGTAATCCTACATTGTTAATTTAGGTCATGGTGTTTTATCACAGCCACAGAAAAGTAACTAACACATAAGTCAAACTCTAAGTCAGTATAAAGAAGGAAATGCTAAAGATCAGAGCTGAAATTAATGGAATGGAAAATAAATGAACAATTGAGCAAAGGTTCAATGAAACAAAGACTTGGCTTTTTGAAAAGGTATTTGAGATTGAACAATCCTTAGCCAGACTGGAGTGTAAAGATGCAAAGTACTAAATTAGAGATGAAAAGGGGGACTATCATAACAGATATGATTGAAATCCAGAATATCATTAATAAATACTCTTAGTGAAGTAAAACTTGTAGCATTTAAAAGTGCATATATAACTGACATATTTTAGAGAAAGAAACTTGTAACTAACTTAATCACATATCCAACAAAAGGCTGGTCTAGGGATTTGGCATGCTAATAATTAATTGTAAGCTATTAACAAATATTTTGAAAAGCGATACCTCCAAAGAATTGGAAAATTTAGAAGAAATGGATAAGCTTCTAGACATATATTATCCAGCAAATTGAACTACGAGTATATAAACAATCTAAACAGATGTATAATGAACAATGAGATTAAAACAGTAAAAGCCTTCCAAATTAGAAAACCCCAAGATGTGTTCACTCTTAAATTCTATGAGACCTTTAAATAAGAGCATTTTAAAACATCAATGTAAATCGAAACTGCACTGAGAGCCCATTTTACCTCAATCAGAATGGCTATCAGCAAGAACACGTCAAACAAAAAACTTAGGGGTAAAGTAACCCTCATATATTGCTGTTGGAAATATAAGTTAGCCCAGCCATTATGGAAATCAATATGAAAATTACTAAAAAATAAAAATAGGACAACCATATAAATCCAGCTATACCACTTCCTGGTATTTACACAAAGAGTCAAAGTCACACTGCTATATAGATACCTGTATACCCAAGTCTATTGCTGTACTATTAATAATATCTAAGTTTGTAGAGTCAGTCGGGGTGCCTGTCAATGATGGAATATATAAAGAAAAAATAGACACACATGATGGAGTTTTATTCAGTCATAAAAAAGAAAGAAATTATGTTTGTAATTTTGTAGGAAATGGATGGAAGTCGAGAACATCCAGGTCTATAAAATGTGGATACGTAGATGGCACATCTATAAATCAATAAGAAAAACACAGGTGACTCAAAAGAAAGGGGGCTTAAGATTTGGACAGGCTCTTCACAGAAGCTATTCAAACAATCAGCCAAAATGAAAAGATGATTAATGTCATTATTCATTGCCAAAATGTTCATTGAAACCACAACATTGTATAGCAAGTGTTGGCAAGGACAGAGTGTTCTATGCATGGCATTCTCCATCATAATGCTGACTGAAAGAAGGCTGCCACAGAGATTCTTTCATATGAAGTTTATAGCAGGTAAGTTAATTGATGGTAAAATACATAAAAACAGCTTATTAATTGTCCTGGAGGGCTTGAGAAAAAGCACCAAGTTGTGTCAGGGTTACTAACTGATCAAGCTAAGGATTACATGGGTTTATGTAAATTTATTGAATAATTTGTACACATTTTGTATGATCATTATTCCATATTGAATGCTTTTTAAAAATAAAATCACCAACCACTAAGCTAAGAACTTATATAGTTGTGGAAAACAACTACCTTGGCTTGAAAACCTCAGGTCTTTGTGTGACATGTGTTAAGCCAGGGAGCATTTACCAGTGTGTCTGGGGAGGGCCAGTCTTATCCCCAGACTTACTGTCAACATTGTTTTCCATTGTAACAAAGGCCATATGATTCATGTATAAAATTTGGAATGAAAGATCTTTGGAAATTTTACACATTCTGACTGCACTCTCTCCTCTCTCTCTCTCTCTCTCTCTCTCTCTCTCTCTCTCTCTCTCTCTCTCTCTCTGTCTCTGTGAGATGAGGAGGTGGGGAGCTGCTGGGCTCTTCTTGTCAGTCTAGAGACCATGTTTCTTTAACTTTACCAGGCAGCACAATCAAAATGAGACTTTCTTTTTGTTTTATTTATTATTTTTATTTTATGTGTATGAGTGTATTGCCTGCATGCATGTGAGCGCACCATGTTGTGTAATGCCCATAGATGTCAGAAAAGGGTGTCGAATCCCCTGGAACTGGAGTTACAAATGGTTGTTAGCCGCCATGTGGTTGCTGGAATTTGAACCCAGGTCCTCTGCAAGAGCAATTACTACTCTAACCACTGAAACCTCTCTCTAGCCCCACAGTGAGACTTTCTTAAAACAGAGGTGGAGAACTTTTCCCAAAGTTTCTGAGTCAGCGGGTCTGGAGTGGGCCCTCAAGTTCTGTATTTTCCAGGTCCTTCTGGTGCTAATGCTGGCTGGCTACATACGTTGAGATACCCTGACTTACAGCTCCTGTTTGTGGGTACTTTGCTGGGCAGCAGGGTGTTGTGCAGGTGGTAGAGACTTCATGATAGGGCTGAGGCCTTCAGCCACAATGCCTAAAATTTTATGACTCACAGCACTTTCTAAGAACTCTCCCCAGGTACTGGATCTTATGAGTTTATGATGTGACTTTTTTTTTTTTTTTGTCTTTTTTGAGACAGGGTCTCTTTGTAACCCCAACTGTCCTGAAACTCACTATGCAGACCAGGCAGGACTTGAACTCACAAAGATCCGCCTGCCTCTGCCTCCCAAGTGCTGGGATTAAAGGCGTGCGCCACTACGCCCGGCCTATGGTGTGACTTTTTATAACATGTCAGTGCTGTGTTCTTACCTCTGGCAAGTCAATATGGGCAGAAGTCCTTTCTGAAGTGAATACCCATTCTGATGCATTTCAGCGGGGGTTTGACATTTGAGTTGCTCAGCTTGTAAACCTAGGCTGTGTCTTTGGTGGCAACTTTGCCCATTGACCTGATTTCCATTCCTATTTTACAATTGCGACTTTATACTAGACGAGAGTGTGAGTGTGAGAGGCAGAGGCAATGGTGAGTGAACAGGGAACAAAGAGGCAGCAGATCCAGCTGCCTGCTCTGTCATGAGGTTTGCTTTACAGTGAAACATGTGTCCACAGAAGACCAGCTGAGTCTGTTATATTTTCCATCTCCAAATGCCTCTTGCCTTGCACATATATTTCAAAGGCTTAGCTGTTTTCCGACCACTACCCCAACCCAAGGACTTCCCTTGCTACAGCTGGTGAGTCTTCTATTCCAAAGGTCCTGGAACTTTCCAAGCACTGATGTCAGATCTTCAACAGCTCTCCTCTGCCTCTTTTGGGATTGGTTTCACCATGAGCTGTCCCTACCTGAAGGCTAGTCATGGAGGTTTGGCCTATTTGTCTTAGAAGCTGGCATTGTCTTGGGCAATCCAGGACTCCCAGTCTGCTTCACCTAGGCAGTATTTCTGCCAACTAAAAAGTTGGTTTTCCTGTCCTCCCTCCTTTTATTCAGAGCAAGATGCTGCCTTTTACCACAGACCTGTGCTCCGTTGGTCCTCAGTGCTTAGCATGGTCCATCCTGGGGTTGGCAATAGAGACGATGGGCACCCTGCCTCCATCTTTACCTCTTAGTGTGCTCTATCTCCTAAATGCTAGTATGTGTATCTCTGTTCCTAAGGCTCTCCTACCTCCAACCCATAATCCTGATATATCTGCTCTACTTGTTTGCGCAACAGTTCCAATGCCAATGACTCTCGGGCACAGGCATATAAATAACCCAAAGCATTTGTTCCTCAAGGGAGATAATGTTGCTGTGATTTTCGTACTATTTCTCAGAATTTCACCATGGCAAATTATATACTGAACAGTTATTTTCTGAGGGATGTCTATATCACCCCACCCTCAAGGCTCAGGAAACATCTCAGAAGAGGGGGCAGAAAGAATGTAAGAGCCATAATTTGGGGAGAAGTGCTGTGAAGTGCAGTCTTCTGGACATGATATGGGCACTGTACTCATGAATGCACTGCAGCTATGGTGACCTGCAGATCAAGCCAACAAAATCAAACAGCATTGCAATAGAAATCCTAAGTGGGCTCAGTGGGCTACCGGAAAAAAAGAGAGGACATGAAGAGGGGAGGGGGCGTATGGGGCATGGAGAGGAGTGGGAGGGGTAGTTAGGGGTGAATAGGATCAAGATACATTGTATACATGTATGAAATTGTCAAAGAATAAATAAAAGATAATTTTAAAACAGTTACTTATTTAGTGCCTGATTTTTTGCTAGACCCTGTGTTAGACTCACTGCACAAAACAAGCGAGTGACACGGATATGGCAGAAAGAGGTCATACGCCATTACACAGACGTGTGTAATCTCAAAATCAAGCTAAAGCCATTACAGCCCAAATAAGATATGTGATAGAGAAAACAAGTGACATATTTATATGATGCATGGTTGCAGATGGCATCACTGAGGAGGTGGCTTTGAACTTGAGACCTGAAGGATTCAAGAGAGTTAGTCATACAAGACCATGGGGAATGGACTGGGCCTGTTAGAACACAGAGAACTTAGGACTTCCTGGACTGGAAGGGAGGTGACAGAGGGGACAGTGATACCAATAAGTTGGAGAGACAGGTGGGGAGCAGGTCATCATGGCTTTGTGGAGTATCCAGCATGGACATGTATGTGTATGCACATATATGTTTATATGCATGCAAGTGGTATCACATATGTTTCTGTTTATTGGATCATATGTGACTGAATGGGATGTGTTTGTATTTTTACTGTGTATATCCTGTGACTATGCCTTTGTATGTGTTAGCTTGTATGTGTAGAAGAGACTTTGTATTAATGTTTTCAGATATACTTGTCACATTTGTCTATAAGCATGTACTAATGTGCCTTTACCATGATAATATCTGGATTGAACTGGGGATATAACTCAGTGGTCGAACACTTACTTGCCCAGCACACATGAGACCCTCAATCAATCCCCAGATCTTCAAAAAATCAATCACCCTTTGGATCCGTAGCTCTGATTATTTGTTTGTATAAACATATGAATGGGCACTGTACTCATGTATTGTGTTTAAATCCACCAGTGTTGATGTATATAATGTATGTGAATAGGGTTGTGTCAAATCCACCAGTGTTGACATGTATAATGTATGTGAATATGTTTGTGTTGTGATATTATATGTGTGACTTTGTACATGGCTGTTTCTGTTTTATGTTTATGTAAATTGTGTTGGTATCCGTGTTTCTGTGTGAAGCTCTGGAAATTTGTCCTGTCTTCAACCAGACCACAAAACGTGGAATTTTTATAGCTCACATTTGCTAGCAAGATGCAAACTTTATTTGCAGTTATAGTTATAGCTGGTTTTATATTTTCAGTATTTCTGCTTTTTTACAATCTGAATTCTAAATACTTTATGTGAATGCGTGAATATGTGTGCATGTGTTTAATTCTTGATTTCTATAAGTCAGCTCCAGTTAGGCCCAAATCCTCACCCTTGTCTTTATGAGTTAATATCTTTATTTAGAAATGAGTTTCAGACTTGGAGCAGAGTGGTTTTCTTAGGCTGCTTTTTCCCTTCAGTTAGTATCATAGTTGCAAGATAATCCAGTGGCTTGAGTGTGACTGAAACAAACACAATGAGACCATCCCGAGTCCCATGGAAGCTTTCTCAGCCTGAAGCTGTCAGAGAGATGGAGACAATAACTCCTAGGAAGGAAAAAGACAGATTCTGAGCTGTTACTCCCTCAAGGACACAAATGGGTCAAGTGCTTGGGATAGACTTTCCTTCAACGCTCTATCCTGGAAACCCATGCCTTGGAAAAGAAAATTCTGAATAGTGATGGGGTGCAGGTTCTGGTGTGATTCTTTCTTTCCATTCAGCATCTCATGTTTAGTGCCCTACTTGTCTTATAACCAGAAATGCAGGTTGTGATCAGGCTTTAAAAAATCGTTTATTGGGGCTGGAGAGATGGCTCAGCAGTTAAGAGCACTGGCTTGCAGAGGATCCTGGTTCAATTTCCAGCACCCAAATAATGGCTAACAACGGTTCATAACTCCAGTTCCAGGAAATCCACACCCTCTTCTGACCCCCCTCAGGTATTGTATGACACAGGTGCACTTATATACCTGCAGACATTACATTTATACACATAAAATAAAATAATAAATATCACTCTAATACCAAAACCAGGTAAAGACACAGCCAAAAAAGAAAACAACAGACCCATATCCACAATGAACATAGATGCAAAAATTCTCAATAAAATATTTAAAAAATCACTTATTCTAGTGTGTGCTACATACTTGCATTAGTTACTTTTCTTCTTACTATAACAAAACACCTGAGAAAAGCAACGTAAGGAAGTTTAGGGTTTATTTTGGCTCACTGTTTGAGAGTAGTCTGTCATGGCATGGAAAGCTTGGTGGTAAGAACTCTCAGTACAGTGGCAGGGACATGAGGCAGTTGGCCACACTGGATCCCATAGTGAGGAAGCAAAGAGAGATGAATGCTGGTGTTTCACTTGTTTTTATCTAGTTTGGAAACCCAGTCCATGGAGTGGTGCAACACACAGTCAGGGTGGGTCTTCCCTTCTCAGTTAAACCTGCTGGAAACCTCCTCACAGACGAACCCAGGGGGTTGCTTCCTAAGGTGATTCTAAATCCCATTAAGTTGACAAGAGTAAACATCACTATACTCTTCTCTCATAAGTGATCTTTCTACTTCCCCTTCAATGCATCTGTATTTAGGTGTATTGATAACCCGATTAATGGCCTCCCTGGTTCTATGTCCTTGCACTCTATAATCCCCCCCCCTCCACTTTTCCTCTAGGTTTGGCTGTGTGACTTGCTTTGACCAATAAGATATTAGTAGACTTAAGGAAAGCCAAAGAATGGAAAAGATTTGTGAGTTTTTACTTCTTCCCTTGTTTTTCTGTAATCTCAATGAAAAGCCCATGCTAGCCTGCTGAAGAATGTAAGACCTCAGGGAAAAGAGCTGAGTTGCTCCAACCAGGGTCATTTTGGACTAGTCATCTGTCTTGAATGACTTGTATGAAACATCTCATAGACTGATGTGTGAAATGCTTGGTCCCAGTTGGTTCACTACTTTGGGAAGCACTGAGAACTAGGTGCTTAGCTGGAGGAAGAAGGTCAATAGGAGCATGATTTGTAGGTTAGATCTGGTCTTTGGTCTCTCTCTTTCTCTCTTTCCCCCTTCTCTCTCTCTCTCTCTCTCTCTCTCTCTCTCTTTCTCTCCACCCCCTCCTTCCTATCTACTCTAAGAATAATAGCCTTCTCCACAAACCCTTCTGTCATAATACAGTGCCACACGGCAGGACTAGAAGCATGGAACCAGCCTACTGTGGACTGAAGCCTCTGCATCCAGGGGCTAAGAAAAAGATTCCTCCCTTTAAGTTGCTCACTCAGGCATTTGGTCACAGCAATGAGAAATACCATTCAAACAAATCTCCAGGCTGAGATTGGATACACAGAGTGTACCCAGTCAATATCAGCCCAACCAAGCTCAGGTGGGTAGAACCACCTAGCTAACTCAGAAGAAATAACAAATGGTTATAATTTTAAGCTGATCAGTTTAGAGACAGTTTGTTACGCAGCTGTGGCTAACTGATACACACTCCTCCCAGTGGCAGGGTGCTTATTACCACCAGAAGCAGTCCATTGTGTTGTGTGCCAACTCCAGTCAATAGGAGATAAAGGTGGGATCTGTTTTATTATAACTTTGGACTCTGCTCATTGGTGGAGTAAACTTACCCCTTGTCTATAATGACTTTCAAGGGTTTGGTGATAATTACTACACTAGTTCACAATAGCTTCCTCTACACTAGATTCCTAGATTCTTTAACCATACTGGGTAAGTGATAGCTTATGGAAAGTTTTCTATGGTTTCTTATTACACTGGGATTAAAACCCAGATTCCCTTCCACACCCTGTGCCATCCAGGATCTCTTTGTTTCAACTTTACCCTGAATCACTTTCCTCTTTGCTCAGTGCTCTGCTCATGATAGTTTTCTTTATGTGTCTTGACAGTGCTAAGCTTTTTCTCACAGACTGGCCTTTTCTTATTCTTCTCTTCCACCCCCTGTGTGCCTGTGAATAAATGCATGCTGACATTCCTAAACGTGCCCTTTTTTGAGCCAAACGTCATCAGGGTCTGTCATTATTCTTCACTTGGTATGGGTTTAGAGCTTTTCCTGGTTTGAATAGTCTGTTCTAGTGTCTTGTTGCCCCACACTGAACATGATGCCTAGAACCAATTACACTTCTGGGGCAGGACTCTATCAGAGAAGCTACTTTGTTCTCACGGAAAGCTACATACACTCCCAGAGGATAGTGCCCACCAGAAGAGAAAGGACCAAGCACACTTGTTTATGATAGGTAAGTTAGATGGCTAGGATAGAAATATTTGTGATGCAGAATCTCTAGCTTCCATCAAGTCAGTGGTAAAGGCCTGTGGCTTCTGGTGCATAAGAGGCTGACGCAGATTGACAGGGTAGGTAGGAAGAGTCACCAAGGATTTGCCAAGGGTTGTCCTTAAGCCCCGTTCTAGAGGACAGCTTTGAGTAAGGGACAGGAGGAGGCTATTGTGTGTGGTAGTGCAGGGAGTTCTTCCCAGCTCCATGTGAACCTCTTCCATTTCCCATCCCGAGGTGAGCTGGTGTTCAGGCCATGGATAAAATAAGAAGAATCTAGCGGTAGACTAGCAAAAGAAAAGCTATAGTAACTCCTTATTGTGGTGCGAGGACCGTGAAATAAGGATTTACTAAGCATGCAGTTAACAGTTAACCTTAGCTGGTTAAGTCCTCAAGGGAAGAAAAAAGTTGGGGAGAACTCAGTGAAATCATTTGTTTCCAACCAGGTGTATTACAGAGTCATCAAAGGAGTTTGGATCTTTAATAAGTGAGACCTAGTGGAAGGTCCCCTGGTCACTGAAGTTGAGGCTTCAAAAGGGACTGTGAAACCCTGGAGTCTATTCATCTGTCTGTGTCCGTCTCTCTCTTGGAGTATGGTGTGTGCACACAGATCACCATGCACATCTGCCGTGATATCCTGCCCCCCTTAAAGGCCCAAGTCGATGGGGTTCAGTTATGAACCAAAATAACCCTCTCTCTTGACTTTGTAAGAACGGATGTTAGGCATTTTGTTATAGTGACACTGCACTGACTTCTGCACTCATTCTTCCCAGTGTCTGCTAAATCTCACTGTCTTGAGTGGGGCTAGCCAAATGTGTAGTGAAAAGCGCTCCCTGGATGTTCCATCGGCAATTGATCTTGTGAGCTGGCTTTGGGGTTTAATCAATTGCATCAGCGTTTAGCATAGGGTGATTCACAGGATAATCATAGGCAGCACAGAGAAAGTTTACTTTAAAAATTTAATTTTAGGGGTTGGAGAAATGGAGATTCAGAGTACTGGCTTTTCTTGTAGAAGACCTGAGTTTGAATCCCAGCACCCACATGACAACTAACATATGTCTGTCACTCCAGTTCTAGGGGATCCAATGCCTTCTTTTCTCCTCCATATCACTGCATGTCATGAGTACACTTACATACACGCAGGCATAATACTCATCAGCAAATAAAATAAGCAAAAAATAAAATTTAATTTTGGTGCTCAAAAGATGGTTCAGTTGGTAAAATTTTTACTTGCTGTATAAGCGTGAGGACTTGAGTGTGATCCTCAGAGTCCACGTAAAAAAGCTGGTCATGGTGGTGTTCTTTTGTAATCCCAAAGCTAGGAGGCAGAGACAAGCAAACTACTGGGCTGAACTGCTGAGCGCTAGGTTCAGTGACAGACCCTGTCAAAGAGCTGCGCAATGTACCCGAGGAGGTTGACCTCTGACCTCCACATGCATGCACACAGGTACACACATGAACATGTACACACATACACATACTAGTCAGTTTTCAGTTTTCATAATTACATAGTCATCTTAAGAAGTACATTAGACAAAAGTGGCTCACTGAATCTATTTTTAATGGATATTGTTTGGGAAAAGCAAGACCGGGAATTTAATCAAAATGGGTTGATTTGAAGATAACTGTTAGTAAATACGGAGTAACTTATGCTGATGAGGTGAACAGGTGAAGCAGCGAATGAAGAGCCAAAGTTGAGGAGGCTGAATAAGAGAATTGCGAGACCCCCTCGACTCAGTGATTTTTTGAGAACAGCTGCCCATGTCTTTGGGTAATGATGCAGATTTGAACTACTGTTTTTGGATTATTTTTTTGAGTTTGTATATATGAACATGTTACTAGTAGTTTTAAATTGTTAGTAGTAGCAGAACTCTTGTCAAATGGACTATCTCACCTCTGAATTCCCCATGTTACTTCACTCCACGATGTTCCCCAGCCTCAACCCCGGAAAGCTGTCCTGGGCTAGGTAAACCTGAACCATTGCTTATCTTGGAACGTAAGTGAGGGTGAAGGTCAGGCAGCATTGGTACTACTGGGCCATTTCAAGAATCTTAATAGCTATTTTGCTTTCTGTGGTTAAGAGCCCAGGTTTTCGTTTTGGAAATTGAAAGGAAATAAAGACAAAGCTTGTGGAACGCAGGAATTGGTGTTCTGCTGGGGAAATTCT
>NW_008352647.1:858040-878995 GCF_000622305.1 Nannospalax galili
ATCTATCTATCTATCATCTATCTATCTATCTATCTATCATCTATTTATCTATCTATCATCTATATCTATCTATTACCTATCTATCATTTATCTATCTATCTATCTATCTATCTATCATCTATCTATCTATCTATCTATCTATCTACCTATATCTATATATCTATAGATAGATATATAGATATGGGAATTTATTAGATTGGTTTATAGGTTAGAGTCCATACCACACTTGGAGAGGCTGAGAATACAGTAGTTGCTTAGTCCACAACTCTGAATGTCTCAGCAGTCCCAATCTGATGCTAAGGCCTGAAGGATTCCTGAAGATCTACTAATCTTCATTCTACATTGGAATCTAAAGTTGGTCCTACTATCAGTGGAGGAATGCCATAGCAACAAGATGAACTCATCAGTGAGAGAGAAGGCAAGCAGGCAAAAGGCAAAAACTCTCTTGCCTTGAGTAGAAGGCACCAGAAGGCAATGCCTAGATTTGGGGTGGACCTTCTGGCTTCAAATAATCCCATCAAGAAAGTCTCTCTCATTTCAGTTAATTCCAGAGCCAGTCAAGTTGACATCCAGGATTAGCCACCATGCTTACTGTATCTGGAACTTGCCATTGCTGCCAGGTTGGCTGGCCAGTGAACTCCTGGAATCAGCCTGTCTCCACTGGGGTCACAGGTATGGGCTTGGTCATATCTGACTGACTTTTTTTTTTATGTTTTTTGGTCTTTTTGAGACAGGGTCTCCCTGTAACCCCAGCTGACCTAGAATTTACCATGTAGACCAGGTTGGCCTTGATCTCACAGAGATATGTCTACCTCTGCCTCCTAAGCGCCGGGATTAAAGGTGTGCACCACCACGCCCAGCAAATCTGACTTTTTTATTCATGAGGAGCCGAAATCAGGTTCTCCTGCTTGTAACACAAGGGATTCTTTTCCACTGAGCCATCTCCCTAGCCCCAATATTCTTATTTTCTTAACCTTATTTGTCTCACATGAATTCAGTTTTCCTTTCCTACATTCCCAGAATGTAGAGTTTTAGGAAAGCCAATCCAAGCAGCTGGGGAAAGATTCCTTCAAAGTTCAGCACCACACCTACTGCCCACCTTGCATTCCTACGGAGCTCACTCGGTTCCCTATCTCATTTGAGCAAGCATCTACTCCTCTGGAGTGGGGGGGGGGAAAGGTATTATCATTCCCATTTTACAGATGATTAAACTGAATGAGCTTTGGAGCCATCTCCTTTGGAAACAAAGTGAGCTCACCTTAGGCTGAACACATTGAAGAAACAAAGAAAATTGAGGCAGTTTTTTGCTTTGCTTCATTTCCCTGTCTTTCCAGTTAACTTGCTTTGTTTCATTTCACTGCTGTGCATTTGGCTTTGCTAGGGCAGCCTTGACCTGGATCTGTCCACACTTCTGCACAGAGTGATGACCCTGATATATCTGCATGCTGTATACTAAAGGCCAAGTGCGCTAAATGGAAATTCCATCAAAAACTGTCCCAGCAAGAAAAAATAACTGCAATGACGGGGCTCAGGCTGTCCAGATACCTGCCGAAAGTCTGTTTGAATTAAAAGCAGAGTGTTTACTGATTTCATGGCTTTCCCATCTGAAAATGTCATGTTCTAAGGGGGTGGAGGACTGATCGAGGTCACTGATTTACCTTACTGGATTCTTACCAACCAAAAGGCAGGGGCTAAGTGAATGTGTGATGGGGACATCGGGAGAGGTGACAAGAGTGAGAAGTCAAAAGAGAAAAAAGTTAGCTGGACTTTTTAGGGTGGGCCTTGAACAGCACAGTGACAGTGGCTGGAAAGTTTCCCAAAGTGTGGTTCTGCCTGTGTACATGTTTCCTGTGATGAGGACCATGGAGAGGTGACTGGAGAAGCCCATACTGTGAGCCAAGGAACCCAGTAATGAACTCCAGTCAGTGGAGGACGGACACTCAAGGAGATAGAAAGCAAGACTCAGACTGAATAAGTCAGAAAAGGTGATGGGAATACAAAGACCCTGTGGAGGGTGAGTCTTGCCAGGAGCTGAGAGGTGAAATGTTTTGAAGAAAGAAAAACAAGCTTCTAGAAGCTACCCAGGTCCTCTGCAAGAGCAAACAGTTCTCTTAACCACTGAGTCATCTCTCCAGTCTCCTAAAAACCATCTTTAGAAGAGGCAGTAGATCTATGAAGGGAGAGACTGGTTTCATGGCAGGGATAGGGACCTGCAGGAAGAATTTAAGGCTTAAAATGATAGGGAGGTGCATGCATCTTGGACCAGGAGAGCCTAGAAAAAGGAAACTCTCTCCTCCCCATCATCCCACTGTTCCTGGGTTTCTTAGAATCCAAGAGGGCCTGGAAACAAGACCCTTGAATATTGCTAACGAACTTTGAGAGAACTGTCAGAGGTAAGGTGAGAGGGTTAAAGGACACAAATATCATTCTGCTTTTCAACCAAGGAGGAGCTTGGCTTCCCTAATCCATGAGGTATGAGTTTGTTGTTGATTCATAACGGAGATGTATTCAAAACAGGAAAGGGTGACCACAGGGACTCAGTGGTGGGTCCACCCAGATGTCCTGTCAGGTCAATTGCCAGCCTCTTTTGACACCATCACACAGAGACAGATGAAGGAAGTGAATTTGTTGCTAGAGTTTAGGAGATCAGCTGGGTACCTGAGAAAGAGTTACATGTGGGGACCTAAAAGCCCCACCTTGCAGAAGTCCGAGAGGAAGTTACCTGGGTGTGGCCTGACTTGCTTTGAAAGTCTGAAGAATACTTCTGCACTGCTGAGGAGTGCATGATCAGCATGGGACCATCCTTAAGATACACCCTTGGGGGGCGGGGAGGGGGGATTTCCAGGTGCCTTTATAAGCTCTGTAACATCTGCAATAAATGAGTCCCTGCTTGTGTTACATCTGAGTGTCCCTGGTACTGGGGGCGGCGTGTGCTGGTGAACGGTGTGCTTACTCATCCCCAATCATCACTGGCCAGGGGTCACTGGTTTGAACCCCTGACAAATGGCGCCCAGCGTGGCACTTGAAGGAAGGTGAAAAGAAGAAAAGAAAGAAAAATAATGGATTGGGTCCAATCGAGAAGTTTGGTGTAAGCGAGACCTGAAAGATGGGTAATGCAATCAATAAGTCTGAGGACCTGGCACTGCACTGAGAGATATGCTTAAAAGCAGAGGATTGGATCTGTCAGATCCTGTAGCTCAAAAGGTTTGGGCAGAGGCTGTTCTCAGTATTGGGGGCGGTGTGGGCTGGCACACGGTGTGCTTACTCATCCCCAATCATCACTGCACGGGGGTCGCTGGTTTGAACCCCCCGTAGTTACATAGAACTCTTGGCATAGACAAATAAGAATTAGAAGGTGAACAGTAGTAATAATAATCAGACTGAGCAATGACTGGGCATCTTCTCTGTGTCAGACATCTTTGCTATCTCGGGACAGTCAGTTGCCAATAGGCTGATGTCAATGAGAAAGGTCTCCATAGGAGAGCCCAGCATTGGGGTTTTGATCCTATTCCAATCAATCTTCACTCCTTCCTTAGATGATGACACAGAGGGCACATGAATGACAGGGAGCTAAGAGAGAGGGGGAGCAACACTTTTTGTGGCAATCAGAAACAAAGAATTTGATAAACAGGCATGTGGTTTGAATCTATTTTAATAGAAAGTATGGGCACAAATTTTCAGCTGGAAGGCTTCACCTATTTCAATAAAGAGCATAGGACAAGTAGATAAATAGCTATCTGGTTAAAGAGTGTTGTGATTTCAGATGCCAGTGTGAGTCAAAGTAGACAATTCTCCATGGCAAAAGCTAGTCATGAGATTTCAGACCATGTTAGCAGACAGAGTATTGCATGTGGAGGTAATAGTGCTCAGCTTGACACTAGCTTCTCCATGCCTACTGGATACTGCATTTGGGTTTTAGCGATGTTACAAATAGTGGAGTCATCAATTGCTCGCATCACTTTTCTCCATCCCCTCCCCATCCCATATCTGCCTCTCCATTTCCTGTGACTTCCTTTATTAACTTCTACTTCTGATCTTTAAACAGGGTACGTGTGTTCTCATGTCATAGTTTTCCCACTTACCATCTCCTCTACCTAGACACACATTTCCCAGAATACCACTGGCTTGATCCTTCAGATCTTTCATTTTGTTCAGGTCTTTGCTCAATTCTACCTTCTCAGATGAAGCTATTTTTGGATCTGGGGCTGTAACTCAGTGGTAGAGCATTTTCCAGCCTGAGGCCCCCAGCTTCAATCCCAAGTACTGCCAAAACAGAAGCAGAAAGAAAAAACAAACCAAAAAAACAGAAAAGCAAACCATTCCCAACCATCTTAGCTTAAAGATGGCTGAATCAGTCTGTCAGTTTATGCTGTTTCTTTGTGTTCATTTTCCATCCAAACACACAGCACTCTCTGATAATATTCCATGTGTTTATGTGTTTTTGTCTGTCTCTCTCACTAGAACTTATACTGTGGAATTTTTGAAACTTCACTAATTATTTTATCTTTTTCTTTTTTATTGAGTTTTTGTGATTTTCATACCATGTCATTTGATAGTATTTAGACCCCCTCCCCTATCTGCACCTCCTCACTCCCACCACCCAATTATTTTAATGTACTTATATAAATAAATAAATAAATAAAACATAGCCTATAGAGTCTGATTTGTGTCCCCAAACATCCTTCAGTGTGTGTCCATCCACTGGGACCACCAAGAGTCCCATCCCTGTAAGACACTATCTTTCCCCTTCCCAGCATCCATCAAGTACCAAAAGTTCCCTAGATTGGGTTGGGATTTCCTACCCGCTTGCCCATGTCTATACTGGGATTTTGCCTGGTGCATGCTGTTGCCATTGCTGTGAGTTCGTGTGAGTAAATGACCAGCAGCCTGGAAGACTCTGCTTCCTTGAGGAAGCCCCCTCTGGAGCTTACAATCTTTCTGCCTCCTCTTCCATCATGATTCCTGAGCCTTGGAAGGCAGAGGTTTGAAATAGGTGCCCTATTCAGGGATAAGTATTCTGCAGCCTCTTGTTATTGGCACATTGACCAGTTGTGGGTTTCTGTGTTAATGACCATCTGCTGCATAAGGAAACTTCTCTGGTGAAGTGAGAGATGCATTCATCTTATATGTAGAGTCTGCACTGAAGATGTGTCATGTAGGGTTAAGTATCTCAGAGATACTTATTCTCTGTGTTTGTCCAGTTCTGTATCTCTGTAATAGTCTCTGTATGTTGAAAAAAGAAGCTTCTCTGATGAGGGGTGAAAGGTGCATTCACCTGTAGGATACATATATAGAATAAAGTAAGAAATTACATTGGACTAAGAATGTGGCAAAAGTACGTTTTTCTCTAGGATCTATGACCTCTCCAGCCATATATTTTTGGCTATGTTTATAGTACCATACATGGCTTCCCTCCCACTGAGCAGGATTTAATTCCAATTAGGCAGCTGTTGATAATCCCCAAGACAAAAGTGCCACTACTGAACCAATAATGATGATTTGCTGGGCCAGTCATTCTTGGTTTTTAGGCTTTACAGCTGGGTAGGACCACTGATTGGCTTTCTCCCTTGTCAGCTTACACAGTGTCCTCTGATACCGTGAGAGCTGGTCTTCAGGGAGGAGCTTCCAGGTCAGTTTCAGCTCAACTGATTCAAGTCCTATGTCCAAAGTATGGCCTGTCTTCAGCTATAGGGTTTTACCTTCAAGTTCTGGGAGACAATCAATGGCTGTGGCAATAGCCTGTATTATTTTGGGAGTCTCTTGGACTACCCTGACCAACAAGTCAAAGGGAGGTTTCTCCTGTCTGGCACTGTGTTTTTTGTTATACAGCCTTCAACTATACACATGCACTTGCATATTTAATCATATGTGTATTTTTATTGACTGATGAAAGAATATGATAGACTAATGCAAGAGCATCTTCTGGAGCTCACATTTCACAGAATACATTTTGGAAAATGTTGCTTGAGGTTTTATTGCTGTCTATTTTGAACCTACGAAAAGTACAGAATTTTCTTAATCACTACAGTTTCTGATCCTCTCCCTTAGATATTTCCAAAATTTTCCCTTTGTGAATTATCTCCCATTTGGACCCTACAAGTAAGCCTTGCCCTTATCTTTGGGGAAGTTCCGTGATGACACTCTTATCTCCTCTCCTTCCTGCAGATCTTCTGAGCCTGTTTTCCTCAGATCCACTTTTCTCCATTTTCAGGGTTCTGTAAGAAGCACTCATTTTAGTTTTTTCCTTTTAGAGAAGTTGTAGATTATTATATGCCCACATTTTCAGAAGTCTCCCAGTTTTATGATGGCAACAAATTGCTTAAATACACATTTTTAGAACATGGCACTTTGTACAAATTGTGGCATGTGTGTTTACATGTGTGTGCATGCACACATATGTGTCCATTATGTGTTATTTAGCACAAAGTCTGGACTATAGATAGGATTCAGGATTTATTTTTAGCTTTCAGAGTGGTATGGGAAGGCCTATTGGTAAAAAAGGTGATCCAAGTGTATAGAATATTTATAGAAACAGGCATTCACAAAAAGACTTTCATTCCAGAGAAATCCATCCATCCATCCATCCATCCATCCATCCATCCATCATCCCTTCATCCATCCATTCATCCATCCATCCGTCCGTCCATCATCCCTTCATCCATCATCCCTTCATCCATCTATCCATCCATCATCCCTTCATCCCTCCATCCATCCATCCATCCATCCATCCGTCCATCATCCCTTCATCCATCCATTCATCCATCCATCACCCCTTCATTCATCATCCCTTCATCCATCCATCCATCCATCCATCCGTCATCCCTTCATCCATCCATCCGTCCATCCATCCATCCATCCGTCATCCCTTCATCCATCCATCCATCCATCATCCCTTCATCCATCCATCCATCCATCCATCATCCCTTCATCCATCCATCTATCCTGAATCTTTATGTGATTTTCTGTCCTGGCCTCAGCACATCCCTACTTGTAGCCTGTCCTCACATGTTTTCTTCACATCAATTTGGCAGAAAGGGGTGGTCCTTGAAGAATCATGTGTTTGTTTTCCTCATTGTTCCTTTGGACATTGCTCTAAGAAGGTATAATTTAGAATTTGAGAAAAAGATACCAAGTTCAGAAATTACTAAGTAACTTCTCTTTTAATCATTTGGCCTCATCAATGTTTTCAATTTGGTGATGCACACAGAAAGACACAACTGGCTAAGTTTTAGAGAATAAGAGACTGTAGAATGTGTATCCTTGGATAGGACTCCTATATTGAATCTCACCCACCCATGGCTTAGGGACCATTGTGGAGGAGGGGGTGGAAAAATTGTAAGAGCCAGGGTTGGTGCATGAACATAGGGAGACAGAGGCTTTCAGACCCCTGGGAACTTGCTCATATGAACTTGCAATAATGGTGACAGCACGCACGAGACCCATGCTGATTCAATCAGACAAAAACCCAGCATAGAATGAGGGAAATGGGCAGCCGGCCCCAACCCTAGTCTAGGAACTATTGGTAAATGACTACTGGGGGATGAGGGAGAGTATCTCTTCTTTAAGGGAGAGACTCTAGATAGGCTGACTAGATTTCAGTGTATGAACTTGCACCAAAGGACATCTGGGTACAAATGCTTGACCAGAAAGGACTTCTCATATATGACAGAATGCATGAAATTAGGTGGGGAGGACTATGGGAAGGGTACAGATGGAGGAGGGGGATCTAGTAAGATCTATTATATGAAATACATAAAAACTCAATAAAATCTCTTTTTAAAACCCTTATACAATTAAGTCAGAAGGTAGGTTGGTTCCTCACAGCAGGGGCATGCTAGAAGCCAAGCCTTGGGGACTGGAAGGATTCCTGTATACTCTGTAACTTCCTTCTTCCCTTTCTCCCTTACTTCCCTCATTGTTTCAGTCTGTGTTTAATGGATAACAGTGTGGTGACGGGCACTGGATTGTTTACCCTCAGCTCCTACATGTACACATCGTTCACAGCTCACATAATGAGGTTCATATACTGTTGACTTCTTCCATGTGGAACTTAAGTCCCTGCTGTCACAACCGTTCTAGATATGCAACCCCACTTGGAACTTCATCCTGTGACTGAGAGGAACCATCATGGATTTTAAATAGAGGACTGATCCCAAACAGTAAACAAGAAGGAATGGGACTGTAAAAGTTGGCACACATGATCCCATTTCTCATTCTGGTTCTTTCTTCCTTTTAAAAATAATATTTTGTTAAATTTTTAAAGAATTTCACATAATATATTTTTATCATATTCACATCCCATCTCCTTCCAGACCCACCCCTACCTCCCTACCCACTGAAGTTCATGTTCTCTCTCTCTCTCTTTTTTTTTTAAACCCATGTAGTCCAATTTGTGTTGCCCAAATACTCCTGGGTAGGGGTTCATCCTTTGGAGCAAGGTCAACCTACCAGGAATCACACCCTTAAAGAAAACCCTTCAGGCAGCTGTCAATTGCCACTGGCTTCTCAGCTAGGGGTGGGACATCATCCCACTTGCCCTCTCATTGCTGGAGTTTTGTCTGGCTTGAACTTGTACAAGTCTTGTGTGTGCTGTCACAAACATTGTGAATTCCTATGTGTAATGTCCCCCGTGTGTGCAGAAAAACCCCTTAGCAGGGACGCAGCCTCGGAGGCATTGCTTAGTCTTACCCATTCTCAGTCTCTTTATCTTAAATTTTTTTTTCTATATACTTACTTTTATTTTGTGTGTATGGGCTTCTTGCCTGCATCATATGTAAGTGCATCCATCACATGTGTGCAATGCCTGTAGAGGCCAGAAGAGGGTGTCAGATCCCCCTGGAACTTGAGTTACAGCTGGTTGTTAGCTGCCATGTATGTGCTGGGAACCAAACCTCAGTCTTCTGTAGGAGCAGCCAGTGCTCTTAACCACTGAGCTATCTCTCCAGCCCCAGTCTCCTTGTTTTTAACATGGGAGGTGATGACTGTATTTCTTATGAGTATTACTCTAATTCATTGAGAAGATGGGTGAGAAGGTGATTGTAGTGCTTGACATGGAGAAGTGTTCAACAGTGATTTTATACCTTCCTCTTCAGTGCTTGACTCTTTTCAGCAGGAGATGGAACTGGCCATGGTTCAGATAAGAGTGAAGTGGTTATAGTATAGACAGTTCTCCAACTGGGTGGAACCAATCAGTTTCCCAGAGTCTCTAATCCTTGATTATTTATTTAGTTTTGGTTAGGAGAAGGTTTGCTCATGGCATGGAATAATGTTGCACATTTAACATTTGTAAAATCCTCCAGGACAGTTTCCCAGCTAGACATAAACAAAGGACCAGGAGCATCTGAGGCACAGCGAGAAGCTGGATGCTCTGAACCCAACAATTCCACTGCCACAAATTCTAGCTGAAGCTCTGTTCTTGGCCTGGCCCAACCTGCCCACCTATAATTAAGGTCATGTCTACAGCTTTATAGATTATAAGGAAGGAGAAAGGAGATGTCATCAAGTCATAATTTCCAGAATCAAAGCTCTTTTTCCCCACCGTCTCCCCCCCTCCATTTTGGATTTGGCAGTAGGTTTCCTTAAAAGTAGGCCACAGTGTCCTTTCCTACAGTTCATTACAAGTAGGTGGGGAGGGCCTGCTTGCACTGCCGAGGACTGGATGCTGGTGCTCTGTGGAGGAAGGAGGGAGTGTTTTCTATGTGTGTACTTCCGGCTGAGAGGCAAGCGATTGTCATGGAGGAATTTTTGTTCTTTCCTAAAAAAGAGGTTGTAGTAAATAAGGAACCATTTGTAAATGTTTGTATGTCCAACCCAATATTTTTTTTAATTGTACAGTGCTCGTGTGCTGGTGTCTTTTTGGCGTAGGAAATTGTTACTGATGTCAAAGTTATTTTATTTGGGGGGGGTCTTGGGATCTGAAGATTGCATTGGAAGAGTCAGTCTCAGCCCTTTTGCTACAGTGTTGAGAGAGAGAGAGAGAGAGAGAGAGAGAGAGAGAGAGAGAGAGGATCTAGGTTGTAACTCCATTGTTAACATTATTTTCTTTGAAATAACCAGTGGTCTGACCTGGCAGTTGTAAACACCAGATTGCTTCCTTGAGGAGGACACCTCAGTTGTGAGAGAGATTAACTACAGAAGGTCAAGGAGGTCAAGGAAGGGAAACTGTCAGCTAAGAGCTGTAGTGCTGAGGATACGCCTCACATTTGTTGTCTGACTTCTGCACATGCTGTGTATTCCAGATATTGTTTGCATAAAGACCCAGTCTAAAAATCGTGGAGCAGTTTTGAGAGGCCGTACATATCACCTGGATTATGAAGGATTCATTGACTAAACCACAAGCCTGGCCCAGGAAATGAATATTGGCCTTTACTGTCAGGTCAATTCTGATTCATTTAGGGGCGTCTCCTTTGGCGATTGGAAAAGGCAGAAATGGCTCATGTATCTCATGGTTGGTGTTCAGTCCGAGAGAGGCATGCTTCTTGACTCTTTTGCCGTCCCCATTTCCTCCAGAGGATGGTCATCTTGACCTAGAAAAGAAACTCACTTCATGTTATTCTCCTAAACCCTTCTCCATGTATGATCTTATTCAAGCTTTAAATGACCCTGGTAGCTATCATCTCATATTTAGAGACTAGTCACCCTAGAATGACCTTTCAAGGTGATACAGCATCAGAGCTAGGAATGGGGCCTGGGGCACCATGAGATTATGCTTCGGCCTGCTGGTGTCTAGGGTCCTGCTACCTGTCCTAACCCTGACCCCAAGGTTCTTCCTCTTTTGCTGTCCACAGCTGCCAGCAAGGCTTTGGGTACTGAGCATCTTAGCCAGTTTGGAGAGCTTGAGCTGGCTAACGAGAACCACGCAAGTGGGGGCTGTTGTCCTAAGTTCTTGCTAAATAGTCCTCTGAAGGGTACACTTTTGATCAAATTAGCCCCCTAGTTGGGGCTCTGCAAATGGATATTTTGAAGCAGCATCTGACAAATCTCTGGTCAGGACAGCTGGATCATGATGTTAACCAGAGCCACCAGAGCTTGGATTCCCAAAACCTAACCCATAGGGAAAAGCTGAGGAGGTGTCTGGGAGAAAGCCCATGTCTGAGCTGATCTCTTCCAGGCCCTGCTGTGGAGTGGAGAGGCTGCCCTCATGTCAGTTTGCTCAATGTCAGGGTGTATTTTGGGTCAGGGACTCCTCCTGCTGAGGAAGGCAGATTGGCTGAGCATGCTCTGTAGAGGCTTCATGGCAAGACTGGTTTTGTCTCCTCAGGTTCTGTACCAGTCCACAGCCTGCTCCTCTTGCCTGGCAGCTTGTTTACCATGTCCCAGGCACTACCTTATTACAGAATTCTTCTCCAAGAGTGTAGGGAACATGTGTCTTCTTTCTTTCCAGCATCTGACTTGTTAGGGGCCCCATCCCATCATCCAAGTCTTGCACCATGGTGCACATGCATGCACGTTCCTGCCTCTGCTCACTCAGTTGCAAGGACGGTGAAGTTCCTTGCCAGAGAGTACAGTAAATGGGAAGAGGCTGCAAGGCAGAGAGAAAGGAAGGATGTTTTTACTGAGGTGTGCATGTTGGAGCTTTGATGCTTTCATTGACTTGTTTGTGCATCTGATTCTTTTGTTTTGATTTTTTAAAAAGTATTTTATTTATTATTTTTATTTTTATTTTAGGTATATGAGTGTATCGCCTGCATGTATGTGAGTGCACCCATGTCGTGCAATGTCGTGGAGGGCTTCGGATTCCCCTGGAACTGGAGTTAAGGACGGTTCATAGCTGCCATGTGGGTGCTGGGAATTGAACCCAGGTCCTCTGCAAGAACAGTTAGTGCTCTTAACCGCTGAGCCACCTCACTACTTTCATTAATACTCTAGCTCCAAGAAGGTAGACCAGTTCAAAAAAGCCTTAAGGAACTACTATCCCAAGTCTATTTAAGTTATTTCAACTGTTTTTTGTATGTGTATACATGATATGTGCATGCGTGCATGCGCACGTGTGTGTATGACTGCATACATGCCATGACATGTGTGTGGAGGTCAGAGAACAACCTCAGGTGTCAATCCTCATCTTGTTTGGGACAGGGTCTCTTGTTCATGGCTACATATGCCCTGCTAGTTGGCCAATGGGCTTCTGGGAATTCTCCTGTGTCTACCTCCCATCTCCAAGTAGGGGCTCTCTGGACTTATAGACATGTGTCCCCCACCCCTTGTCTGGTTTTTATATAGTTTTGGGGGACCTGAACTCAGATTTGTGCAGCAGGTACTTTGCCCATTGAAAGGTCTCCCTAGCCCCTGATCTTCAATCTTAGATGCACACTGGAATCACACAGGAGTCTTTGACACTATTGATCCCTAGAGATTCTGATTTAGCCTTGGAGGCTGTAGGCCAAGCACCATGACACTAGAAGCTACACAGATAGCTATAAGGTTATACTGTTTGGGAGCTGCAGATCCAGATGGCACCTGGTATTTGGATGTAGGCAGAAAACGTGAGTACCACAGTCAGCTCTTGCCATCTGCATCCATCACAACAATACAAGTGACTCATGTTTGCATACAGTATCACTGCATTTGATGTTTTACTACAGTCATCCTGAAACAAGATACACCTGAATCACCTGGAGAGCTGTTAGCACACAGATGTCTAATCTCACCCCTAGCATTGCTAACCAGCGTGTATGTAAGTATCCCCAAGTTAGGGGGTGTCCGTCCAATCTTTTGATAGTGTGACATGATGCTGTCACCTACGAAGTTCACAAACAGTAACTGCATAATTGAGATGCAAACACATTATCTCATAATGTTCTAAGTAAGTCAATGACTTTGTGTTGGGCTGCATGCATAGCTATACCCTGCTGCTTGTGGTATGTGGGCTGCATGTTGGACACACTTGCAGGATATTCCTCCCTTCTGAGAACTGGGCTCTTATCTAGTTAGCTCCCCTCAAATATAAATTGATTTTACTGATGTACTGAAAAATATGCGAGAGGATGTGAGGGTGATCTGACTGTGACATCTTTCACCCATGGATTTCCAGGGTTGATTCAGCTTATCTAGTTGGTGAGGCACGTGTCCCCTTCATCCCTCACTGCTCCATGAGTATTCCTCCAAAGCTGTATGCTTAGGTGAAGACGATGACCTTCCCCACAGAGGAGGACCATTCTTCAGTCAAGGGTATATGAATAGCTGTGCTCCCCTGCTGAAACCTCCAAACAAGCTCTCAAGGATAGAGAAGAGACGGGGAGGCCCCTTCCAAAAGTTGTTATATTAAAAAAAGGTTGTAGCTTCTATTGTAGGTCCATTTTCTATTGTTCTCTGCTGGATGTTTATCTTTGTGGGAGATCACCACGTCAGGAGGTGGCCCTATGGAAAGGTCCCTGTTTCAAGGAGCTCAGGCAAGCCCTATGCCTGATCGCAGAAGCACATCTTCTCCCAGGTCAGCTTTCACAGCAGCCCACTGTCTGTCTCATGAGGCATCTTGACTGACCTCTGAAGAGACAGGAAGCCACATCATTTACTAGTGGCTGCATTTCTGACACAGACACTGAAATAAAAAATATCTGCTGTTTTTACTTACTAAGATTAGGACAATTTGCTATTCAGCAATTGCATAATCAGTGCAGCAGAGCTGGGACAGGGCCTGAAAATCTGCATCTCACAAGCTCCCAAGTGATGCTGGTAATCTTGGTCCAAGAACCATTCTTGGAGAAGCCCTATGCTGAGAAGATACTACTATATTCATATCACAGGTGGAGAAACAGCCTTAGGAGTTGCAAGTAACTATCTCAAGGTCCCATGCAAGAGCCACCGTGCTGGGATTCAGATCCAGGCACTCTGACTCCAGAGCCCATGCTCATCGCCACCTTGTTGTGAGGTCCTTTCTCACTGACGAGCACCTTCTGTGATGAGTTATGCTGATTACAGCGTATGGAGAAAGTTTCTGCTGAGGAATTTTGATCTAAAATGCTACAGGGGTTTAAAATGAAAGTGGCTTTCCTCTATAAGGCAAATGCTCTTCCAGTTAGGACTAATATTGGGGAGAAATCAGGCATTGTTTACTTTCTGGCAGTGGGCCTCAAACTTTGGTACACATCAGTTACCTGGAAGGTTTGTTACACACTTTGGTGGTACTCACTCTCAGTTTTTGATGAGGCAAGTGTTGGTGGAACCTGAGAATTCTACAATTTCCCAGTAAAGGCCGATATTTTGGGCCCAGATGTTGCACTTAGAGAATCACTGCTTTTGTTGAACGGTCACGATGCTTTCTGCATTTCAGTAGGGCTGTTTGGCTGAATTCTCTTTTGAGTTGGTCAGTGCAGAGAGAAGCTTTGGTATTTACAAGACTCTGGTGCTCCCCCAGGGCACGTTTCTACCCTGCTGCCTTTCTGCTTGGGCTGAGGCATGTGGTTGGAGGAGCCATGCAGCTGGGCTCTCTCTGCACGTCCTGTGCATTCCAGGGTGAGCTCAGATTCCATTATAATGATGGAGGGCAGAGTGTGGTAACAAGCAGCCAACACACTGCTTTGTGGGAGGTGTTGCTCTTTGGGTTAGGTCTTGAGCAACTAACAGGAATGTTGACAAGCAACTGTTTGGACATGGCTATCCCTATTCTCTGTTGCTAGGAACAATAAGATGTGCAGTCGGGCCAGGTGGAGGTAGGTAACCTGGATGCGGGTTAAGCCAAGACCAGCTTTTTCTATAAGAAGGCCAAGACAAACTGTGGAAGAACTGCTCTCAGTTTGGATGCTAAGTAACATTTCCTTTGCCAGTGAGACTTGTGTTGTTTCTTTCCTCCAACCCTGACTATTCTCTTTACTCAACCAGTGGCTCTGTGGCCAATTCTAATCTGACCAGTATGTGGGTCAGGAAGCTGGTGTGTGATGGTTGAGCTTTGGATATACTGATTCAGGTCTTGGACCGATCCAAGGCCCCTGATGAGGAAAAGTTGCTTTTCATTGTACAAGAAGTGAGTAAGTAGAAGAGCAACAGTTAGTGGATTACCATGGGGGTGCCAACAGAAACTTTGTACTTTTGTAATGTATGGACATGTCCAGAAAACCCACAGTGGGCACTCATCTCTCTTTTGAAAGAATCTTTACCAAACATATATGTGAACTGCCGTGCCACCAAACAGACTTTTTGTCATGTGTTTTTTGTTTGATTTTTTGTTTGTTTGTTTTGAGACAGGTCTCCCTGTAGCCCCAGTTGACCTAAATCTTGCTATGTAGACCACTATGTGGTTTTTGAGAAGAGATGTGGTAGGTAGAGACAAGATAGCTTATGTGTAATATGAATGACAAATATCTGTTTCCCAAGCTGAGATTTAGGGATTATTTGTTACAAAGCAGGATATACAGCTAGCTGACTGACATAGAGGCAGAGCCAAATCATTATTTAGATATATCCCCAATTTCCCAAGGAGCAGGAGCTTTGTTTCATTGATTAAGAAACATCTACAAGAACCACTCTGTGCAAATGTAACCTAAATAAAAAGCAACGAATTTAAGAGATACTATGGAACACATGTAAGATGTAGCAGTGGAAAAATTTTTCATAAATAAAACATAAAAGATTGATGAGTTGAGCAAATGAAATAAGAGCTTTTATGTAACACAGGACTTAGAAGGAAAAGGGAAAGGCTCAGGGTGGCAAAGTATTTCCCTTGCATAAAATGGCAAAGCATCTTATATATAATGAAATCAGAATATATAATGAACCATGGCAGGTCAGCAAGAAGAAGACAAAATATTCCAGTTTCATATCTGTTGCTGTGATAAAATACCCTGGCAAAAAGAAAAGTAGGAGATGAAAGGGGTTATTCAGCTTACAGTTTCAGGTTATAGTCCCTCATCATGGAGGGGATATCAAGGCAGGAAATCAAGTATTAGTCATATGACATCTATAGTCAGGAGCAGAGAGAAACAAGTGCAGGTGGGCATACCTGCTGGCTCGCTTTAGGTAGCTTTCTCCTCTCTTGTACGATTCAGGACCTCATGCCTAGGGAATAGTGCCACCCACAGTGGGCTGGGTTTCCCTACTTTCAAGACAGTCCCCCACAGACATGCCCATAGTCCAACCTGATGGAGAAAATTCCTCATTAACACTCTCTTCCCAGGTGATTCCAGATTTGTCAAGTTGACAGTTTAACCAGCACACAAATCAATAGGGAAAAGAGCAAGGGTATTATTAGATCTTTATAGGAAAGTACGAGAAAGGGTGAAACCATGTGAAATACCTTTTATAATTAGAAGAATCTGAACTAAGTAACACTCATCAGACTTCAAAAATTTTAAAAGTCTAACAAATCAAGTACCAAGTGTGGTGAGAATATACTCTGGGCTGCGCTAAGAATGACTGTGGGCCTTTTTTCAAGGGAATCAGCATCCAATGGAGAAAGCAGACATGTGTGGAGGTGACTTACACGTGGTATTTCAGTGACTGAGTGTGCTCGCAGGAAGTAGAACCCAAGGGAGTCGAAGAAGTCTTTCCAGAGGAAATGATATGAAAGCGGGAAGGAAAATTCCAGAAAGAGGGAGGCCTGGGCAAAAACACAGGGAATCGATCAGATTAGGAAAAAAATGGTTAGAAATTGAAAAATTTGCAAAAAGAGCTACATTTCACCAGATAGAGGATCCTGATGAGTCAGGAAATTTCATTTTCATGTATAGATGTTTCTGAAAGAGATCAGAATGTATACTATACAAATAAGAATCAAGTTTGACCAACCCACTCCAGAATGTGTATGTATATGTGTGTGTGTGGGGGGGGTGTGTACCTCAGAACTTCATGCACGGGGCTGAAAAATGCCACTGTTTAGACTTGATGCAACTATTGTAATCATTAAGTCACGACAACTGTGGTCTCCTGCACTGGGCCTGCACAAGACTGGCCTATTGACAATCAAACATGGAAGCGGGAGGGGCTCATGGAGCTTACCATTCACCTCAGAACTATTGGCTATTGATAGTTTCTGGGAGAGGGAGAATCACTGTCTCTAGTTGTGTAACCATTGCTCAGCCTGCCAGGTTCCAGTGGGCTTGGCTAGCTCCAAACTCATGCTCACATGGATGGCCCTGGCTGAAGTCAGTGGTTTACAAAACAAAATGAGTAGCCGTGAATGTGAGAGATTCCTGGAGAGGGGAGGACTTACTGGGGGTTAAGGAGATGGGAAAGTGCTGGGGTGAGTATGGTCAGTATGCGTTGTATGGACGGGATTGTCTAAGAACAAATTTAATTAAAAATAAATTTAAAAAGATAGTAGACAAACTTTGACATGAGTAAGTATTAGAGAAATTCTGATTTGCAGACACTAACCAAAGTAAGAGAACCCGGCAAAGCACACACACAAAAAAGGAAACAACTAAAATCAAGGAATATGTTGCTTTTTCAAAACAGAACCAAGGTTGTTTTTACAGTTTGTAAGTTTATATTTAATTTTCTAATCATACTTTTAAACATATTTGTTTTCAAAAAATTAAGGAAATGCACAATATAAAACAAATTACATGGCACTGATAATATTACTACTCAGAAATATCACTACTATAATTTACAATGTTATTTTTAATGCTTCTCTGTTTTTTCTTTTTGCAAAAACATAATTTTATAAAGTTAATGTACATATGCATATGTATACATGTAATGTTTATATGTATACAAATAGGTATATACTCACATGCATGTGTATAATCATATGTGTAATGTGAACATGTGTATATATGTCTATGTACATCTATGAATAGCTTATTTTTTTATACTGAGGTTTTTTTTTTAAAGATTTATTTTTATTTTATTTACTTGTATGCGTGTGTGTGTCTGTCTGTGTGTTTGTATGTGCATATGTGTGTGCATGTCATTAGAGGCCCAAAGAGGGCGTCAGATTCCCTGGAACTGAAGTTACAGTTGATTGTGAGCTGCCTGTCATGGATGCTGGGAATTGAACTCAGGTCCCCTGGAAGAGCAGCAGGTGCTCTTAACCACTGAGCCATCTCTCCAGTCCTATGCTGAGTATGTAGATTTGTACAGAAATAAAGACCAAGGGACTGGCATAGAAAACATAAGCATTTGAAGTTTTAACATTTCCAAGTTTTTCTTTTGTATATATTTATATATGTGTGTGTACATGTTCATATATGTATGTGGGTGCATGTGCATATGTGTGAACATAGATGTGGAGTCCAGAGGTCAACTCAGGTGTTGTTCCTTGGGTGCTGTCTGTCTTGTTGTTTGAGACAGGGTCTCTCACTGGCCTGGAACTCACCAAGATGACTAGACTGGTTGGTCGACAAACTGTAAGGATCTGCCTGTCATTCCCCCCACTCCCCCTGACCCATGCTGGGATTACAAGTAAGTGCTACTGTGGAGCTTGGTGGCGCACGCCTTTAATCCCAGCACTTGGGAGGCAGAGGCAGGTGAATCTCTGTGAGTTCAAGGCCATCCTGGTCTACATAGTGAATTCCAGGCCAGCTGGGGCTACAGGGAGACCTGGTCTCCAAAAGGCCAAACGAAACCAAAACCAAACAAACAAAACAAGTACGTGCCACCACATGCAGGCCCAGTACTTTTTATGTGGGTTCTGAGGCTAGACTCAGATCCTCCTGATTGCGGAGCAAGCACTTTATCAACTGAAACTTTTGCAAGGTTTATTATTATTTACGTTATGATAGTTTTACCTTGCTGAATTTGTAGGTTTTTTTTTACTCAAATCACTTTTTCTTAAAAATTAGTCAATTATTCCATACTCTGTACTCTTGTATTTTTCCCCTGAAAATTTTAAGACTTATTTCTCATATTTAGGACACATTTCCATGTGGCTGTTTGTTGGTATACATTCTAGAAACAAATCCCTGGTTTTCCTCTACTGCGGTCAGAGGATAGATCTCCTTTTTGGAATGTTTTGAGGTTTTTGTGAAGGCCTAATTATGTAATCATATTTTTGTAAATGTTCTCAGGCCCTGGAAAAGAAAATACTTTGTTTTTATTTGTCTTTAAAGTGCAACATCTTCACTGAAACTTGGCATCGTTAGACTTTTCTACTATGTGCAAATCTAACAGTTACAAGAAACCTCTGTGGTTTTGTGTCTCTGGCTGTCTGGGACACCGGCCTTTCGATTTGCTGTACTGCCGCTCTTTCCTCCTCTTCCACGAGTTGTAGACCTTTCCTTTCCCTTCCGGTATGTGCTTTTCTTTTTTGTTGATTTGTGGAGATTTAGTACTGTCTGGGTTTGTCTCTTTTCTTTTCTTTTTTGTATAGTTGAGGTTTTTTACTTTAATTTTTAATTTAAATTTTATATCGTTTTAAGAATTTCATACATAAATACTGTATTTACATAATTTTTACTCCTCTCTCTCCCCCTCCAACTCTTCCTGTGCTCCTACTCCTCAAATCCATAACCTCTCCTTCCCTAGTATTGTTATATGTGTGCCAAAAGTTATACTATTGATATATATCAATCTGTATCTATACGTATCTATCTATCTATCTATCTATCTATCTATCTATCTATCTATCTATCTATCTATCTATCTATCAATCTATCATCTATCATCGATCATCTACCTATCATCTATCATTATCTATCTATCTATCTATCTATCTATCATCTATCTATCTAATCTCTCTGTCATCTATCTATCTATCATCTATCTATCTATCTATCATCTATCTATCTACCTATCTATCATCTATCTCTATCTATCTATCCATCTATCATCTATCTATCTATCATCTATCATCATCTATCTATCATCTATCTATCTATCATCTATCTATCTATCATCTATCTATCTATCTATCTATCTATCAATCAATCAATCATCTATCAATCATCTATCCTATCTATCTGTCATCTATCTATCATCTATTCATCTATCTATCGATCTATCATCTATCTACCTATCTATCAATCATCTATCATCTATCTATCTATCATCTATCATCATCTATCTATCATCTAATCTATCTATCTATCTTATCTATCTATCATCTATCTATCATCTATCTACCTACCTATCTATCTATCATCTATCTATCTATCTATCATCTATCATCTATCTATCTTCTATCTATCTATGACACGCTACAGGAAAGACAGCATCTTCAACAAATGTTGCTGTGAAAACTAGATACTCATGTTTAGAAGATTAGACCCATGTCTATCACCCTGAAAAAAAATAAATGCAACCCCAAATGGATGAAAAATCTCAATGTGAAACCCGATAAAACTAACACAGGCAGTGCCCTACAGGATATGCCTCTTTGGGTCAGATAGCAATTTCTTCTTGTTCTCTTTCATCTTTTCTGCTTTTCAACCTCTGCTTTCTACAGTTACACTTTAAACACATAAGAATTTGCACGTCTGTGTGGCGTGAGGTGGGGAATTCTCTTGATTGACTTTAAGGGGCGGTCATTTGTGGAACATTAGTAAAGAATCCTTTCTTCTCCCATTGTTGTTTTTAATATTTTATTTATTATTTTTTATTTCACATGCATGAGTGAATTGCCTGCATGTATAAAAGTGCACCCATGTCGTGTGATGCCCACAGAGGTCAGAAGAGAGTGTCAGATTCCCCTGGAACTGGAGTTAAGGACATGGTTGTTAGCCACTATGTGGGTGCTGGGAATTGAATCCGGTTCCTCTGCAAAAGCAGATGGTGATCTTAACCACTGAGCCATCCTCCAGCCCATCTCCCATTGTTTTCACCCTAAGGGGTAGATCTGTCTTGGAGAAGCTTTGCACTGGGCTCTGCAGGTCAATTTATCTTTACGTGTATGTACGCCGTGCTGTTTTAGTAATTTAGGATTCGTAGTCACTGCAGATAACTGTGAGGGAAAATCAACCCTTCCATTGATTCCTTAATATTATTTTGATGAATTTTGGCACTTCACTCCTATATGAATTTTAACATCGACTTATCAATTGCTATGGAAAACCTGTTATGACTTTATTGGAAACATTTATT
>NW_008352647.1:879186-897228 GCF_000622305.1 Nannospalax galili
TGAAATTGATTTAAATGTATGTCTTTTATAACCAGCAATAGTATTAAAGAATTTTAAGGGTTGCAGTAATTTTGTATATCATCCTACATTTTCAGTGCTGTCTAATATGACTGATAACAATGTTTCTTTCTGATCCTTTATATCTCTTCTTACCTGCCTTCATTAACTAGGGTCGTCTTTGTGCTGCTGAGTAAGTGCAGTGAGAACCAGGTTCTCTTTTCTTTGTTTAGAGACTTTGCTATAACACTCTCCCTGTTCCATCTCACGCACAATGGACCTTTTATCAATACTGGATGTGCAGTATGAGGAAGCAGCCCACAATCCCAGGTTGCTAAGACCATAATTTGATATTTTTTAAAAACATCATTTTTGAAAAATCAAGAAAGGTTATTAAATTTTATCAAATGCTTCTTTAGCAGCTTTTGAGACGTTCATAAGATTTTCTTCTTTAATATGTTAATGAGGTGAATTGCATTAATAGATTTCTCTAATGTTTAAACATGCTGACATTCCTGGCATAAGTCCAATTTGCTCATTTACACCCCCCCACACATTGTCACGTTCCACTTGCAAATGTTTTTATTAAGAGACTGCTGTATACTACTGTATAATCTCCTTTCTATATTTTTCAAGCTAGAAGTGAATCTTGAGTACATTATGTTAACTGAAATGAGCCAGGCGTGGAGACGCAGAAACTGCATGATCTTAAGTGAGATCTTATGTGGAATCTTGAAAGACTGAATTTGCAGAAGCAAAGAGCAAATGAGGATTGCCAGAGGCTAAAGGTGGGGTGTAGGAGAGATTGTGTTCAATGGATCAAAGCTTACTCCTGCAGCATGAATATTCTGGAGATGTGCTGTGTAGCACAGTGACTATAGTTAATAAAAGTGTACTGTGTACTTGAAAATTTCTGAGAGAGTAAACCTTTTTACTATAATATTTTCATTATTTCTTTGATAATTTCATATATGTATACAATGTATTTTGATCGTATTAGCACCCATTCTTCCCTGTAGCTCCTCCAGACACACTCTCTACTTCCATTATCTCCTTCCAATTTCATTCTCTTTCATTCTCTCTCTCTCTCTCTCTCTCTCTCTCTCTCTCTCTCTCTCATTGGATCCAATTTGAGTTGACCATATCTGCATGGGTGTGGGGCCCTCCACTGGAGTATGGTCAACCTACCAAGGACCATACCCCTAAAGAAAATTGACTCTCCTTCTCCCAACAGCCACCAACAGCCAATAGTTCTCAGCTAAGGGTTGGAGCTCATGAACCCCTTCCTACTCCATGTTGCAATGTTGGCTGGTTGCTTTCCTGCAGAACCTGCACAGGAAAACATAGCTGTTGTAAGTTTATGTGTGCAACAGCCCTCTCCTGTCCACAGGATGCTTTCACCCCAGTCCTCCCCAACCTCTAACTCATTTTTTTATGTTTGATTTATTTTATTTTACTTGTAAGAGTGTATTGCCTGCATGTATGTAAGTGCACCTGTGTCGTGCATTGCCTGCAGAGGTTAGGACAGGGTATCAGATTTCCTTGGAACTGGAGTTATGAATAGTTGTTAGCTGTCATGCGAGTGCTGGGAATTGAACCCAGGTCCTCTGCAAGAGAAGCCATTGTTCTTAACTGCTGAGCCATCTCTCCAGCCCCAACCTCTGACTCTTGTGCCATTCTGCAATGTTCCTTCAGCCATGGGAGAATGGGTGTGATACTGATGTCCCATTTATGACTGAGCTCTCCACAGACACTTATTCTAAGAGTAAATCTTAAATGTTTTCACATTTACATACGTGAAATGATGGAGATCTTGTCTTGATTCAAGCATTCCACTATGTATGTGTATATATATATCAAAACATCACATATACATATTAATTTTTATCTGTCGATTATTCTTTAATAAGATTGGGGAAAACTTTACAAGTTAGCCTGGTAGAGTTTTTCAAAGTTGCCTCCTGTTTTTTTCATCATCTTTTAAAAAATTGCAAGCTTCCTTAATCATTCATGTTTTTACATCATCTCCTTCAGATAATAAGCTATTACTTAATAATTTGCCTATATGTTACTTTTACAGCTAAGCATGATTGTGGTCCATTTTTGCACAGTGTCTCTCTAGTCCCAGCCCACCTGGAGCTCACTATTTAGACCAGGCTGGCCTTGGTCTCACAGAGATCTGCCTGCCTCTGCCTCCTGAGGGTTGGGATTGAAGGCTCATGCAACTATGCCCAGTGTTGTGGTCCATTTTTTATTTAGTTTGTGATTTTGGATTCTGGACTCATCTTTAGGCACAATTGACCAGTTAATTGTTCTGTCAGAATCCACTGAGTCTGTGTCCTGGAAGCTTCCAATCTGACTCTTTGTGATGGTCCTTGGAGTTTTTGGGTGCTTTTCCAGAGTCTCAATAGTTCTTTGAGGATTTGTAGGAATTGCTGATTCTGCCTCTGCCTTGAGCAGACTTGGAGTTGTGTGTTCCCATCTTGTGCTCAGTGACACCCTGAGCTCCTGTGTCCCATTTCTTACTCCAAGAAGTTCCTGGGCCATTGCAATACCAACGCATGCATTTTCTTCTTTTATCTCAGGACTTATAAGATTTATTTTCCTTTATTTCAAGGGCTTCTATGAGTTAAAAGAATTGTTTGATCTCTCTAGATTTCCCTTAGCTTGAAATGGGAAACCAGACCTTTTCAGAATTCTAGAGCTTTTTTCTAGAAGTTTGAAATCTCTTTGTTTTTTAAATTAAAAATTATTTGTATTAATTTTAATTATATATATATATATATATATATATATGTGTGTGTGTGGGGGGGTATGTACATGTGAGTACAGGTGCCCACAGAGGTCAGAGGGAGTAGATCTCTCCTGGAGCTGGACTTAGAGGTGGTTGTGAGCTGCTTGATGTAGGTGTGGGGAACTGGTCTCCTGAACCACCTCTCCCCCTGCTTTTAAATTTTATAATTATGTTGTCTATCTCTGCATGTTGTCTGGTCTCAAATTATTATTATTTCATGTGTCATTGTGATTGTTTCACAAATATAATGTTCTTCTGATTCTTATAAATGAGAGCTATATTGGTTTTCTCTTGTTCATCACTTCAAAAAAGTTTCTTTTCTTAAAGTCTTACTTTTTAAAAACTTTTCATAAAACCGTTTAACGTAGGAATCTCAACACATATGTTCCAGAATCAATTTTTAGTTTCTCAAACTTGAAAATTCTTTGGGTTCCTATCATTCACCTTAATCAAGATATCAGAGGCAGGACCGTAGAATCTTTATTTTGAACAAAGATGTACACGCCTGGAACATTGCTGTCTAATGAAAAGATCAATCTTCTCAGCTTCTAAGGCCGGATGTAACTTTTCTCATACACAGTCCCATGTATTTCCATACAATTCTCCAGGCTGGCGTTAGAAGAGAAATATCTTGGTTACTGACTATGATTTCAGGGAGTTCAGAAGGAGCTGGAGGTCAAAGTGGAAGTGGATTTGGTGACACAGCAGAGGTGGTGCCAGCAGTCCACACATCCCTTTCTCCAGGTCCGTCTGGGTATTCAGAAATAAGGTACTCTACACCTGATTCAGAATGGGTGGGAGACCAAGTGCTGTGATGGAAACACAGTGCTGCTGACCCCTAGTGGTGAGCTGGATTCTGCCCTTTGGCGTGGCTCCTTTGCCCTGCTCAGCCTTATGTGTGGACATAGCTGGGGTGCCCCCCACTCTCTAGCTAGACTTAATAGAGGAAGTTGGGCCTGTGCTCCTTCCCATCTAGAATTTTTCTGGGGAGGGCCGGTCTTTGGTCACTGTTGACAGTTTGGGGAGTTTTTCAGTGGGTTATCTGAGGAGGTAGACGCTTATTTGATGTCCTCACGCATGCCCATGTGTTTCTAGATATATCTTGATTGTTTTATAGCATGAGTGTGAGGATGAGCTGGAAGAATTTCCAATGTAAAGTCTAGCGATTTCGAAGTGGAATTTGGCAGTTATTAGGAAGTTTGCTCTTATATTGTTCATATTTTTGGTCTCTTAAGTTTTGGTAAATCTGAAGTATTTATATTTTCAAATTTCCACAAAGAAGAGTTTGATGTGTATAGCCATTTAGAAAAATTTAAAGTGAATTAAAGTACATTCAGTTAGGATATTTTTGGTTATTTTCTGGGTAAAATAGCACATGAAATTATTCTAATATCAAATAAAAAATTCTTACTGTTTTATATCTTTGGAAATGGAGGATATTAGAAAATCTCACCAATAAAGAGGTCAAAGATACATATTGCAGCTATTTTAAATTTCCCCCAATTCTCTATATTTTTACTTCTTTTTCACACATCAACAGTTTTGGGCCTTTTCACTGTGGTTTTCAAAAAGTCATTTGGCCTTCAGCTCACGTCACAAACCCCAAACTCTCACTTTCTTGAGGCTGCAATCTGAGTACCTACAAATGAGGCCAAATTCTAGCCAGAGTGAAAATGTTTTTTTCTTTCATCTCCTTTGATAGCATCCCAAGTAACACCACTGCAGGAGGGGAAATGTCAAATGGAGGTGAGCTCCCCAGCTCAGCTCTAATCTCTGAGTCATATTCCCCAGTACAGAGAGGGGAGAGAGAAGGGAAACTTGGAAAAGAGGCCTGATAATGCAGCCATTTCTAAAAAAAGGAAAAAGATAACAACCTCAGGAGGGGGAGCTATAGAAAACAGCCCCACTGGGGCACTGGATGTGGTCAGTTGGCTTCTGCTCAGGGCCGTGCTGGGGGCCTGGCTGGAAGGCAGGCCTGCTCTGTGCAAGTGTGTGCTTGTCAAAGGGAAGGTGGGTGGAAACTGGAGCCTGTGCCCCTTAGTGTTTACTTAGCAAGCAAGCTGTATCCCAGAAAACCAGTAGAGGAGGCTGGGTTCCACAGGAGGGCATCCTGCAGAGCAGTGCTGGCTAAGCTCCACTTGGTGTGGCCTGTCTGCATCTTTCTCTGTGCAGGCACTTGGGTTTACTTGCTTGGCAAAAGTGGTTTCTTGAGACCACCCAAACTTCACCAGGCTCCTTTCTTCTTCCTGTTCATCCACCATGATGCACAAAGAGATGACCATGTCCAGTTTAGAGAGGAAGAAAGCCAGGCTTGATCACGTGAAGGTCTAAGACATGATACTTGTGAATCCCGAGTCTAGATTAAAGTCCAGACCTGAATGATGCTCACTGGCTTTACCTTGGGAAAAATTACAAACTCTCGCTGATACTTTTCTTTCTGACATGGGTATTTTCAAGCTCAATGGTTTCCTTTCCTCCCTCCTGCCTTCCTCCCTCTGCATCCCTCTCTCCCTCCCTCCCTCCCTCTCTCCCTCTCTCCCTCCCTCCCTCCCTCTCTCCCTTCCTCCCTCCCTGCCTCTCCCTCCCGTTCCCTCTGTCATCTCTCTCTCTCCCTTGCTCCCTCCTTCCATCTTTCCATTCTTCCCTCTCTTGATTCTTCAGTATTTCTGATAAGGATGTAATTAGAAATCGTACATTGTTAATCATTTTCTTCAATCTCTCCTCTTCCCTCCTTCCCCCTCTCTCCCTCCCTTCCTTTTACACATATTCATTGTGTACTAACTGGGTCAGAGACTTTTCCAATTGCTACAAATATAGCCACAAATATTCCTGATTCATGGACCTTATTTGGCTAGAGAAGACAGTTAGCACACCAAACACTGAATGCAGTACTTCTATTGCAGAGGGTGACAAGTGCTAAGTGGGATGTAGGTTGGGAGTGAGGGGTAAAGAATGCTGAAGGGAGGCATAAAATTGTTAACTGGGGGCTGTTGAGGAAGCCTTGGGATACAGTGGCATCTGAGTGCAGAGGTGGAGAAGTGAGCCACATGGATACCTGGGAAAGGCATTCCAGGCACAATGAACATGTGAAAGTCTTGGAAGCATGAATGAGTTTGGAACATGGAAGGGAAAGCCAGAAGGAACCTTAGCTTTAGTGGGTTAAATGGGAGGCCTTAATTCATTCTGGTTCCTCTAAGAAAATGCCACACAGTGCCAGCAGATCTAGTGTCTGGTAAGGGACCGCTTCCTCACCTTCCGGTTCACAGACGGCAATTTCTTACTGGGTCTTCCCATTTGATCAGGACAGTTTTCTAGGGCTTGTTTTATGTCGGAGTTCTGCTCTTATGATTTAATCATCTGCTCTTCTTCCTAACACCACAAACTTGGAAGTGAAGAGTTCAACCTATGTGTTTTTAAGGCACACGAAATACACTGTAGCAGAAAGAGAAGAATGATGGGCTACCGTTGAGAGGAGGAGGATGTGGGAAGTGGGAGGCTGTCAGATAACACACATCTTTGTACCTCTTTGAGAGAGTCATAGAAAGAAACTTTTGTATGGGCAGAAGTTTGTCCAAAAGAATGTGCACTAATGTAAATCAACTCACTTTCTGGGATTTGGGGTTCTACAGCTTGTGGACATTAAGATGACATTGCATATTTAATTTCTGCAGTCTTGGAAATCAAAACCAGGGCCTCATGCATGCTACCCAAGTGTGCTACCACTGAACCACACCTCAACTTTACACCGTAGATTTTAAAATCTCACCCTTGGTTTTGTAACCCTGGTTACGTATGGATGAAGGTCTCATAGGAACGGCCATGGCTTATTGGATCTAACTTACCTATGTGCAGGCATGCTGTTAAACTTCCGATTGCTACACAGATTTCTGCTACAATTGAATTCGTGGCTGTTATGGATGTGTGAGAAGTATTAAGTGGAGTGGGGTTGTGAAGGGCTATAATATCTTATGATTAGAAGCTGGGGGTGGGGTGTAGTTTAAAGACGAACCAATACCAAAGAAAGAACTAATTTTCCTGGAATACATGAGGAGACCACAGAGTGAGGACTTCAGCACAGGAGGCCAGAGTGAGAACTGAGTGCTCCAGGAATACCAAGGTACAGAGGAAGAGCAGACACTCACCCAGCAACTGGAGATGATTTAGGGACAATGCAAGACACTCATGTGCTAGTGATGGTGTCGTGTTATGGCTGACTTGTTAAAACCCACTGCTGAGAGATTTTAAATCCAAGTATGCTGCAGAATTTGAGCCATTCTGGGTATAATGGAACAACAGATAAAGAAGGTTGGGAGCCACTATCTTCAAACCCAGAGAACTGTACCTGCTGATCCCATGTTGGGTGGATCACATCTGACTAACTGTGAAGCTGAGACACCAACGTGGATTTGATTGGAGTTGACTTTTCCATCAAATCAATTGTTCCCTTTGATTTTAGTTGGACATCTTCCTGTTACTAAGACACTCGTCTGTCACTATACTACCTTTTACTCACAAAAGTTTTGTGGAGGACATTGCATAGAGCTATCACCTCCATACTATAAATAGGAGAACCGAGGAAACAGGGAAATGATACGACCTAGCCAAGGTCATCCCTCTACTTAGCACAGACCTGGGTGTGAATGAAGCACAACAATTGCATCCTTGCTATTCTTGACTGCCTGGTAGAAGATGGCAGTATGGTAGATGAACACAATTGTGACAAACCAGTTACTTGTCTTAAAGAAAAACATCACTCTAACAAGCAGACTTCATTTTATCTAATTATTTTGGGTGATATATAAAAAGAGATCCACACCCATGTAGGAGGCCCTAGAATACTCCAAAAATATATTCCTCCTCTGGAACGTGCTCTCAAAGAAAGCTTTCTGGTCCTGACTCACATGACTTTGTGTGAAATTTCACATCCTGTGACTGGTCAGTGCAGAGTGTGATGTTCTGTTCCCCTCAGCACAAATTGAGACAACTCTAGCTAGAGAGCTCAGGTTATAACTGTACCACAGTCCCACTTCTCCCTGCCTAATCTTTGTTCCTATTCCCTTTGGAACTTTGACCCCTCAGGACCCCATTAACTGCCTGCATGAGACTGTCTGACTCGGGGCCAGTTTCTTGGGAACTGGAGGAAGACACACCTTCAATTCTGCACATTGTGGAAGCAAAGTGTTAAAAAAAAAAAAGAAGCAAATATACATTGTCATTTTTAAATGGAGGAGTGCTTTCTTTAAACAATTATTTTATTTTTAGTTACATGTGTATGTGTATGTATCAGTGTGAGGGTATGTACATGTGAGTGCTGGAGCCTGTGGATGCAGGGAGAGGGTTTCAGATCTTCTGGAGCTGAATGTACCGGAGTTTGTGAATTGCTCTATGTGAGTGTTGGGAATGGAACTCAGATCCTCTGCAAGAGCAGAGGTTAACTACGGAGACATTTCTCTAGCCCTGACATACTGCCACTTTAATAGCTTGCATTTTCTGTCTGTCAGGACCTTGAACACCAGGAAGAAGAAGCAAATCCACTTGAATAAAGGATATGCAAGAAGGTCTTTGTCATGGGACCCAGGGAGTAAACAGGATGGCTGACACAGAGACTGAATTCATTACTGCCACTTCCCACCCCTGCTAAGCTGTTCCTTCATTCACAGTAAATATCAACTGTGGCACTTCTGCATTCTAGAGTTAACCTCAGGTACGGGCACTGGAGATGGAGAAGGCGGTAGAGTTTTCTTCAGAGACTCATTGTATGTAGGCGGAGAGATATCCTGGCTTTGGACCATCCTCTACCTGTAGTCACATCTGAGGTACCTTGTGACATTGAGGAAATGCAGAGGAAGAAAGAACTATCCAGAGCAGACAGGGATGAGGGGACTATGACTCTTGGGCCAGTGTTGTAGGGTACATGAGTTCAAATGCCTTCTTAATTTCCTGTTTTCGAAAAATATTCCTAAGAGGAATCATACTTTGTAATACATGAAAACGACATGAAACAAAAATCTTACAGGAGCACAGGTGGGTCGGTGCCTTTACATGTCATCCATGGCTGTAGCAGAGAGGGAGCTGCAGGAGTCCTGAGGTGGCCTTGGTGGTCCTGTACAGAAAAGCTTCCGGACTCCCAGTTGGTGCAGTCATGGAGTCCTTCCTGTGAAGAGTTGACTTTGAAGTAGATTTTAAAGCATGAGAGTCTGTCAGGTAGGAAAAATCCAGGCAGAACTACACTGACAGGCAGATAGCAAGTGTAAAGGTACAGACAGGAGGCACGAGGTGGGAGAGGAATCATGCATAAAAATGGTAAGGATTTCAGTGTGTTTGGGGCATTCTGGGAGTGGTTGGAATGAGTTAGGGATCTCAGTAGGAACCAAGTATGAAAGACTCAAAGTTTAGGCTAAGAAATTGGTCTTTATTTGAGGGATTGCTGGAGGGTTTTAAGCTGAGAGGTCACCTGTTCAGTTTTGATTTTTAAGGAGCTCATTCTGGAAGCCCTGTGGAGGAAGTCTTGGAGGAGGTGAGAACAGTAGAGGGTGGGTTTAACAGTAAAGACACATCAAGTACTTGCCTTGGAGTAGCTGTGAAGGGAAGCCTGGCTCCCACACGAGCTCATTGGACAGAGATGAACTTATAAGAAGCTGCTTCAACAGCCTGGTGACATGGGACCTGGACATAGGGCAGAAGGAAGGCAAACAGAAAGAGTTAATTGGAGGCAGAAGTTCCGTGTGCAGACAGGAAGCTGATCCACTACAGCAAACCAGAGGAAGGAAGAGATGGCTCAGAGCCCTAGGCTGACTCCATGGACTTTGTATTTGACATGCGACGGCTGAGAGGGAAGTGCTGAGCAGCAGAGTGACCACGCACACGGCAGACAATGGGGCATTGGAGAACAGGGAGCTGGGAGGCAGGGTGGTGGTGCAGGATGGTGATGATGCTGACCGTAGCATTGATAAGAGCAGTTATAACAGTGCGGGTCACGGGGTCTTCCTTTGGAGCCAGCAAGCTGAGAGGGAATGGGTGTCCATGTCAACTTTCCTAGTGTGGAGCCCTTGGTAGAAAAAGCAAGCTTTGTTTGGTAGAAACAGAGAGGTCAGCTACTGCTAGAAGGTGGAGGCTGAGGTGGGATACTTTCCAAGCACAGGAACCAAGGTCAATATAGGAAATGGAATCTTTCACGCTATTTGAGCTGAAACAAAAGAATGCCATGAAGACTTCGGTTGAGTTCCTGTGGTCCCTCCAGCTGGCAGCAACCATAGACAGATCTCCCCAGCCTGATTCCTCCCCTAAACCTATGCCCGAGAAAGAACAGGTATTTGAATGAGGCCTTTAATCTGAGAGCGCAGTGGCCCTTTCGCTCTTTCAAGTTTGTGCTTCAGTCTATGGGGATAGAAACAGGGGAGCTGTCTACTGTGTTCATACTGAGGGTTTGTTCACAGTGAAATTCATCCAGAATCCCCACAACAGAACACATTTCAGGCTACCAGAGGAATCAAAAGATGTTGTTTTGTGTGTGTGTGCGTGTGTGTGTATGTGTGTATGTGTGTGTGTGCATGTGTGTGTGTGTGTGTGTGTGTGTGTGTGTATGGGGAGGGGGATCACTTAAGTGGCAGTGTTTGGGGCACAGGAGCCCAGCTTGAAGAGTGTCCTAGACAGGGGCTTGTGTTTAGGTCTGAGTTCTGCTTTGCCTTCTCCATGCTGTGGAAAGAAATAATGTTCTTATGTATGTGTGTTTCTGTGTATATGTGCATGTACCTGTTCATGTGCATGTGTGCACATGCATGTGGAAGCCCGAGGTTGATGTCAGGTGTCTTCCTTAGTTGTCATCTATCTCACTTTTTGAGGCAGGGTCTCTCTCTCTCTCTCACTGCAGCCAAAGCTCAATGATTTAGTAAGACTGGCTAGTCATCTATCCCCAGGGACTGAAGTTTCCACCTTTCCAGACCTACAATAACATGCATGCGCTATCATGCCCAGCTTTTATGTGTGTCCTGGGAATTCACCTCATCCTCAGGCTTTCATGGCAAGCACGTTACTGACTGAGCCATCGCCAAAGCCCCAATAGTCTTAAATACTGATGGATAGCATCATCTCATTGAATCCTCCCAGGCAGTAATTCTCCGGGGTCAAAACAAATATTTATACCGCTGAGCAGATGGAGAAACTGGTACTGGAGAAAGTCAGAGCTCCTTGCCTGAGTCACAGAGTAGGCACCTCCAGGACAAAACACATCAAGCTGGAGTGTCAGGATTCTGGAGACCCAGCCGTGTCACTGGAGACTCTTAGGGTGTTGGCAAACATCTAGAGGATGGCTCGGCTGACTGGGGACCAGCATGCTCTCCCTCTGCTCTTGTTCATCCTTCGTACCTCCTTCCCAGGTGGACCTGCTCAGACCCCTCCAGCCAAAGGACATCTCAGCACCCTGTTCAGTTCTTTCAAGGTACTGATTACAACAGTATTTATGTGCTGTCACCCCCTTCTTTTGCCCATCACCTTCAGTAGATTGTGAATGTTGCATAGTCAGGGACTGCGTCTGTGTTGCCCTCCTTACATCCTGATGTCAAATGTGCAAGGTAGGAATGATGAACATCTTGTTGGATGAGTTGCCACTTTGGCCACCAGTAAACAGGTCTAACCAGAAGTCAAGGATCCTCAGGAAAGCAAGGTGGACAGTGTCTCTTTGCTCTGCTAGTTTGAAACGTGCTGGGGTAGAAGGAGAGTCTGGACTTGTGAAGGTGGAGAAGAAAGGGACCCATACTTCTGTTTATTAAATTTTATTTATTTGTGTGTGCATGTGTGTAGTGTGTGTGAGTGTGTGTGTTTAGTGTATGTGATGTGTGGTGTGTATGTGTGTCTGTGTAGTATATGCATATGTGTATGTGTATACATATGCATATATGTAGTGTGTGTCTATATAGTGTATGTATATGTGTATGTGTGTTGTATACATATATGTGTCTATAGTGTATGTCTGTATAGTATATGCTTATGTGTATGTGTATACATATGCATATATGTAGTGTGTGTCTATATAGTGTATGTATATGTGTATGTGTGTTGTATACATATATGTGTCTATAGTGTATGTCTGTATAGTATATGCATATGTGTATGTGTAGTGTATACATTTGCGTGTGTGTAGTGTGTGTGTCTGTATAGTGTATGCATAAGTGTATGTGTAGTATATACATATGTGTGTATAGTATGTGTGTGCATGTGAGTGTACACACTGCACATGCGTGTGGAGGCAAGAGATCAATGCTAACGTCTTCTTTAGTTGCTCTCCACCTTAGTTTGTGAGACAAGGTCTCTCACTTGGATCTGGAGTTCACCAGTTAAGCAATACTGATTGGCAGGCCAGGCCCCGGGACCCTCCTATCTCTGCATCCCCAGTGGTGGGAGTGGAGGCAGGCACCACCACACCCCAGGGTATCAGAACTCAGGTCCTCATGCTTGTGTGACAAGTGCTTTACAACTGAACATCCTCCCAGCCTCAGTGTTCTTTCCTTAGGTATATAGGAACAGAACTGGGGATGGGATGCTACATGTACAAATGAACCCGCTCTTGTGGCAGTGTTTAGGAACAGAGCAGAATGGGGGCAGTGCTTGCTGTGCCCTCTTGACTTTGATAGGTTCCAGCTTTACAGACTTGCCTCAGTAACGCTTCACAATGCTCCAAGGTAAGGGTTTCTCCTTGGATTTCCACTTCATTCTGGATAATTAAATAGAGGCTCAAGGAGGGTCAAGAACAGAATCACATCATTCTAATAGATGGTGGATGCAGAATTTTAACTCAGAAATGTCAAGATCTACAACTTTCCCTTAGTGATTATAATTCTAAGATCTTGAGAGTGGACTACTTGTGCTCCTGAGCCAACTTCTGTGCCTACTGGGTCTGTGATTTCAGGAAAATCCCTTTTGGTGCCTTAGTTTTATCATCTAAACAAATCAAGATAACATTAATGCCTACCTTGCATGGTTGGATGAGGACTGAACAGACTAATACTGTTCAGATAAAGAACTAGTATGGTTATGTATTATTTCCACATCATCATTATTTTACTGATCTCAGTACCTTCTTTTTATATTTTATTTATTATTTTTTTATGTGTATGAGTGCATTGCCTGCATATATGTAAGTGCACCTGTGTTGTGCAATGCCCAAGGAGGTCAAAAGAGGGTGTAGGATCCCCTAGGGCTGGAGTTATGGTTGGTTGTTAGCCTCCATGTGGGTTCTGGGAATCGAACCTGGGTCCTCTGCGAGAGCAGCCAGTGCTCTTAACCACTGAGCCATCTCTCCAGTCTCTGATCTCAGTACTTTATATGTATGTCTTTGCATTTAACATGGTTAAGTATTTAATTTTAATTCAAGTAGAATGATCTAAGGGATGCCCAGAAAGCTAGTCAAAACATTGTTTCTGAATGTGTCTGTTAAAGAGATTAGCACTTAATTCAATAGATCAAGCAGAGAAGATAGATGGTTATCATCATTCAGGTGAGGAGCATCCCCTCTGCTGTGGCTGGAACAGAGGGGCAGAGGAAGGGAAAATTGCTCTCTTCTCCATCTGGGACCTGGTGTTTTCTTGCCCTCAAACATTAGTGCCCCTCATTCTCGGGACTTTGAACTTGGATCAGGACCTGCCACTGGATTCTCTAGTTCTCAGCCTTCTAGAGAACTACAGTACCAGGTTCCCTGGTCTTCAGCTGGAGTGCAGACCATGTGACTTCTCAGCCTTCATGTCACATGAGCTGATCCCCTTTTGTGACTGAATGTGCCTTCTTGATTCCATGTCTCTGGTGAACCTGGATCACAGCACGCCTCTTGATCTGAGTTGTGCCAAGGCTCTGAATGACTAGGAAAGGAAACCATTTAGAAGATCTGAGTGAAAGTTCTGAACATAAAGTAGCCCATAAAGCAGTGAGAAATGCGTCTTATCTGGTTCTTACGATGATGGTCTTTTTCCTGAGCTGCTGCTTTCAAAGGCTAAGAGGTTCCATTTCAGGTTTCCTGAGTTTCTGCACAGTAATTGTGACCTTTCTTCCCTTTTGTCTTTTACTTATGGTGGAAAGTGAGAGTAATGGGAGGAAGGCTGTGTTAGGAAATGAGCACATCAAAGTGACACTATTTGTTTCTTGAGACAGCACTTTAGCAAGACTTTTGGAGATACTGTAAGGAAGGAACACACACGGGAGCCAGGCACTAAGGGCAAACTCAGGAGTCTCCGACTGGTACTTTAATGGCATCAGGAGTCTTTTGGGGGGCACTAGAGAAGACACATAGGGCACTAAGTGGGAGAGGGAACTTCTAGATACCTGTTTGAAAGGGGTCTTTGAAAGCGTAGTGCTTTATACTGACTATGGGCTCTGTGGCTGTTCGTGACAAGATAAACAGTGTTTTTCAGTCTGTTAACTGGCTAGATATGTATGTTTTACATTGAGGCACAACTCAGGATTCCTAGTAGATGGTTTTTGGAGGCTGGAGCACATTCTATTGATTTTTTTCCCTCAAAAGAGGCTTATATTAGGAGCCCATACCCCCATCTTTGCCAACTCTATTCTAGTATGCCCAGTTGTCTCTTTATCTTGACCTTTACTGGAGTCCCCCAACCCCCATAAAAAATGTGGGCAGAGCTGGATCTCCACTAGCCTGTAAGTACCATGATTATCATGATCAAAAGAGTCAGTACTCAAGGGTGTCAAGATCTACAGGTTTTCCTTGCTGATTGTCAGTCAGTCCAGGATCTTGAAACTGACTGCCTAGATCTCTGTGTCTCAATTCTCCCTCTCCTTTCCTTTGCCATACGATCCCATTTCTACATTTCTAACTTAATGATTTCTACAAAACCCTATATAAATAAGGTCACATGCACAGGTATTAGGAGGTTGTACTTAGAGATACATATATGCATATGTATTACATATAATTTTTGAGGCATTATCAACTCCATAGAGGGGTTTGGCAGGGATTTGCACCCTGGCACTTTGAAAGAAAACACATAGTCCTGTTTGGTGTTACATCTCAAAGGCAAAGTAAAACTGGAAAATTCCCAAGCTAGTAAGTGTTGCCTTTGGAAGAATCTAGTCATGTACCCTTTTGCCAAATTGCCTCTTCCCCTTGGGGAATATCTATAGAGGATCATTTCAGTGTCTGAAAGGGAGCCCTTTGGGGAAGAAGACCACAGTTTATTTTTGTGACTATCATACATGAGTACAGTCTTTGCATTATTTCTATTCTTCCCAGTGCCCTGACTCCTCAGTTTTTGTCCTCTTCTTTATTATTGCACACACACACACACACACACACACACACACACACACGAGATACACTGAGTCTGTTTGTCGATGTTTCTTCGTACCTGTGTTTAGTTGCCCACTTGGCATTGGATGACCTCTCAGGCAGCCAGACCCTGGAGAAAACTGATTCTTCCTCCCTCACCATTCAGCATTCCTTGATTGCCCGTTGCTCTTTATTTTGAGGTGGGACTCCTTGAAATTTCTCCCATTCAGTTTGGTATACCGACTAATTTTGCCATTATATAGATCTTGTTAGACTACCATATTGTGGAGATCTCATTGGTGTAGCTTCCCTATCATGTCTAGAACTCATTAACTAGTACCAGGTGACTTGTCCTTCTGGCTCGTATATTCTTTCTACCCTTCTCCTTCTATGATGTTCCCTGATGTTTAGGTGTAGAGGTTACATTGTGGATGTGTCATTTAGGGCTAAGCACCTCACAGACAGTTATTCTCTGTGATTGACAAGTTGGAGAACTTTGTAATAGTCTCCATCTGTTGCAAAAGAAGCTTCTTTGATGATCAATAAGAAGTACACTAGTCTGTAAATATAAGGATATGTATTTAGAATATAGTAAGAAATTACTTTGGTCTAGGGAAGTGACAGAAGTAGGTTTTTCTCTAGGGTCTACGTCATCTCCAGCTTTGTACACGTGGCTATGTTTACAGTACCATGCATGATTTCCTTCTTATTGAATGGGCCTTAAGTCCAATGAGAGAGCTGTTGATTACCCCCAAAATAAGTGTCACTACTGCATCAGTTGAGATTATTTGCTGGGCTGGTTACATTGTGGTTTGTAGGTTTTGCAGGTAGGTAGGATCACTGACTGTTTTTCTCCCTTGGCAGGCTGCACAGTATCTTCTGATACTATAAGAGCTGGTCTCTAGGAAGAGAGCTTCCAGGTCAGTTCGAACCCAATTGCTCCAAGTCTGTAGAACTTACAATTTCTGAAACATCTGGGATGTGAGGAAGAGCTTTGTGTTGTAGGTGAGCGCATGGGGGGAGGGTTCTGTAACAGTGCCCAAGGGATGGAATCCAAGTCTTCTGATTGAGTCCCTTTGGGACTGACTCAGTCTCTTGCAGGGGAGAAATTATTAGAGGCTGTAGACAAGTCATCAAATTACCTGACTTGGTGAGTCTCCAAGTATAGTTATGGAAGAGTCACTTGGAATGCTTGTTAAATACAGCTTCTGAGACTTTGCCGGCAGAGAGACACCCACTCAGCAGATCTGAATGGGGGCCTGAGAAGTTTGCTCTTCTAACCATGTTCCAGGTGATGCCATTGCTGTTCTTTGGGGGAACCCACTCTGAACAGCACAGATATACAAAAAGCTGGGTGGACCATTCATGCATGTATCACAGTCAACGATAGTTAAAAAAAAAATAAAAAAATTCTCATTTGGACTTCTGTTACTCAAGAAATATTAAAACAAAATTGAATCAGAAATAGGCACAATAGTTCCCCAAATTCTTTCTGTGCTTTTCCAATTTTACCAATCCCCATGCAAGGTTAATTACTCTTTATACAAGTCCTAAATCCTCTTTTGAGTGCTAACCTCCTCCTCCCTCCTCTTCCTCCTCCTCCCCTTCCTCCTCTTCCTCCTCCTCTTCCTCCTCCCCTTCCTTCTCCTCCTCTTCCTCCTCCCCTTCCTTCTCCTCCTCTTCCTCCTCCCCTTCCTTCTCCTCCTCTTCCTCCTCCTCTTCCTGCTCCTCTTCCTCCTCCTCCTCTTCCTGCTCCTGCTCCTCCTCTTCCTCCTCCTCCTCCTCTTCCTCCTCCCCCTCTTCCTCTCCCAAAGCAAGAGATGGAGGGGGAGAAGACATGGCAGATAGCACTCCCAAGTGAATAAATTTTGTCTTTCTCAAACGTATTAATATTTCACATCTAAACTCTAAAGAGAAACCTCAGTGATCCATAGTGACCTGCAACCACTCAAGAGAATATTTCTTTTCTGAATAATTTAACTTTTATGGTAGGAAAACAAGGGGAAGTGTTCCCAAGTAGATCCATTAACCTGTGATTTGCCCTACAAGGCTACTGGCATTATAAATGTATTTGCTTTTTAACATGTACCTGAGTTAAACTTGTTGATGGTTTTATTTGAATTTTTTTATACACTCTGATTTGAGGCATAAGTAGAAAGAGATCTATTAAATTATTCCATTATGACCATGCTCTGATCCAGTTATTTTGTATCTAGAGAACTACTATATGCATAGGGATGCTACATTGTTTGGGGCATAAAAGTCTAGGGCTGCTAAAAGATGGAATTCTACTGATCCATTTTCATCTATCACTTATATGAGGCAGAAGTCTGAAGATGTTATTTTTAAATGAGTAAAATCCTTTTCCCAAAGTGCATGTTAAGCAAAATCCTAGTAGATAAAAAAATAAACTGCTTGGCACCATAGTGGTTGGAGGACACTTCAGGTTAACACTCTGTACCTTCCACCAAAGTTGACCACATCTTGGCAAATCCTTTGGTTTTTGATTTCTTATTCCTATTCCCACCCTTTCAACTTCATTGTATATATATATGTATTTACATAACCTACTTCAAGTTATTTCTGAAAAATGTGCTAAAAATGCCTCTCTTTGGAAAACAAAAACCAAAACCAAACAAACAAAAATAACTGCTTGGACCCAAAGAAGATATGATTAGTACAGTCTTTTACAACCAGGTTGTACAAAAGAAATTATACACATATACATAAATATGTCTCTATCTCTATATCATCTATCTATCTATCATCTATCTATCTATCTATATCTATCTATCTATCTATCTATCATCTGTCTATCTATCTATCTATCTATCTACCTTCTATCAACCATCTATCTATCATCTATCTATCATTATCTATCTATCTATCTATCTATCTATCTATCTTTTGATTGACCTATCATCTATCAATAATCTATCCTCCTCCTCATAATCTATTTTATTTATCTAATACATCT
>NW_008352647.1:897241-903822 GCF_000622305.1 Nannospalax galili
TATCTATCATCTATCTATCATCTATCTTCTATCTATGAAAGTTATATAACAAGAAACACAGTGCCAGACAGGAGAAACCTCCCTTCAATTTGTTAGTCAGGATAGTCCCAGAGACTCCTAAAATAACACAGGCTATTGCCACAGCCCACGATTTCCTCTGCGAACTTGAAGGTAAGATCCTATTGTTGAAGACAGGACATACTTTGGGCACAAGACTTGGAGCAATGGAGCTGGAATTAACCTGGAAGTCTCCTCTCTGAAGACTATCTCTCATAGTTTCAGAGGGTACTATGCAAGCTGCTAAGGGAGAAAATTAAACAATGCACCAACCCAGCTTTAAATCCTAACAACCACAACAATGACTGGCATAGCAAACTATCTGTATTAGTGCAGTAGTGGCACTTTGATCTTGAGGGTAATCAAGAGCTTTCTAATTAGCATTAAAACCCGCTCAGTGGGAGGGAACTCATGTGTGGTACTGTAAATATAGCCAAATACACATAGCTAGAGCAGTCATAGATCCTAGAGAAAATCTTACGTCTGTCACATCTCTAGACAGATGCAATTTCTTACTGTATGCTAAATATGTGTCCTTATATTTACAGACAAGCATACTTGTCACTTATCATCACAGAAGTTTCTTTTTGTAACATATGGAGACTATTACAGAGTTCCACAACTAGTCAGACACAGAGAATAACTGTCTGTGAGATGCCCAGCAGCCCTAGTTGACGCATTTACATTGGAACCACTACTGCTAAGGTTCACAGAACATAGCAGTACAGGGGGTAGAGAGAATACTAAAGCATCTCTCAACTCTCACCAGTAAGCTTCCTCCTGCAGCATAGGGCAATTAACACAGAAGACCACAATTGGCTAAGATGTAGAGAATTAAGAGACTACAGAGTATGTATATTAAACTTCATCCAATCAGGGCTCAGGGACCATTATAGAAGAAGGAGCAGAAAGATTGTAGGGGCTAGTGGTGGTGTACGACCAGCTTCTAGGTAATGGTGACAGCATACATAAGACTCATGCAAACGCAAAGCAGACAAAAACCCAGCATAGAACTGGGGAAATGGGCAAGAAGCCCCAACAGTATCTGAGGAATTATTGGCAGCTGATCACTGCTGGGTGAGGGAGAGCTGGTCATCTTTAAAGGTGTGATGCTAGATAGGCTGACCAGGCTCCAGTGAATGAACTCATGCCAAGGGACATCTGGGGGCACAAACTTGATAGGCCTTAACATATATGACAGAATGCAAGAAACCTGATAGGTGGCCGTAGGGGGTTACAGACAGGGGAGGGGTGTCTAAATATGGTTAAGATGCATTGTATGAAATGCACAAAAATTTAACAAAAATATACTGAAAAAATATATTATTTGAGTATTTATTACCCAGAGTCTCCCTATCCTGAATGCCCTATCATGAATGTTTTAGGACCCGAGGGCTCTCTAGGAACCTGGGTTCAGAAGGACTGGGAGTTTGGAGAGCTGGTGAAGGAGAGACGTGTTCAACAAATAAACCTTCTTTTGCTTGTTCCCCATGATGGGTATTCTTAAATGCATGTGGTTAATTGGAATTTTGAACTTCAGGTTTTTGCTGAAAAAAGGACAGCTCCATCCCATCATTGTACAGCATGACCCCAACTACCTATGCCTGGATGGGGAGGATCATCCAGTCCTAGGAATGCACGGAATGATGTAGAATAATTAAGCAGGTACTTTTTCTGCCATTTCATAGCTTTTCTTACCTCTTCCCAACCACTGTGCTTGTGCCCTGTTGGTCTCTGTTTGCTGGCCATGCCTTGGCTGGCACAAAGGATACTTGAATGAGTATATCTACATTGACTCATCAGTGAAAAAGAAGATGAGGACAGGAGAGTAGATATGGGCAGAAAAGTAGCTTCTAAAATTTCTTGCTTATATTTAATGTTATTCTGAGCCAAGCAGCATTCAAGTCCTTTGGCTGCACCACTTTACGTAATCCTCACTTAAACCACTTATACTTTCTTTGAATGAGTTTCCTTGGTGAATAGACAGAGGCACAGTGACCATAAACAACATTCTCATGTACTCCTTGATAGCTGAGCTTTTGCTATGTGAAGTTTTAGAGGAAGGAAACAATGTTGATCTTGACTGGTGATTTTCCTAAAAAAATACACAGAAGGAATTTGCTTCAAAATGTCTGAAGAGAGCTAGGGAGAAATGTTACAGTGAAAATTTGGGCCTGGAGTGAGACCTAGAACCAGAGGTTGACTTCCGCATCTGCAGAGCTGGAATCTCAGGAGCCAGTGATTGGTCCAGCTTGCTCTTGGCTGCATCCTTGGTGGCATCTAAGATGGGTTCTTTGTTAATTATTTGCTATTTATGTGCAAATGAAGCATAAATAACCACACAAGTGAAGGGCTACTCTACAACCAAAGGGCTGTCATGCAGCAATTACAGAGATAGACCTGTGAATAATTTTGGAATGCTAAGATAGACATACCCAAGTGATGAAATAGATACACCCCAAACTTGAAGGAAGCAGAAGAGACCAAAGGAAGTGAGTCATGATGCTATCTCACAGAACCTTTGGCTCATCTGTGAATGATGATGCATGGGGACCAATGGTATCTTTGGAGGGCTCCTAGCTAACAGAGATGCGCTATGCCATGAAATACTTTAGTTCCTAATCAAATCATCAGGGTTGCTCTCATTCTTCTCTTCATGTGCTTATAGGCATGATGCTTCCTTGTTATTGGCTGAATAAATGACAAAGTTGAATGGTAAGTTCATTGTAGGATATTGGAGTGGACCAAGTAGTCTGATGGGTTGTTGGTTTCTTTCTGCTAGTCCATTAAGGCAGAATTGAGTGGGAAGGAGATGACAGAAGCCATGCTTGCTTTATTTCACAAGTGAGCCTCATGCCTGGTTTCAGCTGCTCCAGCCAGCAATTACAACGTGCATCCCTTTCTTGCGAATCACGCTTAAGGTTGAGAGTCACTGTACTTTTTACTTATGAACAATATTATTTACTTTTCTCATTGCTATGGCTAAATATAAATCAAGGAGCAACTTATGAGGGGAAGGACTTATCTTGGCTCATGGCTTGAGGGTACAGTCCACCATAGTGGAGAAGATGTGGCGAGAGAAGGTGCTCAGGGTTGTCATGGCAGCTGTGTGAGACATGTCAGGAAGCTGAGATAAATGAACACGGGTGCTTAACTAGATTTCTCCTTTTCTTCTGATTGTTCCGTGCAGGACGACAGCCCATGGAGTGGTGTTGCCTACATTCAGGGACTTTTGAGAACCCAAACTTGACTTGGTAGGCCTTAATACATATGACAGAAAAAATGAAATCAGCAGTGGGTCTGTAAGAAGGGTTCAGGTAGGGGAGGGGATCTAAATAGGATCAAAATACATTATATGAAATTCTCAAAAATTCAATTAAATAATAAAATTAAGAAGAAAAATAATAAAAATGTTTAATAAAAATTTTGAAGTCTAACATTAATATAATAATGCATTGAGGGGGAGCATACATATATATATACACATATATATGCCTACGTAAGTTCTGCATACATTTTAAATGTACATGGTAATGACTACATTTAGCCATATATCCATCAGTATCAGTGTATCAAATATTTGTATTGTTCCTGAGACATTTCTTGCCCTGCACAGTGGCTCTCCCAACTCTTGGTTCTCAGTACCCCTGGTCTGCATTCTGTCATTGTAGATTATAAATGCATTATTTTTGCTTATCAGTGATAAGAGAGTTGATATGAGGGTTGTGAGATTTTAAAAGAGTCAAAAGCCTTTTTTGTATTGAAAAAGCAAATAGATTTTAGAAAAATACCCAAAATGCAAATTTAGAAGTCTTGTGCTTTTCTAAATAGTATTTTACCCCTGAAATACTGCTAGCATTCTATAGAATGTATTTGCACTCTCTGTTATCTATATGATATGAAGTTTAGCAGTTTATTCATTTTAGATCTATTGTGCTTTTGCTTCCTTTTACTCATATGTCAAGGCAAGATTGTTACAGGGTCTTTCAATGAAAGGGAAGCAGAGGGAGGAGGAGGATGCTGGAAACCAAGCCTGCTTTGTTCAGTAGGGCAACGATCAAGCCATATAATCTGTAAAATACAGACTGTCATGCGTACCCACATCCACACAGCAAAGCTGACTGACTTGCATGCTGCTTCCTGAACATCTGCCTCTATCTGCCTCTGCCCAAGGACTGTCTGTGACTAGGCACAAGGCCTCTTGAGGCTCCTAAAACGTACCCTGCAGGAACTCTATGACTGAGATGGATAAGAATTCTTGGTTAAATATCCAGCTTCTTGCCCGTCTGTGGGACAATTCTCAGATGTGTTCCATACATTTTTCTTAACTGGGGATCCAGTGATCATAAGCCCCCCAGAGCCCATGGAGTGACAGGCCTATTATCAGAGCCTTTTACCAGGTTTCTTCCTTTGTACATCTTCACAAATGATGTACCACCTGCCACCCCAAATAACCAACTCCCAAACGAATTGTCAGGAATGACTTTTGGGGGATAGAAGGTAAGATGGAAACCATAAACAAATTGCACTTACAACTTCCAAATTTGGAAGAAATCCATCTAGATTTTGTTTTTAATGATCACTTCAAAGAGATGTTTATATATATATATTTAAATATTTTATTTATTGTTTTTATTTTACGTGTATGAGTGTATTGCCTGCATGTATGTGAGTTCACCCATGTCATGCAGTGCCGTGGAGGCCAGAAGAGGCCTTCGGATTCCTCTGGAACTGGAGTTCAGGGTGGTTCGTAGTCGCCATGTGGGTGCTGGGAATCGAACCCGGGTCTTCTGCAAGAGCAGTCAGTGTTCTTAAATGCTGAGCCATCTCTCCAGCCCCTGAGATGTTTATATTTTTGTCTAAATATTTTCTTGAGGTTTATATAAATATTATCAGATTTATCTGTATTTCCACCAAGTGGTTTTAAAACAAAATAATTGAACATTAAATTTCTATCATTTGCAATTTCACTACCATGGATTTTTGTCACATTGTGTGGAAATTTCACCTTTTTATCCTTTTAAGATTTATTTGGCATAAGGCTCTGCTTGCCTCACATGATGGATGCATGAAAAGTCCCCTTCTTATTTTATCTGAGTTTTTCCTGTAAATCTCCTGTCTGAACATTGCTTTGGAGCAGGTTCAGCTCCTCTGGGGTGTTAAGAAGGGGAGTGAGCCGTTTGAGAAATAGTACATGGGCCCATCCTAGGGTACGATACTTTCTTATATGTTTAGTTTGGCTTTGAGAACATAGTTATGCCGAACAAATGCTAATTAATAATAACCTAATAAAATGGATTTAGGGCAAACAAATGCAATGCATAACGGCATCTAGATTTTCGAAGACAGTCATCATGTTTATCTTAGTCTTCTCAAACTCAAGCCAATATTTCAAGCCAGTTCAGTAGAAAAGAGAAGGGTAGGTTGTTTAGGTTTTTTTTTTTTTTTTTTCTAGAATGTTCCATTCTATAGATAGTTGTAGCTCCTGAGCTAAGTGCAAATAGGTGGAAACTCACCGGATTTCATGTACCCCCTAGGACATACTGACATTCCAGGAGGAGGTAAAGGTTTTATTTAGATAATAGCATTGACACTGTGGTCAACTCTGTTTGGAGTCTGTATCAGAGCCAAGATCAGGGTCAACAAAAAAGGTAAATGGGGTGCTGGCAGTTTCTTTCCCTTTGGTAACGGTTTCAAGGTTTACTTATTTTGCTCTTCCATGGGGCCCTTCTGGAGCCAGCTATCACATATCCTGCAACCCATCCCTTCCTAGTCTTACTTCTTGGTCCTAAAACTACCCTATCTTGCATACAATTGTGGCCACACTGAATGCACATTATGTGGCAGACGCACCTAATGGACGATTATTCAACCTTGAAAAAGAAGACAGTCCTACAAAGTGCAACAATGGGGCTACACCTGAACAGTGTGCTAAGTGAAAGAAGCCAGGCTTGGAGGAACAGAGAACGCACGATTCCACTGAAGTATGAAAAACAGTCAGCAATACAGTAAGAGGCCAAATGTCACAGTGTAACAATTATTGTCAGGGTGACAGAGAGGGGGCTATGGGAAGTCATTACTTAACAAGTATAAGACTCCAACTGTGCAAAACGACTAGGTTCTAGGGGTCTTTTGCTCAGGACTGTGTTTACAGTTAATGACACATTGAACATTTAAACTATTTTCAGGAGGTGGATACCATGTCAGATGTTCTTACCACAAATCAAAAGACTAAAATAATAAAAACCATACTGAAATTCATATCCCACCATGCGCTTCTCTGAGCTTCTGTTGACTTCTCTGGAAACAGGGGTAATGCCAACATAGTGTCATCAGGGGAAATAAATGTGATGTTTACTGTGAGTTTGACATAGTGCTGACAGTAAAAGATTGTCATTGTTATTTCTATCAGAGAGATGACTTTGGCAGGGTCATGAGCACCAGCTTCAGAGCCTGCAATCAGAATTCATTCTTTGCTACTTGCTGGTTGTATGATTTAGTCTCCCCTCCCTCCCTCCTTCCTC
>NW_008352647.1:906598-907651 GCF_000622305.1 Nannospalax galili
TCTCTCCCTCCTTCCCTCTCTCCATCTCTGTCTCAGTTTCTCAATTAAATGGGAGCAAGAATATTATCTAACATGAAGCGTTGCCTTGAGAGTTCAGCGAGGCAGTGCATTTAAAGTGCTCAATGCATGCTAGCTATATTTTAATATTATTATTATTTTATAATTATTATTGGTTTCCTGAAGAAACAAATAAACCCCCTTCATTAGATCTCAATTCAGTTCTATTATTCTATCATTCTTCTGTCCTAGGTGGGAAAAAAGTGTTCTCTTTTCTAGTTACTAAGGAAAATGCTGATCTCCCCAAATAGCTATCGAGCAGTCATTTTCAAAATACATAGTAAACCCAAGCTATACATGAAAGACTGTTTAAGTGGGTCATTGCCACAGGGCTGCCTAGAGAGGGTGCACGGGGTGATTTATGTCTGGGGGGATTATTAATTAAACAAAAGAGGGTCTGTGTTTTTGAAAAATGTCTCTGCCACAGAAGAACTATGTACGCAGAGACATGAAGGAATGGGCACAATTAAAGAGGTTATCTCTCTCTATCTATATATCCAAAGAATATGCACTGAACAGATTTTGTTTTTGTATTTAATCCTTTGGAAGTTTTCACAGATCTCTCTGTTGGGTTTGGACTGCTCTGATGGGTTCACTGCAGAGGAAGTGATTTGAGCACATAAAAATAGCTCTGTCAACTGAGGGTGGGCTCTTGTTTCTAAAAAGGGACAGGTGGAAGGCAAGGATTGTGTGATAGGTGTGGGTCAGTGCTGAGTGTGTGGCCAATGGGTCGTTTCTCACGTCGGTGTTTTGAGCACTTGGCAGGAACAGGGACTTGGAGCTATGCTTTTCGGCAGGTGAAAGCCTCTTGCAAGAATTTGAAGTTTAAAAAAATCATTGTCACTGGGTGTGGTGGCGCACGCTTTTAATCCCAGCACTTGGGAGGCAGAGGCAGAGGCAGGCAGATCTCTGTGAGTTCAAGGCCAGCCTGATCTACATAGTGAGTTCCAGGACAGCTGGGGCTACAGGGAGACCCTGTCTCAAAAAGACCAAAAA
>NW_008352647.1:907786-931136 GCF_000622305.1 Nannospalax galili
ATCCATCCCCTCCTCTACCTCACAGCAGTGAGTTCTCCTTTGCAACACATTCTCAGCTCTGGTTTTCTTTCAATGTCACCCCCCGCCCCTCAGACATCAGCCTTTTTTAAAAAATGTTTTATTTATTATTTTATGTGTACAAGTGCGTTGCCTGCATGTATGTGAGTGCACCTGTGTCGTGCAGTGCCGTGGAGGTCAGAGGAGGGCTTTGGATTCCCCTGGAACTGGAGTTAAGGACAGTTTGTAGTCTCCATGTGGGTGCTGGGAATCGAACCCAGGTCCTCTGCAAGAGCAGTCAGTGCTCTTAACTGCTGAGCTGTCTCTCCAGCCCCAACATTATCCTTCTTAATTTTGTCCTCTTTTCAGTGAAAGTACTGAACATACTGCTTTCTTTTCCAGTTATAAAAATACGATATAAGTGAAAATTTAAATAATTCAGATATCTAAAAACAATCACATCTAACAAAACTATGCACCATTGATACCTAGGGTTTCAGTCTTCCATGTTTTTGTGCATAGGTGTACATGTATACACACGTACATGAAGTGTCTTATAGTCTGCATGTATCTTTTCTTAGTACAGTGTTAGTAAATATCCATGTTTACTTGTTTTAAAATAAAGCTATACTGTATTTTTTAAGTTGAGAGTTTTAAATTTGTTTTTAAATATTTTTTTATTGAGGGCCTGGAGAGATGGCTCAGTGGTTAAGAGCACTGGCTGCTCTTGCAGAGGACCTGGGTTCAGTTCCCAGCACCCACATGGCAGCTAACAACTGTCTGTAGCTCCATTTCCAGGGTATCGGACACCCTCTTCTGACCTCTGTTGTCACTGCACAACATGGGTGTACTTATATACATACAGGCAATATACTCATACACATAAAATAAAAATATTAAATAAAATATTGAGTTTTTGTCCATTTCATATAATAGATCTTATTCAAATTTAGACCCCTCTCTCCCTCTGCACCTCTCCACAGTACCAGATTTCATGCATTCTGTCATATATGTTAAGTCTTTTCTGGCCAAACATTTGTGTTAAAGCTTCATAATATTCTTTTTGTGTGTGTGCTTCACACATGAGTGTGGGGTACATGCCTCAACATGCACACGTGTGGAAGGCAGAGTAGAATGTTGGCTGTCTTCTTGGTTGTTCTCTGCCTCACTGCATTCAGAGGGGCTCTCACTGAACCAGGAGCTTGCCCTTTGGCTCCCCTCACTGAACCAGGAGCTTGCCCTTTGGCTCCTCTCACTGAGCCAGGAGCTAGCCCTTTGGCTCCCCTCACTGAGCCAGGAGCTAGCCCTTTGGCTCCCCTCACTGAACCAGGAGCTAGCCCTTTGGCTCCCCTCACTGAACCAGGAGCTAGCCCTTTGGCTCCCCTCAAGCCCTTTAGGGGCTCTCACTGAACCAGGAGCTAGCCCTTTGGCTCCCCTCACTGAACCAGGAGCTTGCCCTTTGGTTCCTCTCACTGAGCCAGGAGCTAGCCCTTTGGCTCCCCTCACTGAACCAGGAGCTAGCCCTTTGGCTCCCCTCACTGAACCAGGAGCTTGCCCTTTGGTTCCTCTCACTGAGCCAGGAGCTAGCCCTTTGGCTCCCCTCACTGAACCAGGAGCTAGCCCTTTGGCTCTGCCAGCAAACTTTAGGGATCCACCTGTCTCTGCCCACTAAGGCTGGGTTTACAGGTGCAGGTAGCCATGACCAGCCTTTGACATGGGTGCTGAGAATTCAAACTCCTGTTCCTGTTCTTGCAGACAAGCGCTCTTACCCTTTGAGTCATCTCCCCAGGCACGATATAACGTTTTTTGAATACAATAATTCATTTACTAATTCTATAAGTAGATCCTCAAGATTTTTGTTTCTACCATTTTGCTATCTTAAATAAACATGATAGAAAAATAGACATACATCTTCCTACAGTTGCCTGGCCATTCCCTTAGAATGAGGTCCTGCACAGTTAATGGCTGGAGTCAGGTGTATGATCATTTAGTTTTCATTCATATTGGTAAGTTGTCCTCCATTAAGATGGTTCAAAGGCAAATTCCCACAATAGAATTGCGTGTTCCCCACATCTTTTTCAGTGGGGAGTAATGGTCACTATTTTACTCTCTGAAAATTTAGTAGGTTGGAAAAATATGTTCATGTCTAAATTGTTCATTTTAAAATTAATTTATGTCATCTCTACTGATTAGGAATGCTAGTAATTTTATGTCACCTCTACAAAATATTTCCTATACATTTATTTAGTATTTTATCTTTAACTATAGTATCTTTTTTGTATATGATTATATTTTTATGGACAAATTTGTTAATTTTTTCCCTTTAAGCTAAAAGTGATCATCACCACCTTCTGATGATAAAATTGAGTTACATAAAATATAATATTTCACATGTAAGGAAAATGCAGAACTTAGGTCCACAATATGTGAAGGAGAAGCTCCTTGGTCCAATCAGCTGAGAAGGCACTGGTTACCTAGACTCAACCCCTGCTGCACTAGAGAGCATAGGGGCTGGGGTCGAAGGCATGGTCCACTTCTATCCTCAGTAGCTATTTGGGACAGCTTCACCTCCAGAGGACGATCTGGGTGTGGTAAAGAACCTGAAACACTTGGTCATATGAAACTTGACTGAATGATGCACAAAGGTTTTTCCAGAAAATAATGGCTCCTTGGGAGTATAATCATCATTTTGGGAGAAATCTTGCGTGGAACATAGATGAGATTTATTCATAGTTTTTTCCTGAGATAAAAGTCAACAAGTGTAACACCCAGACAGGCCTCTCTCTATTCATTGTGAAGCAGACCATTCTAACCATCAAAGGGCCTGCTGGGCAGGGTTGCATGGTGTCGGTCCTTTGGCATTGGATATAGTTCAGGTTGAATTCTCTATAAGATTACTGACCGTGCCCAAGTAGGGCATGTTTGCACCATAGACTATGCCACCAGCAGAGTATTATCAAATGCCCTGTTGACGTTTCATCTGGTGTACAAAGGTCCCTGTTACCCACTACAACCTGGTCCCCTTCTTTCTTTTGGGGTGGCCCTGACTGAAGCAACATAGATTAACACAGGCTGTGATGCTCAGTGTGCGTGGGAGTAATTGTATACACTGTCTGTGGGTCAACACCTGTCATAACACAAAATGCATCTGCCCTTTGACCTAGGAATCAACTCTGACATATCTGTAGAGGCACACTGTAATTCCTGGGTCTACTGCTACTTTATTGAAAAAAATAATGCTGGAGAAAATCTAAATATTCACCAATATAAAATGTTAAAAACCTTAAGATTTAACTGTAAAATGGGATTTTATAGTCGTGAAAGAGCATCGTTGATTTATATTATGGAAGTGAAAGCTCCAATTGGATAAAAGTAATATGAAGAGATATAACACTGAGTCTGTATTAATAAAAAGCGTTTGAGTATTCACATGTGAGACGTTTCTAAAGCAAAACCTGTTATGAATTTGGAAAGGGAGTGAGTTGTGTATCAGAGTCTAGGAGAAGATAGACCTTTTGTTTCATATTCTTTGGGGTTATTTTTTCAACATATATATTTATTAAATTTTTGTGTATTTCATACAATACATCTTAATCATAGTTAGACCCTCCCCCCATCTGCAGCCTATATTAAGCCTCACCCACCCAGGGCTCGGGGACTATTGCTGAAGAGGGGGTGGAGAGGTTGTAAGAACCAGGGGTGGTGGATGACGAAGGAAACAGACTTTTCCAGGCTCCTGGGAACTTGCTCATCTGAAGTTACAGCAATGGTGAGGAACTATTGGCAGCTGATCACTGCTGCATAAGGGAGACGTGGTCTTCTCTGATGGGGGTATTTTTATTGACCAAGTATTTGTGTCACTTTTTAAACTAGAGATAATTTTAAAATGAATTTTATAGTAGCCATGACCTTTCCGCACCCAGTTCTGCCTTTAAGAAAACCACAGCAGGGCTGAGGGGATTTGTTCAGCAGTTAAGAGCACTGACTGCTCTTACAGAGGACCTGTGTTCAATTCCCAGCACCCACATAGTGGCTAACAATTGTCTATAACTCCCATTCCAGGGGATCTGATGCCCTTTTCTGACCTCCTCAGGCATTGTATGACATGGGTGTACTTACATACATGCAGCCAATACATACATACATATAAAATAAAAATAATAAATGAAATTTTTTTAAAAAAGAAAACCACAGCAAAGAAGATAGTCAGCAGACTGCCTGAAGATTATGACCTTGGTCCATCACAGTGTATATGCTGAATCTTATGATCCCCACAGCCAGGCAACAAGTATGTATGGGTAAAAGAGTTGACTCTCTTTGCCAACACAGACTGTTTTGGTGAGCATCCATCACTGTAGAGCTGGCCCTTGGGCTGGTTAAGACTGTCTCAGAGTGGCAGTTAGAAGCTCTTGCTCAGTCATTCCCTCTCCACCTCTGTAGATGTCAGCCCTAGTGGCCGTCCTAAGACTATCCAATCTCCTCCTGCTTCCTCTCTTTTATATCTCATAGGCATTTCTCCTAATAACTCTCTTGCAATTTGAATTCTTTCTTGGTGTCTGATCTCTAGAAGACCTGAACTGGCATGTTGGCACCAAGGGTGGCGTGGCACGTGAAACACATGAAAAGAGTTTGAGGCCGTGCTGCTCAGAAGCACGTTGCCAAGGAATAACTCAAGTGGTGAAGGAGGACTTTCCCTGGAGTAAGAAGATGGCTCCCACACTAGCAATTTTACTGTAATAAATCCGGAAACACAGTCTATGACTTGTACAACTTTTGCTGGTAGAATGAATCAGGTATTGAAAAGATGTGAGAGAAACAGTTTTTATAAGGACGGTGGAGAAGGAAAAGTAATAGAATCTGGAACTTTATGTGATAAGAGAGGTGGTCTGAGAATCCACACAGGCTTCTAGAAGTGATCAGGAAGGAGAAAAACTGGAAAATTAGAGATGGAGATGTCTGTGACAGAGGCATGTGATGAAGACGTTGGCTCATCTGTCAGTGTTTACATTTCTTAAAACATTCAGCCTGGAATGAACCTTCAACAACCAAGCAGACAAGTTGACATTATGCACCTCCATTACTGACCATGCTGGAACTGTCATTCATGTGGAAGGGAATCAGGGTGCCCACATACTGCTTCACAGTACAGATTACCACTTAGTAAGGCTGATCTGGTTGTGGTTGCCTCTGAATGCTCAGCCTATGAGCAACAGAGATGAGCTACAAGATCTTATTATGTCACTATTTCCCATGGAGCCCAGGAGGCCATGGGTATAGGAGTGTTTCCATAACAACATGATTGACTGGTCATTCCACACACCATACCATTCACATCCATAATTCTATCGACGTCACTATTTCCCATGGAGCCCATGGATTGACTGGTCATTCCACACACCATACCATTCACATCCATAATTCTATCGAACTTCCTCCATCCTAGAACAGGTGACGGTTCATTCATCAAGAGATAGACATTCATTCTGAGTATGCACCTGCCTTTCTTTCCTACAGAGACTCAGCCAGAGTCATTTTCTGAAGACTAAAGAATGTTTGTAGGTGTAGCATAATCTCTCCATGAACCCAGGACTTAGAAAAGTTTCTGTAACTTGCCCTAGGTTGCACATCTAAGAAGGGTAATTCAGTTCTAAATCTTGAGTCTCCAAAGCCCATTGTTTGCTATAGTTTGGCTGAACCAGTATAGCCTTCCACTGAGGGCAAACAATATAGGTCTGGGGGGCTTGCTTTGGCCAGCAGATAAACAAAACTGAGCCCAGAGATAGCCATAAATACTGCCTATCAGAAATTTGTCTTTAAAGTTCGGGACAGATAGTGTGGATGATATAAAAATGTCTACACCAGAGTCAGGCTAAGCTCATCTTCCAGACTTCTCAGTTCTTTCAGGCGCCCAATTCTCATTTGAAAAGATGAAGCTTTGGAGCTGGAGAGATGGCTCGGCAGTTAAGAGTACCGGCTTCTCTTGCAGAGGACCCAGGTTGAATTCCCAGCACCCACATGGCAGCTTTGAACTGTCCTTAACTCCAGTTCCAGGGGAATCTGATGCTTTATTCTGACCTCTCTTCACGGCATTGCATGACACAGTGTACTCACATACATGCAGGTAAAACACTCATACACATAAAATAAAAACAATAAATTAAGAAAATGAGTCTTCATTTTAAGCAACATAAAGTGTGTGTGTGAGAGAGAGAGAGAGACAGAGAGAGAGATCCATTAGCACGTACCATTTGTTCCTCTTTCTTCTTGACTTCTGAATCCGTTTTTCCATCTCTCTTCAGAGATGCCTCTAATCTCTTAACCTTATTCTTTCAGAGTAGCATCCTGCTTTTGATTGTTGGTAGTTCTCATGCCTCAGAAACTTGGCTGTCTTCATTTTTTCTCCAGTTTCAGGGGAGAATCTGAAGGATAGGTACTGACTGGTATTGTCTTGGCTAGGTATGAAGTGAGTGCCAGTGTAATATAGCGAGGCAGGGCAATAATGGCTATTCCTCTCTTCATTCAAATGGTTCAAGTTCAGGATGCACCAGGATGGCAGAGAGGGATAGAAGAAGACACTGAGGATCTGGCTCTGACCGCCACATACATAAGTGCCAAGACATTCATATGCAATAACTCTAAAAGAAAGGATGGAAGGGGGCTTGGTGGTGCAGGTCTGTCATTCCAGCTACTTAGGAGACTGAGGCAGGAAAACAAATTCAAGGCCAGCCTGGACTACACAGTAAGCTCAGGGCTAGCTAACTTAGTGAGACTGTGTCTCAAAATAAAAAGTGAAAAGAGGGCTTGGTATAGCTCAGTGTAAGAGCACTTGCCTAGCACGTGTAAGATGCTGGGTTCAATCCCTAGTCACACACACACAAACACACACACACACACACACACACACACACATGAAAATAAAATAAATTTTACTGCGTTAAAGGAATAATTGTTTAAAATGTGCAAGCACCATCATACTGACCAATAGTATGGTTTCTTAATAGCTTAGACATGTGAATCTTCTGACATTTACTTAGAGTAGAAACTTCTTGTCTGCCTCCCTACTGTGTCATAAGTAGAGTAGTATAAATCAACAGAGAGCTGAGCATCTGTAACTAACATTTTAAAAGAACAGCTTCTACCATCTAAAAGTGCTAAAAATTGGACAAAATTATTGGCCCTCCTCAAAGCATGACACAAAATTTTTCATGCATCATTAATTCTGTCAGTGAACCCATTATTAAACCACTGTGTTTTTGAAATTGGCTCACACTCAAGTCACCACTCTGCCTCCTTCACCCCTGGGACAGCTGGTCTACCAGCAGAAGGTCACATTCCAGGGTTCAGCCCTGTATAAAAGAAGTTTTTCACTCAGTATAATTTGGATAAAAGAGATCTCATTTTAAATTCACAAAACAAACTCCATTTTGGAGATATCCATATTTTAATAAAAACTTTTAAAGCCCAGAAAAACTTTTCCCTCCCTTTCACTTTTTACGAGCGAAGATGTGGCTGCTTTCTATCTCCAGACACACACACACACACACACACACACACACACACACACACACACACATGAAAATAAAATAAATTTTAAAAATTAAAAAAAAGAGGGTTAAGGAGACAACTTAATAGGTAAAAGTGTTTGCTTCCCCACCATAAGGACCTGAGTTCAAATCCCAGCATCCACATAAAAAGCCAGGCATGGCTATACATGACAGTAATCCCACATTGGAGACAGAAGATCCTGAGAGCTGACTGCAAGCCAGCCTAACTGAAGCAGTGAGCATCAGGTACAGTGAGAGACCCTGACTCAAGGGAAAAAGCAGAGAGTGGTAGAGGAAGACACCCAACATCCGACTCTAACCTCCACATACACAAGTGCCAACACACTCACATGTGAGCAAAATGATGTCCTGAATGCATTCGGCAGCTCTGCTGTGTATGGGGTTCCACCGAAACATGAACACTTTCTTCTTTTTAAGGGGATACTCATTTTGGAGCATGGTAAAAGATGTTATACTCACCTCTTTACTTTCCACGTGATTCAAACACTGTCTTAAACATGAAAGCTTAGGAGAGACTATTTTGGAAGAGGAAGATGTCTGGAGAAAAATCAGGGAAACGAGAGAGGGTAATGTAGCTTTGAATATGATCAAAGCACATTATGCAAATGTATGAAAATGTCATAATGGGACCTACTATTGTGTACAATTAACATGTTAATAAAAACTAAAACATATAATGCATGTAACATATCTATTATATTCTTATATGTTTTAATGATACATGATGCAAAAGAAAATTTTTTAAAGCCACAGAAACGAAGAAGAAGAGGGGAATTTGGAGCCATGACATATTTCTCTACTGAGGCGATCACAGTTATTCTGGTCATTCGTGCCTAACGGGCATCTTCAGGTGTCTCTTGGTTGCATTGCTCGTTCTTGTTCAACCAAGAAAAGACAAATAGGTATTTTTCAGGAGCTGCTTTTGCTCAGGTGTCTGAACCAGCCTATGCAATGCATCATGGGTAAAATTTGGGCTAAAGATAATTGTAAATATGCTATTGATATTAACTGATGTTTTCCCAACATTGCAATAATGCTTGTTTCGTTTGTTGGAGAGTTTATTACTTTTTGATCAATAGAATGTGAGATTTGTGGGTGAAATTAGCATAGTGAATAACAATTAGGCAAAAAATCAATGGCATTTAGACAAATACGAGTCTTGAAAAAGTCCCATAGGCACATAGCCTGCATACCACATACACACACACACACACACGCACGTGCACACACATACACACACACACGCACACACCCCACACCTGAATCATCATCTCATCTCATAATTCCAAAGCATAGGGTGGGATGGGGGCACATGTGGCTCTTACAAAGAAAACACGACAGGCACAGAGAAGCCATTTGCAGATTCTGTTTTTAGGAAACTCAAGATCTTCGTAATTCGGAAAGTCCTGAGACATCAATATCCATTAATTCCATTCGCACTCTGTTTATTACTAGTTTAATTAAGAGTCACTGGATCTCTTTTTCACCAGCTCTCTCTCTGTTCAGTCTCTGAGGGGAAGAAATGAAGCAGATACAACTCTGGGCTTCCATAGTCTCGTGTATCTTTCCTTTCTTGGCTGTTATCACAGGAGTGACCAGAACAAAGCATTTATATACCACGTCATTGAATTGGGGGAGACCGCTGATTCCTATGAATAAGACAGCAGTCGTTGAAACTATACTTGCTCTTCAAATCTTTGCTTGAATACCTTTAATGACAGGAAACTCACTACCTCCCAGGGCAGTCCACTGTAACATAGTTAGACTGTGATCCCTAATACCTATTTCTTTGCAGGCTTCTCTCATTGGACCTGTTTTTTTGTCTGGAGTCGGGTTGAACAAGAAAAGAAGTTAGAAAATTGACTCCTTTGTCTTGTAAGGTTATAAACCATCTCATGTATTTTCTTCTTTAGGAAAATGATCAAGACCAATTATATAACAATCTTTGAGTCTCACTGTGTGCCAGACACTGGGGTAAGCACACCTATGTATCTTAGCCACTCTTAACACATTTATGAAGTAATTTAATTTCTATTATTAGCTCAGCATTACAGATGGAGAAAGTGAGAGATAATGAGATTATTGATGTGTCCCCCCAAAGGGTTAGATCCTGCATCCATCCACACCCAGAAAGATTTGACTTCAGAGCCTGATCTTCCAAACTCTGCTCTCAGGAGCCTGTTCTCCTTAACACGGGAGACAAACATAAGTGTGTAAAGCCAACTCCTTTCAGTTTCTGCCCTTGTGCTGTACTGTTGAGCTTTTCTCCGGCTGCTGTGTATGGTGTGGACAGTCTTAAAGGGAAGCACTCTGAGGGAGCTCTCTTTCCCGTCCCTTCTACTCTATAGGCAGAAACATGGGGGTATAAAGAATGGGAAGAAAATTTTCCTTTTTGTGAAAACATTAATTTTTCTCAGGAGTTTGAGAGATCCACTCTATGACCCATAAGTCTGAATACCTTGAGTACTTTTGAAAACTTGTCCCAACAGTTCTGTGAGGTTGGGACATACCTCACACTTGGGCCAGGCATGGTGGTATGCAGGTGCAATCATGGCACTTGGGAGGTGAAGGTAGGAAGGTCAGCCTGGGTTACATAGGGAGATCCTATCTGAAAAACCAAAAGAAAACAATTCCCTTCCATCTGATGTAGTACCTCCCTTGATCCAGTATCCTCATGTCAGGGTTCCTGTCTTTTTCAAGTGGAAAGCATTTCCATGCTTTGTCAAGAAACACGCCTGCTAAGTCTGAGCTGTGAAGGTAGACACCGCATTCCTCTTGTCTCTGGAGACTCTGCCAAATGTGTTTCCGAGAAGTTACCAAGTATATATTTGTTGGATTAAATACAACAATGGAAATACAATACAGTTCTCAGCTCTTACATTTTGTGGTGTGTCTAAGGCGTATTCCCTGAGAATACTGGTGGAGTCTATTTACAGCGTTATGCAGTCTCCCTGTGGACTCTGACATCTGTGTGTTGTGGTATTTAAGGATTCCGTGGGGTTCGTTGCCACATCTGAGAATCCCCAGCATCTATCATCCTATCTGATAATTCCTCATGGAATATCTCTGTAGCTGAGAATTTCCTTCCCCTGTAAGCCTGTTCAGAAATCAATGTTTAGAATAATGGTCCTGCTTGGCTCTGAATTGGGCTGGTTAATAACCATTGCTAGGGAAATCAATCAAATCTATGATATCTTATTACTTACACTAATTTAATCACAGGGAACGGATCACTGTTCCAGTTCAAAGGGCGAAGAGCGTATGTGTGCCTGTGGGTATGTGTGTGTGTGAGAGAGAGAGCAAAAGAGAGAGAGAGAAAGAGAGGAAGAGAGAGAGAGAGAGAGAGAGAGAGAGAGAGAAACAAAGATTTACATCGGAGGGTATCTTATGCAAAGAAGGTGGTGAGTGAAGCCTTACAGAAAATGACTTATTACTATAAATCTCAACAACACGTGATTATAGGCAATATCCAGGTGAACTTTAATTTGTACCTAAAAGTATGCCATTTTTATTCCAATTTCATTATGAGACTATTTTGTGTTTTGAATAATCATTGAGATCAGAGAAGGCAACTGTGATTCACTAACCATACAAATAAACTGAGTTTGGCCTTGGTGTAATTGCTCATGTGTGATTACTACAGCCAATCCAGAGGCTCCTTCCTAGACACTTAGATTATAAATGGGCAGGATTGAGACTGTGAATGTGAGGGATCGATAATGGCGGCGTCTCTTCATGTACATGATTTTACTGGTGGTAACCTCTTTACTCTTCTTCCCAATACCTTTATCCATCCTGATCTCCAATACCTCAATCTCCATGACGTCTTTTCTAAGACCATCAACTGGCTAACAGCTTCCTCTTCCAAGATCTAGTTATTTCTCTGTATCTGGAATGTGCAGTAATTCTCTGGTCTACATCGTGTGTGGTACAGCTATGCCCTCCAGATTGGACCTGAGTATTACTGCCTTGAATCAGAGCATCTGTGATCCTTACCTGATGAGGTCTGTGAACATTCCCTTATGGAGGGAGGAGGTTCATGAGCTTTACAGGATTGACTCACTAGACTCAGGAGACTTCAAAAGAGCCACATGAGAGGATTATGTAAGAGTTAAACAATTGACTGGGGTGGGACTCCAGAGGTGCATCTGCCCAGTGGTTGTTCATGCCGGGGTGGGATTTCCAAGGGATATATCTGTTGTTGGGTCACCCATGATTCTGGAAGCAATCCCAATAAACTCATTGGTTCACCAAGTTAGACTTGGATGGAATCCTTTCTTTGGTCTATCAGTACCTTCTCTATCTGGGGTGAACAGATATTTCTGCAGGTCTCCCCAGAAGCCACATCTTTCTATTGGAAGTACCCCTCTTCTCTTCCATAGGTGTTCTGGTATTTTAACAAATTATGTTTGTTTTTATTTGCATGAGTGGCATATGCACGTATTTGTGTGTGTGCACGTGCACTTGTGTACATATGTGTGTGGAGGCCAGAGGTCAGCACTGAGTATCTTCCTTTACTCTTCTTCACTTCATCCTTTGAGACTGGGGTCTCCATTGAGCCTGGAACTCACTGATTTCACTGGGCTGGCTGGTCAATGACCTCCAAAGATCCACCTGATTCAGCTTCCCTGTGCTAGAGTTAAAGATATGCACTGCTACACCTGGCTTTGTGTGTGTGCTTGGGATTTGAACTCAGGTCCCGATGCTTGTGAAGTAAGGCAGTATTTTGTTTACTGACTGAGCCACCCCCCCACCCTTTTTAAACAAAGGACTCTGTTCCTTTGTATGACACAGGCCAGTAGAGGATGTTATCCTCTTGGACAACAGAGATTAGGCCAGAATTAGACAAGCAGAACATTCTTTGGGTGACCATGTAGTATTTAGGGGAGGGGACACTCTTGAGATTACAAATGGCGAAGATACATCAGTAATCAGCTTGCCAATATTTCCTCAGTTAAGATTGGGGTCATCTGTCCATTTCTTCAGTTCTATGCTGGGTTTTTGTCTGAGTTTGCGTGGGTCCTGTGCATGCTGACACCATTGCCGTAGGTTCATATGAGCAGGGTCCCAAGAGCTTGTAGAACTCTTCCTATGGTCATGTATATCCTCCTGGCTCTCGCAATCTTTCTACCCCCTTTTCTAAAATGGTCCCTGAGCCCTGGGTGGGTGTAGTTTAATATAGGAGTCCTATCTAAGAGCTGATCTTCCTAAAATGAGAGACTCTAGATAGGCTGACTAGACCTCAGCAGGTGAACTTGCACTGAGGGCTGTCTGGGGACATTAACTTGACACAATAGGCCTTAAGTCAAATGTCAGAATATATGAATTCCAGTGGGGGCGGGAAATGGGAGGGTGCCAGTGGGGAAGGGGGGTATAAAGATTAAGATTGATTGGGATGTTCTGGATTAAATACACAAAAACTCACTAAAAAATAGTGTATTTAAACAATAAAACAGCAATAAAAACAAATGGTAAAGACCAGGAACCTATATTGTACCCTGGCATCCCTTCTGTTTTTGTATAGCTCTGTCTTAGCCCATTCCTCATGGTTTTTGAAGTATTCTAGTCTCTGTTCATTGATCCTGAGGCAGATATGGCAAATTTTGTCAGGACCCACATCTGATTGATTGGTAATGGCTCTTCAAGTTCTGTGTTGAGAAAGAACCGATTGTCATGTGTGGGATCATTAGGAAAAGAGATCTGTGATCAGTTAGTTATGTCTGACACAGGGATGGGCAAGTTTATAAACAAGCCAGGTGTTTTGCCATCTTTAGTGACACATGCTATTTCTTCTCAGTGACTGGTGTGAGTCTTGGCTTTGGGTAGCACCCTATTTCCATCATTTGTCCCATTTGTCACCAAGAAAGCCACAGTGGCCACCTTAGGAGCCTATCCAAGCAGAGTTTTGCCCTTCAGATTTTGAAATTAATTCTTTGGGTCCTCAAGGGCTGAAGTCAGTCAGCAGAATAAATGGTATTAAAGGGTATAAATCCAAGCTGCGGCAGAAACATGAAAGACTAGAAGGAGAGATCTACTAAAGCCACTCTGGTAAATTCAGAAAGCATGTGCTACAGGCTGAGAAACTTAGCACTTCATCAGAGCAGGCCATGAAGCACATTCACTCCAATTAGATTTACAATTCTATTCTCAATGAAGGAGTTGATGGCAACATGGTCCACTAGAGATTTCTGTATGTTCTCTGTGCTTAGGGACCAGGCTGCTTTCTTTGCCACTGGCTTTCCTGTGTCTGGCACATAAACAAGTGCCCAATAATGTTGAATCGAGTAGGGAAATGAATAAACGAGCAAAGAAACATGTAAACTCTCCAGCTCTCATCAGGAGTCAAAAGGGAGGATTGACATTTACAGAACATTGTTTGAACTTAGGTAGAACCATCTAGAAGAGATTCGTTTAGGCTTCTTTGTATACAGCATGCAAAATTGATCTCTAAGCATCCTGATGGTGGACAGGATGGTTAGAGAAAGGGAGGAGACAGAGGGTCAGAGACCTCTCGGTTTGTGACTGGGACTGTTGAAAGGATGGTGGTGCGTTCACCAGCGCGCTTTCCTGAAGCGCCCGTGCTTTCGCCGTCAGAAGTGCTCTTGTGCTGCTATTAGAGGCTTCTTATTTGTCTGTCTTCTTTATAACCCAGAGGGGAGGCCCTGTGTCTATCTTTTTGTCTGTTACATTCCCAGAACCCAGCACAGTGCTAGCTCCTGAGGCCAGTGATAGAGTCATGCATGGGTTGGCATCACACGTCTGTGGATGACGACAAGCCATTTAAACAATGACCAGGATGACACTAAATGTGTTGTCCAGAAGCAATGTCTAGCCATTTGTGGTGGGAATAAATGTGCAGACCTTATTTTGCATAGTTCAGAATTGGTGCGTTGTCTACCAGAGGCCTGTCAATCTGACTGTGGAATTAAAAGATGAGTTTTGCATGCGTTTCAATTACTGAAAGTCTATATGGAGTTTATGAGGCTTAACCCATAGCTGGTTCCTGTTCACAGTCAAAGGCCAATGAATGGTCAATAAAACCTGCAAACAGCTTTCCGTTATCCCTGATGGATTTCTCTGTAAGATGACAGGGTGTAACAATGATCAATGGTGGAACAGCCGTTCCTGGAGACTCCTGGTGCCAGGTGTAATATATCGAAGAAAAGGATGACGGCATGACATTTTGGTTGGTATATTGGCCTGTGGTTTGGGGTAAGTAGAGGAAAACTCTTCTTAAAAATAGGAAGGAATGTGTGAAAGCTTCCAGTAGAGCCTGGATATGGTTGGAGATCAATGCATGAGATTAGCAGGATCATCTCTGAGAGTTAAGAGGACATTGAGTTGGTTAAAGGAAGCCTCTTGGTGAGCATTGGAGCCCAGCAATCAAATTAGTCATTACCATGTCCTTGCCCTGCAACTTGGTGGAAAAGGAATCTTTGACTTACTGGATGATGACGGTAACTCATTTTGTATTAATTTAAAAAATGCTCAGTGCTGCCTAGTCTGAACTTTGGTGAGTCAAGAGAACTCTACCAGGGATGCTGGCACACAAGGCTGTAATGGGCCACAGTAACCCAGGAAGGTACTGATCCAACACCATCCGACACACACATTTGTTACTTCAAAGTACTTAAGGGAGGAAAGATTTCTTTTTGGTCAGTTTCAGTTGATTTTGGTGGAGACGGGGAGGCTGGGAAATGTCCAGGAGGTAAGGCCTGGCTGGAGGAGGTAGGCTGCTAGGAGGCAGGGCTTTGAAGGTATATGGTCTAGCTCTCTCTGCTTCCTGATCCACTAAGCTTATCACCACACACGCCTACTGGGTTGCTTTCTCCACCAAAATCAACTGAAACTGACCAAAAAGAAATCTTTCCTCCCTTAAGTTGCTTCTGTTAAGAAGTTGTCACAGAAATAAGAAAAGCTCATTAGTGTATCTGGGACCTTCTGATGTCACATGGCTTGGCTGTCTAGCTTTTAAAGCTCATGAAGAGTGAGCAAACAATCTTCCAGTAGGAGAGATGTCTGATCTACTCTTTGGTGGTTTAGAATCATACATTGTTAGTAATCCTTGTAGCAAAATTAAGATTGTTTGGATAGAGGCATTCCGTTCATCCAGAGGATCAGGCACCTCTGCACCAGGGTGGGCTACGTGGTGGGGACATCAGAGCCACGCGGAACAACTGGGTCCAACATGGCTGGAGGGCCTTGTTGGGAAGTGAAGGTGTAGTTTTTGATGGAGAAAATCTTTTGATTTCATGGTGAATTGGGTTGTGAATTTCTTCAAAATGGATTTGGAGCAACTTTGGAATTAGATGTTGTTAGGTGGATAGTAGGTAGCAAAATTCTCATATCCCTTGCTTAGACACTTTGTATCATTGTCTAGAATTTTCTAATGTCAAGGAAGACAGAGTGGCAATTGTTGATTAACTGGTGTCCTAGTTAGCTTTCATTGTTAACTTGACATGGTCTAGAGTCATCAGAGAGGACAGCTTTGATTAAGGAATTTCCAAGCTCAGACTGGCCTGGGTGTGTGTGTGTGGGGGGCTGTCTTAATTGTTATTTGATAGAGGAAGGCCCAGCCCACTGTGGGCAGCACTATCCCTAGGCATATGGTCCTAGATCCTATAAGAAAGCTAGCTAAGTATGAGCCAATGGGTGAGTCACTAAGCAGCATTCCTTTATGTGTTCTGCTTCAAGTTCCCACTTGAGTTCCTGCCCTGACTTCCATCAGTGATGGACTGTGACCTGGAGGTATAAGCCTAATAAACCCTTCCTCCCCTAAGCTACTTTTGGTCAGTGTTTTATCCCAGCACCAGAAAGGGAGCTAGAATAACTGGGATGTTATAGACTTGGTCTCTTTTACCCTAGGAAGACACAGAGGAAGGCTGTGCTGTCCCTTAGATATGAGAACAAGGAAGAAAGTTATGACTGGAGGTTCTGGCTTCAGAAAACATCCAATGCGGTAGCCCCAAAGTCCCTGACCCAAAAGGAGAAAGGGTAGATGGGAGAAAATGGCTTATGTTGGATTTGTATGTGGGGTAAGAGAAAGAGAACTCATTGTATTTTAACTCAGTGGTTAACTTTCTAGATCTGCAACTGTTAGTATGTATCACCCGGGGTGTATCAACAGATCTGACTTGATGTCATCAAGAAAGTGATGCCAAATCCCAAGATCAAGATTACTTATGGCCATATGCAAATATAAATGGAAATATCAGAGGGGATGTTAAATTTCTGTTAAAAAAAAGCCTGTGTATCAGTGAACTTGAATATGAGGCTAGGTCTATGACTGAGTTCATTCTCCTTAATTTACCAATGAGCCCACTGAAACTTGGAGGAAACAACCAGAGACATATCGTATTAGTGACTTTTCTGTTGCTGCGATAAAACATCATGACCAAGGCCACTTATAGGAGGAAGAGTTTATTTGGTCTACAGTTCTAGGGTGATATGAGTCCATCATGGTGGGGAGGCCTGGCAGGAGGCACTCAGAGCAGAAAGCTGAGTGCTCACATCTTCAAGTAGGCTCGGGAAACAGAGAGAGAGAGAGAGAGAGAGAGAGAGAGAGAGAGAGAGAGAGGAAATTGGGCAAGGCTTAAGAGCTGGCAAAACCTACCCCTAGTGACAGCTTCCTCCAGCAAGGCTGCACCTCCTAAGCCTCCACAAACATCGACTGGGGCCAAGCATTCAGATTCTTGGAGCCTATGGGGGACATTCTCATTCAAACTACCATACATACTGAATAGCATAGGGATTAAGCCAATTCCTTTTCCTGAAGGAATATTTGCAGAACAGAGTGTACAATCTTGTTACTGGGGGAAACTCTAGAGTGAACAGAAAGAAGAGCTGATGGGTTCTCCCTGCATATCCTCCCTCTCAGTGTTCCTGAGCTGCCCTCTTGGCCCCCAGCCAGGTGTCCCCATGTTGCTGCCTGCTGGGCCTTTGTGTACAGGTAGAGGAAGTTACTGAAAGGAGATGTATTGAGCAGAAAAGGGGTAATGAAAGTGGGGAGTGCCCACAGTGGTCGCTGCTAGTGGCTTGATGGCCTGTATGCATTTGAGCCATCCAAAAGGTGAGCCATCCAAAGTGCCCCACCAAGGAATTCAGACTCCCTGTGTTCCAGTCACTAATCTGCCTCTTACTGGCTGTGTCATTTTGACCCTTAGTTTCTCCACTGCAAATAGGAAGATAATAGTATTCAACCTTAGAGGGCTATTTTGAGATTAAGTGAGGTGTTATTTGTAATATTTGTAGTATGGGTTCATTATATGAAGTTTGTTATTACAAGTTTTAGGAGATTAGGAGAGGTAGTCAACGTTGGTGTCTTACAAAGATGAATAACAATTCATTCATTCAGTCAATCATTCATTCAGTCAATATATATTTTTTGGGTGTAACTGTGCATTGTGTCTCAATGCTGGGTACTTCCAGATGGATTACAAATGGCTTCTCTTTCATGGAGCTGGGAAAGACAATTGGTTGCTTATTCTAAGAGTACTCTAAGGGATAGACAATAAAGAAGGAAAAAAATTAGAATTCCCTGTCAGCCCAAGTACAGACAGAAAGCTACCATATCCAGAAAAGGGAATGCTATTTGGCCAGAACTTTTCTGGGGTCTGGTTTTTTGATAGTCACATCACAGAAGTAGCATGGCGGGGGCCATGAGGATGGCAGAATGTGGCTCCAGGCATTGCCTTTCTACACAGTCTGGAAGTAAGGCTAAGTTTGATTTCCTAAAAATGACACATTCAACCCAAGTTCTTATTTCAATTAGTGGAAAATAAGGCTGGCTTCTTTCTTTCACAGACCCTGAGGTCTGATACATTAAGCATTCAGCCTCAGTAGGCCTCAGAGAAGTGTCACCTGCTGAGTGATGCTGATCTTAGACTCTCTCCCAAAGACCCCTGGGGCCCAGACCAAAGGCTCTGAAGAGCAAGTTGCTTCCTGGGAGCAGGGCTGCTGTGTTTTCATTCTGCTTCATATTGTAATTAATTCCAGAATCACTTCTGATAAGAGCTGGGCTAGATCCTGGGGGTAATTTGATTCAATCTTATCATTTTGCAGAGGAAATATCTTAATACAAGAGAGGGCTAAGTTTTATTTATCCTTTCCCCGGTTTTGTACCTTTCTCAGCAAAAAGTCTGTCTACTAACAAACCATCCTGTTGGGTAGTTTATATATCATTCATATGTTAAGAATAAAATGTAAAATTTAACATGTTTGAACATAATAAAATGGTGACATTATATAAAGCATATTTATATTTTGCTTTGTCATTCATACAAAATTGGATTCCCTTACAAGGAATCACTATCACCATCACAGTATAACTATCATCATCCTGCCATCGTCACAATCAGCATCACCAACCACCACCGTCATTGTTATCATCATCACCACTATGACCATCATCATCTCGGCCATCATCATAGTCAACATCACTATCAATCATCATTGTCATCACCATTGCCAGTATAAGCATCATCATCTTGGCCATCAGCCAACATAAGAAGCGTCACTCACACCGTCATCACCATCACATCACAATTCACCACCGTAATGGCTAACACTGGTGCTAGTCCGTCGTTTCTCAAGCTACAGTTCTCTGCATCAGCAGTGTTAGCATCACTTGGCAAATTGTTAGAAAGACAAAATATCAAGCCTGTCCTAGATCTAATAAATCACAAACTCTGGAGTTATGCCCAGAAATTAGTATTTTAATAAGCCTCCAGACAATTCTGATAGACACTAAAATGTGAGCACCATTGTGATGAAATGTGCTGGAAGCTTTTATACTTTGTTTCACTTATGCCTCAAAACTATTTTTGGTGCTAAGTGCCATTACAATGTTAATTTTGAGAAAACCCAGACACCTAGCCACCACGCCCAGCTTTCTCTCACTTTTTTATGTTGGCTGATGGTCAAGATGATGATGCTTATACTGGTGATGATGATGATGACAACCGTGATAGTGATGTTCCTCTTCAGGGTCACAGTGACCTTCAGGGATTAGTGGACCTACTGAAATCCAATGCAAAGTGACCATGTTCTGCTGTGTGCATGTGAGATTGTAACATGCACACACACATACGCATGCACGCATGCATGCACGCACACACACACACACACACAGTTTCTAAATCTGTATTGGGGTTCTCCAGAGATTCAGAACCAAGAGAAGGTGTGTGTGTGTGTGTGTTTATGTGTGTGTGTGTGTGTGTGTGTGTGTGTGTATACATGTATTTGTTATAAGAGATTGGATCTTATCATTATAGAGGTTGAGAATTTTCATGCTTTGTGTCTCTACCGGCTGGGAAACCAAAGATAGACAATAGTGTTCTTCCAATCCCAGTACAAAGGTCTGAAAAATAGAACTGGTGGTATTAGTTCCAGTCTGATTGCTGGAGAAGACTGATGTCACCTCTCCAAAATAAGCATAGAGAGTAAACTATCCCTTACTCCCTTTAGTTACGTTCAGGTCTCTCATGAATTAGACCAGGCTCACTAACATTGGAGGGCAATCTTCGTCACTGATCTCACCGATTCAGATGTTCATCTCACACAGAAACACTTATATAGAGACTCCCATAAACGGTTTAAACAAATATCTACACACCCCATGACCCAATTTACTACTTGACACATATATTGAAGCCTCCTCTCACTTTTTCTCTTATGATGGGATAGAGATGAGGTTAGAGGGAGAAAAGAGGGAAAGAGAGAGAAGGGATGGGGGAGTGGTAGGGAGAGAGGGCGAGAGAAGGGGAATGGGTAGAGGAGAAAGGGAGGGACAAAGAAACAGGGAGGAAGCAGCAGCAGGAAGAAAAAAAGAAAGACACACAGAGACAGAGAGAGACAGAGAGACAGAGAGACAGAGAGACTTCCTAGTTGTAGGATCTGTATTCCTTTCCCCTGAATATGGATCAGGGCTTGTGATAGCTCCAATGGATAATAAAATAGACGCTATCCTGTCCTCACATGGCTAGGTCAGAAGGCTGCAGTTCCTGTTCCCTTACGTGCTTGTCCTTGAAACCCAGTTAAAGTGCCGTAAGGAAGTTTATACCAGCCCACATAAGATGATGATGGGACAGGAAGAAGAATCTCCCAGTTGGCGGCCATCATCACCAGCCAAATAATAGATCTCTGATGCTCTAGTCTGTGTCTTCGAATGAGACTCCAGAGATCACAGACCAGAATCAAGCCATCCTTGCTGGGTCATGTTTATAGAATCTAAGAGCACAGCGGAAGATTGTTTTGTCCTGTTGGAGGGTGATTTGCTACAAAGCTACAATAACTGGATTGTTGTTTACAATTTTTTCTCTACCCTACTGTCTAGATGGTCTTTCTAAAATGACTGTGTAGCTCTTCCATGCCTCAAATCAAGGCCCTTATTGATCTGTACTGGTTACAAGGTGAAGACTTGTTAGAGGATAGTCTGCCTGTTTTCCAGGCTCAAAACCTGTGCTACAGAGTCCCACCAAATACCACCCAGATTTACAGAGCTCTTTGGGTTCTGTGAAGCAATTTGTTTCAGAAAGTCACATTTCAGTCGAATTTGTCCTATTAAAAAAAGAAGAAAAAGTAGAGTTTATATAGGAAGATTTTCTTATTGGTGAATGAATTCAGTTTTTGGAGCTATGCCTACCCTTCATCCCTCCTCTCTCTTCTATTCTCCTCCCTCCTTTCCCTTTGCACTAAAATGTATAGCTGTCCTTTTCTGGTTCTAAAGATGTCCTTTCTTTAATGAGATAATGTAAGTAGCTTGTTAGTTGTTTCTCTGACTGTTCTTGCTATTAAAATCCTTACTAGGCAAAATAAAAAGTTGACCACTAAATGCTAGTCTCTCAATTCTTTAAAATAATTAGTACTTGAAATAAAAGTCTGGGAACCACTGACCCACATAATGAAGTACAAACCATTTATCATGGAATTAGATACATGATACTATATTATTTGAACCCTGTTTTAATTGTATGAAGATTGAGCCCACCCACAATGTGCTCAATGTTATGCCTCTTGGCTAAGTTATGAACTTCTGTGAAAACTGGACACTTGGCATTGTCACAGAATTTTTTTTATATTTCATTTATTATGTTTTTTTATGTGTATGAGTGTATTACACAGACTGTATTGTGTGTAAGGGCACCTGGGTCATACAATGCCCACAGAGGTCAGAGGAGGGCATTGGATCCCCTGGAATTGCAGTTACAGATAGTTGTTAGCTTCCATGTGTGGGTGCTGGAAATTAAACCCAGGACCTCTGCAAGAGCAGTCAGTCCTCTGAACTGCTGAGCCCTCTTTCCAGCCTCCCACAGCATTATTTCTTTGAGAAAGGTGTCTCAAGACACAAACTATTGGATTCAGTTAATTTTAAAACACTGTATTTTGAAACTAGGTTTTGCTAGTACATAAACAGCATCAGCTATATAACCACACAAACAAACACGTGATGTGCATGCTCTGCCCACATTGCAGTCATTCCGCTGCAGGTATGAACATCACACACGCCCAAGAGAAAAACATGCAACAGACACAGAGGCACACTATGGCTGGAAGGTCGCAGAGCTCAAGCTCCCTAGTCTGATTCTGTGATGATTCTCAGCTGTCAGACTCTTCTGAGTTTCCCATCCAATCACACGGTGCCCATTCATTCTCCGCACCTCTGCTTTTTGGAGTTCATTCCTTCAAAGTCCTTGAAATAAATCTGTGGCTTGATAATTGAGAAAGGACCGGCATGTGTACTTCATACATGACTCATCTGTGCCCTTGACACCCTCAGCTGGATTTGTCCTTGAATAGCTGCCCATCCCAGGGACCTGGAGGAGGCTGCAGCTCAGAAGCCCTCTGCTGGAGAAAGCACTTGGCATCTTTTCTGGACAAGCAGCCACCTGGTCTCTATTCAGTTAACCAGTTGCCTGTCTTCCAGTTGGGATAACAGTTCACTTAGGATTTTTGATCTCTGTCTCTTGACTTTACTTGGTGTTTGGTGATTCAAATATTGAGAAACAGGATTCGTAACACAGCATGCATGATTAGCAACAGTCTTCTGAACATTTCAATTCATTTGCATTAAGGTCTGGCCAAACAGCAGCAGGTATGTTGACCTTCACACAATACAGATTGATTACTGCTTCTCAAAGTTTTGTCCTTCTAGACTGTAAGTTTCAACAACTTGCAGTTTGTCAGTTTAGGATACCACCCCCAAGGAGCACAAGTTACTTTAGGGGAAAAAAAAAAGTGGGATAAATAGTTTACTTCTTGGCAAAGCAAGAACATAAAATTATACCCCAAGGAAAGGTACCACCTATAACCCACTGTATTCCTGAGGTAGTGGCACTGCTATTAAATGTATTAATGAGGGTTAGTAGGTCTGTCACCTCCACTCGATCCTACTGTTCAATAGTATTGGTGGATATATACTAGCACAGATGATAAATCAGAGTCTTTATCAGCATACAGTTTGAGACTGGGAAAGCGGGTACAGAAGTTTCTCCCTGACTTCATAGTTCTCTACTTCTTTGAGGTGAGATTTTATTATTCGAGAATGCATTGCTCACCTTTGGAAATACCTAGGAATCCTTGGCCATCTCAGTGACTTCATAGAAAACTATAAGTAGTCTATCCCACTGTACAGCTTTCTCTGTTCTGGTCCAGTCCTAACAACAGAACTGCAAAAGCAGACAAGTATTGAAAGTAATTTATAAGTATTTATTATATGGTAAATTTGTGTATTTTTCAAGGGTAGAGATGAGACTTTATGTACTTGTAATACTAGGTGGTGTACTTTATGA
>NW_008352647.1:931163-934139 GCF_000622305.1 Nannospalax galili
TTATTAAATCATCATGCTCTAGACCGTCTATGTGGTTTGACTTGCTTTACTGGTTGAACAAATGTGGCAGAGAACATTTTATTCCAAGAAGAGGGTCCTTAGATGGTCTCTATTTTTTAAAATTTGTTCTTTATTCCTGTATTGCACTTGTGAACTTTATCTGACCTGTTGACTCTTCTCTCCATCCATTAGTGCTCACACACCCTCCTCACTTCGATTTTTCTGAAATGATAGTCACGCTGTTCTAAGTGTGATTGTCCCATGGCATTTGGGGGTGTTTTAAATATGCAACCCAGAAGATTCATCAGAGGCATTTACCAGTCACTAGCACAGTGATCCTTCTTCTCAGTCTCTTTCATCAAGCCTACTCAGACTGACCCTATTGAAGAAAGATCGCTGTCCTGTACAAGCTACAAGTTTACCTCTGCTTCTAAAATGTTTCTCTGGAGTAAGCCAGAGATGCGTAGTTGGGTGCTTGGACTTTATTCCTTGTAGCTTTGCCTCCAATAAATGATCTGTATCAAGGTTCTGATAACAAACAGATCTATTAAGCTTACAGTTAAGTACAATTTAATGATGCTGTAAAATGGTGTTTATTGTGGCACACGTATTCTTTATGAAGACTTCTGGGAGAAATTCTTTATTTATTATTTTTTTAAATTTTATGTGTATGAGTATATTGCCTGCATGTGAGTACACCTATGTTGTGCAATGCTGCAGAGGTCAGAAGAGTGTTTCAGATTCCCCTGGAACTGGAGTTAAGGACAGTTTGTAGCCACCATGTGGGTGCTGGGAATTGAACCCAGGTCCTCTGCAAGAGCAGTCAGTGCTCTTAACCGCTGAGCCATCTCTCCAGCCCCTCTGGGAAAAATTCTTATCTGGTCCCACTACCATGAAACTCTGGATATTTAGCAGAGAAGAGCTTTACTTTTATGAGCTACATAAACTTTCATGTATGTTTCTGTGTGTGTGTGTGTGTGTATGTGTGTGTGTGTGTGTGTGTGTGTGTGCCTGCACACGCGCTTATTCCAGGAACTATTCCCCATCCTTGAATACCTATTTTAAATATATATCTTAGGAGAGGCTTTCTCAGCTGTTGTTAGGACCATCTGACCTGGGCTCCCAGATCACTTTGATTTAGAGTCATAGATTGCATAGTGTTGTATGTCGATGACGCCCACTCTCATTCACTTGGGAGCTTATAGCAGACAAGATATTGTGTAGTGTATGTAGTGTCCAGAACCTAGCACAAAGCTATGTAGATTGTTATCCAGAAATTTCACCAAGTTCTGTCTTTCAAGATTAATGAGATCCTAGGATAACTTTGTGTACATGTAATTTCATAATACAGTGTGGAAAAGGGATGGGCATTTGTCGACATAAACTTTGACTATTTCCGAAGACTTTGTAATCCTGTTTCCTCTTTCTAGTGGTGTGTGTGTGTGTGTGTGTGTGTGTGTGTGTGTGTGTGTAAGGGGGTTACTTATTAATCAGGACATGTTTTAGTGAATGAGATGAAAAGACTATAGGTGGTAGATGAATACAAGGAAACTGTGTTGCCTGGACACCACAGGGTAATTGAACATATGAACTCATAGCGTTTATGATAGCATGCCCAAGACCTGTGCAAAGCCAAGTCAGACAGGGTCCCAGCATGGATGGGGGAGGTGGGCAGGAAGTTCAGTCTGAGCTGAGGATCTACTGGCAATTGTTAGATGCTGGGAAAGCAAGAGTCAGTTTTCCTTACTGGTGTGACACCTAGTAGGTTGACCATACTCCAAGGGATAGACCCACACCCAGAGCATTTAGGAAACACAAATTAAACTCTATAGGCCCTTAAAATAAGAAATAGGGACTGGAGAAATGACTTAGTGGTTAAGAGCACTGGTTGTTCTTGCAGAAGACCTGGGTTTGAATCCTAGCACCCACATGGCAGCTAACAACTGTCTATAACTCCAGTTCCAGGGGATCCGACGCCCTCTTCTGTCCTCTACAGGCACTGCATGACACAGGTATACTTACATGCAGAGAATACAGCCATACACATAAAATAAAAATGAATAAAATATTTTTTAAAAACACACATAATAATAGAGGACATGAAGGAGAGGGATGGAGGAGGGGTCTGATTATGTTCAAAACACACTGTATGAAACTCTTAAATCAATAAAAATCTTTTAGAAAGGAAAGACCGAGAGTCTTTTGACTTGTAAGTTAGATTTGAGCCACACATTTACAGCATGGTTGCTTTGAGAACAAGGTGATCTTTTGTGTTCTTTTCTTAATGAATCCATGACTAGGTCATACTTAGTTTTTGGATCTTGGGAAGGTCTATTGGAGATAAAGAGTGTATCTCCGAGGGTTGCTTTCTCAAACACAGCTTTTTCAATGTTGTCTGATTTGGTTTCAATGCCGTCCTTTCTTTTACCACTTCCCCTTCCCTTTCTGGGAGCAGCATATGCTCAGACCTGTTATGAGGTTGAGTTTTGCTGAGTGTAGCAGAAAGTCTATAGAAGGCTGATTGTTCCTGCCTTCAGATGGGTGAGGAAGGGCGATGATGGATGTAGTTTCAAATCCTCCCTCTCCTGATGCACCACCATGGTGTGGACCATCAACATCCCAAGATTGGAGCAGCTGATCCACCCTTCCCCAGGTCACTAAAGGCAACAGAAGGAGGCCTGACTTAGTGCCAGTGGACTCTCCACCCAGCTGTGTTTGCTTTCGATTTTCAGCCATTGGAGTTTAAAAAATGAGGGAAGATCCAAAAGGATTTGGGGAAATCCAAAAGTAAAATACCAGATTTCCTGCTAACTTATTCAATTTAATTTGAATGGAAACATTTTATAAGAGATAGGCATCTTCAAAATTTAATGTTTTAGTAAGAATAGAAAATAGTGGGTTGACTAGGACATTTTCATGCACATACACCATTGCTGTTTTCTCGTATGTTCTCCCACATTGCCCTCTCTTGACCTC
>NW_008352647.1:934371-974674 GCF_000622305.1 Nannospalax galili
CTTCCTGTCTTATTGCTCTAGCAAGAGTTTCAAGCACTGTGTTGAAAAGGAGTGGAGATTGTGGACATCCTTGTCCGGTTCCTGATTTTCATGGGAATGGTTCCAGTTTTTCTCCATTTACAATGTTCCCTCCAGTCCAATTCCCTCTAGGACTTTGAAACATAAATGAATGCTGCATTTTGTCAAAAGTCTTTTCTGCATCTATTGAAATGATCATGTGATTTTTGTCTTTAAGTCCATTTATATGATTTATGACATTTATTGACTTATGTGTATTGAACCATCACTGCAACTCTGGAGTAAAGCTGACTTGATCATGGTGGATGATGTTTTTTATGTGTGTCTCTATGTGGTTTGCGAGTATTTTGTTGACAATCTGTGTCTACCTTCATTAAGGATATGGGCCTAAAGTTTTCTTTTCTGTTGTCTCTTTACCTGGTTTTGGTATTAGAGTGATCCTGGCTTCATAGAAGGCGTTTGGGAGTTGCCCCTCTGTTTCTATCTTTTTGAATAATTTAAGCAGTGTTGGCTGTAGATCTTTAAATGTCTGGTAGAATTCTGCTTTTATTAGTTGGGAAGTTTTTGTATTGCTGTTTCAATTTTCTTATTTGTTATGGGTCTGCTTAAACTGTTGATCTTGTCTTGGTTTAACTTAGGTGGTTTCCATGAGTTTAGAAATTCATCCATTTCTTTTAGATTTTCAAAATTAATAGAGTATAGTTTTTGAAACTAGTCCCTTTTAATGTTCTGGATTTTTTTGGTGTCTGTTGTGATGTTTCCTCTCTCATCTCTGATTTTGTTAAACTGGATTTGCTTTCTTTCTTTCTTTCGGTTAACTGGGATAAGGGTCTGTCTGTCTTGCTTAACTTTTTGAAGAACCAGCTCTTCGTTTCATTGATTCTTTGTTCTGTTTTCTTTGTTTCTGCTTCATTAATTTCTGCTCTGATTTTTGTTATTTCTTCTTGAGTGTTAGGTGTGGGTTTCGTTTGTTCTTGCCTTTCTAGAGTCTTAAGTAGTACTGTTAAGTCTTTTATATGTGCTCTTTCTGATTTTTTAATGTAGGCACTTAGAGGTATTAACTTCTTTCTTAGGTCTGCTTTTAAAGTGTCCCAGAGATTTTGTTGTGTTGTATTACCCTTTTCATTTAGTTTAATTTTTTTTCATAATTTCTTCTTTGACTTAGTCATCACTTAGGAGTGCATTTAATCCCCATGAGTTCATGTAGTTACTAGAACTTCTTTTGTGTTCATTATAAGCTTTGTTACACTGTGGTCTGATAGAATGCGTGGAATTTCAATTTTTTTGTATTTGTTGAGGTTAGTTTTGTTTAGTATGTGGTCAATTTTACAGACACTTGCATAGGCTGCTGAGTAGAAAGTGTATTCTTTGATACTTGGGTGGAATATCCTACAGGTGTCTGTTAGGTAAATTTAATGTAAGATGTCATTTAATTCAGATGTCTCTCTATTTTTTGTCCAGTTGAACTGTCTATTGGAGATAATGGGGTATTGAAATCATCTGCTATTACTAAATTGGGGTTAATCTGTATTTTATAGTCCTATAGGACTTTTTTTATGACATTGGGTGCACCCGAGTTTGGTGTACATATGTTTATGATTAGAATATCTTCTTGGTCAATTGATCATTTGATTAGAATTAAGTGACCCTCTTTATCTCTTCTGATTAGTTTTAATTTGAAGTCTATTTTGTCAGATATCAAAATTGCAACAGCTACTTGCTTCTCAGTGCAGTTTGCTTGGGATATTTTTCCATCCTTTCACCCTCAAGTAATACTGCAGGTATTTTGGTTCAGGTTTTTAAAATTAAATTGTTATTGGATTTTTGCAAATTTCATGTAATGTATTTTGAATTTTAGTGAATATAAGTTTCCATTTCTTTGTGATAAATGTGTAAAGGTGTGGTAATGCCATATTTGGCTTTATAAGGATCTTCCAAAGTATCTTCCAGAGTGACTACACACATCATTTTACATGCTCACCAGCAACATACAAGTGAGCCAGATTCTTTGCATTCTTGCCAGCATTTAGTCTTATATCAATGTAAAACCAAACTTTCACCCATCCTGGTAGTTGTGTAGTAATACGTCATTGTAGTTTGTATTTTCGTCTTGGTCAATTAAATGTAGCATTGCCTATTATACTTAATATCTTTCTATGTACTTCAGTGAAATGTCTTTTCAGAACTTTTCTATTTTTAATCAGATGTTGTGGCTTTAAGAAAACTTTTTAAGGAACTCTTCATATATGTTGGGTACTAATCCTTTCTCAGATGTGTGGCTTGAAAACATTTCCCCTTAGCCTGTAACTTCAGTGTCTTTGATTCCTTTATATCCCTCCCTTGTTATGCCTTCCTCCCCCTCAATCAAAGAATGAGCTGATGTATTGATGGATGAACTAAGAGGGGTGGAGAGAACTGGGATGGTTTGGTCTATTTTGAAGACATTTGGTAGCAGGAATGGAAGAGGGATTTGATCAATTACTGACATCTTGGGAGCTTATACAGATATTTAACTGTTCATGAAGCTCATCTGACCAGAGGACATGTACCATCTTGAGAAAATTTTACATGAGAAAATGATTCTTTTAAGTTGAAATGGAAAATGCAACGTTGAGCTTCTTTGCTTCCATCCACTGAAAACAGAATGCTGTTATTTTAATACTACAGAAGTACATACAATTAAATAGCAGTAAAGTCCTCTTCTATTTACAATGCCCATGTTGCTAATTCACTGCCACATACCTCTCTGTTGGTTATTCTTTAATCTATTAACTTTATGTGATCATCAGTATAGACTGACATTGCAATTCATGCTGATTTAGGAAGGTCTGTCTTACACTTCCAAAGCTACCATCTCTACTTACACATTTACAAAGACATGTATAATTATGCTTCATAAGAAGGTACATTACTTGAAACCTGAGAATTCCTATAAACATTGGACACAGCTGATACTGACACACTCAGGACCTGTACTTCCAGTGGGGTTGGGGCTATCTGACTATGGTTAATGTTGTGATTCTTGTTGAAGGCAAACACACGTGTAAGATTACATTTATAAACTGCATTGTATATGCATGTTGTGTTTCTCAAAGGAGATTTTTAGGCATCTAATTCCTCTTTCCCTTACATTGTTTTCATTGTATGTTTTAGATAAAAGTAATTTATCTCATCGATTCAAGCTGAAATTATCTCTTAAGCCCATTTTCTTCTTGTTCTCATGAATGTGGCTCTTCTGTGGAGCCGATCCTCCCTGCAGCCATCCGGTGTCTTGTACCATTATCTCTTCATATACTCTTTATGCCTCATTTTCTCTCTTCTGTCCCTCTGCTAATCGAATTACACATATGTTGGACCGTTTGATATTGTTCCCAGAGCTCAACTGAACCTCGGATGAATCCCCTGCCCCCAGTTTCCTCACATTGGATAATTTCTATGAATCTGTCTTTGGATTTAGTGACTCTTTTTTCTGCACGCTCCAATTTTCCGCTGTGCCCATAAGATTAATTTTTCACTTCAGATGGCTTTTTCATATTATATTTTAATTTCATCCTCTTTTATAGCTTTTAATTTCTTTTTTTGATTATGTATTTCATTTGTTCTCTCATTTTCCTTTAAGTTCTTGATAATATTTTTCACAATTGCTCTAAAATCCTTTTTAATGCTAATTTCAGCATCTTAACTGGGAAATTTTTGTATTCTGCTATTTTTTTGCCTTCATATGTCTAGAGATATTTTTTGTTGTTGTTGTTGGATATTGTGGTGATTGATTATAAAGAATTTGGATGGGGGCTGGAGAGATGGCTCAGTAGTTAAGAGCACTGGCTGCTGTTTCAGAGGACCCAGGTTTAGTTCCCAGCAGCTCCATGGCAGCTAACAACCACCTGTAACTCCAAGTCCAGGAGACCCAATGACAACTTCTGACCTCTGTGGGCATTGCACACACATGGTGCACACACACACACACACACACATATATGTGTGTGTGTGTGGTGCACTTACATACATGCAGGCAAAACACTCATACACATAAAATAAAACAAAAAGAGTTTAGACGATTTTTTTCCCACTGAAGAGGGATGAAGGAATGGATTTTATTCTGAGAAGTACTTGGTGAACTTCTTGGCTTAATTAAGTCATTAAGTCCAGAGTAGCACTTACTCCAGGCCAGGGCTCTCTAGAAAATTTCCATTCAGGACCCCTTTTCACTTCAGAAATTTTAAAACAAACCCAGATGTGTAGGCATATAAAATAGTTATAAAATAAAATGATTCTTAATAATAAATAATAAAGAATTTTATTTTAAACAATTATTTTGAGGTGCATATACTTTAAACATTTACTAAGACGAAAAAAATCTGCATACTAATGAGATGCCAATACTTGCTTGTTTTTCCTAAAGAATTAATCTTTTTAAAATATTTGGTTGTGGAGGACAAAAATCATATTGAAATCTTTCCGGAGTTGATCAACATTTTGATTTTATGATTGCTAATGCTGTGAGTGCTTCTTCACATAAATGTGTAGCAAACAGGAGCGAAAGTAAAGGGTGGGGCCATTTCAGAAACTTTTGGAAATTCGGTTCCCATCCCAAGCCAAAAATCATTTAATGACATTTTATGGAACTCAAGTCGGTAGCTCATCAGCAGTTTTTGAAATCAAACATTATAACACAATGCATGGAAAGATAACATTAGTCTGACACGTCAGAGGGATGATGGTAGGAGAGTATGAGATGTCTTTGTTTTCTAGAATGAAGTCATTATGTTTCTGTAAGAGCAGAAAAATATGTACATACAGTAATAAAAGTTCACTACAATTAATAGCAGAATAGCCTCGAGACAGCCAAACTGAGACAGTGTTCCTCAGCATTCTGTAGACTAACACCGAAGACAGTGCACATGTGTGTTCAAAACCAAGGCTGCAGTGGAAGTCACTGGATGCAGCCTGGGTAAGCGCTTCTAGAAGCAACTCAGATTTATTATGGACCTGATCTTGATCTGGTTTTGGTTGTTGCTTGCTCCAGAACCTCTCACTATTGCTACATTTTTGCTACTCCCACCTAGTTATGAACCCCGTTTTGAGTGGCCATCCACAGCTTAGGAAGCTGGGCTGAGGCTGGGGAGAGGGCCCCCTAACACCCATGTGAAAAGATGGATGTGGCTATGCAAACTTACAACCCCAGTGCTGGGTAGCATGGAGGCAGAGATAGGAAGATCACTGGGGCACTTAGCTGAAACATGATGAGCTCAATGTTCAGTAGGAGACTCTCTGAATAAGGCACACAGCAATAGTGAAGGCATACATAGAGGAAGACACCCAACATCCTCCCTTAGTGTTCACACATGGGTGTATAGACCTGCAAACACCCACACTCCACTTACACTGCATAACACACACACACACACACACACACACACACGCCACCTTTAGGCTAAGAGTGAGTACGTTTTCTGTACAGAGTCAGATAAGAAATATTTTAGGTTTATTGTGCTACCTAGAATATCAATATTCTTGTTCATTTTACTTTACAAACTTTTAAAAGTATGAAATCCAGTCTTGGCTTTATGAGCTATAAAAAAGTGGACTTTATTAGTCTGTACAAAAGTAGGCTTTAGTGGCCTTTCTGATGTCTCTGTGAACTATCTAGGACATTCATGAGAACCTCCATTCTCACTAGTCTGAGCTATCACCTCTAAGCCTGAGTAGATGTCTCTGTTTCTGTTCTCCTCTCAACCCATCGGCATTTTGCTGTTTTCTGCTAGGTCTCATGGAATCATGCCTGAACTTCTTCAGCTAAAATCCTATCCAGAGGCCTAGAGACTTCTGGAGGATGCTCATTTTCTTATAATGGCCCACATATTATAAGTAGTTCAAAACATCAGATGCCAGTGTGTGTCTCCCCACTCAGGACTATCAGGTCTACTGGGCTCACTACCTCCATGTGTTTCCATTAGAAAATAGTCTATAGGCAGAGATATAGTTGATTTAGGATATCTTTTGTGTGTTTCTCTGTTTAGACTCCAATGTCTAAAAACAACTGAAAATATATGCCTCATAATGCCTCAGTTTCATGGTCAGTTATGTCAAGAAGGCAACCATAGCATTGATTACTCTGTCATGCCCAGAGATGGAAATCTCACAGTAGTCTATGAAAACATTCTTCTGAATACATCATTCTCATATTTTATATCCTCAGATGGCTCCTTTTCAAAACAAGTATACAAACTCCTAAACTTTTTGTTCATGTTCCTTTATAATCTGCTACCCAGCTGCCTCTGTCATGAGCCCTGTGCTACTGTTAACCAGTGCTCAAACATATCTTTTATGCCTCTGTGAGTTTGTCCTGGCTGTAATGCATTAATAGCCTTTATTCATTCTTTGCCTGACAGCATCTTTCTCATTCTTTACTTTCATGTCACTGCTTCTGAGCTTATTTCCTGATCTCCCCTAGGTAAAGTTAGCTGCTAAATCTGAATGTTTCCATGTCAGTTCATACATCCTTAAAATGCTTCTCAAGCTACACACTTTCAGGCTGCAAATTCATGCTTTTTCTGGTAGGTAGAGAAACTGCCTGATTTCCTCCAGGTATGAGAGCACAGAACTCAGTAGGAACTTGTTCCTTGGACTGTATATGCCTTGTCTATTGTTTGAAATCAGTCCCAATTTGAACTAATTTCTGATGTATGAGAATATAGACCCAATATTGTCAATTGATAGAATTTTTAAAGAGAAGCTGGAAATCAAATTTTAAAAATATGTAATTTATTTTTTAAGTGTATACACACACCACACCACACACACACACACACACACACACACACACACACACACAAATGACTAGAAAAATTTCTGTAGGCTGAAGTAAACTCTGCCATAGAAAATGGTTTGAAATAAAATTTCAATGTGATAACTAAAAGGAAACATTAGAGTTTTGGATTAATTACTCCTTTATTGATATCAAGAATATTAAATAGGCCTTATGCAATGAAACTTGAAATCAACACAAAAGACTCTCTAGACATTACACATCTCATGAAGACTAGAAAACACAGTACTGAATGTGTGGGAATACAGACCCAATGTTGTCAAGTGTTACAAAGAAGAATTGATCAAAGAAGAAATCAAGTAAGGAATTCTAAAAATCCTAGAAATAAATGAAAATGAAAACACAGTACAATGAAGCCTCTGGGAGATACTAAAAATAGTCTTAAGGGGAAACTTATAGCTCTAAGCACCTACATTCAAAAGTCAGAAAGAGCGCACACAAATAAATGACAATGATACAGCTCAAGAATTTGGAAAAACAAGAACAAACCAAACCCAAACACGGTAGATGGGAAGACATAGTAAAATTCAGGACTGAAATGAACGAAATAGAAAAAAAAACTAATACAAAGAATCAATGAATCTAAGAGCTAGTTCTTCGAAAAACTTAACAAGATTCACGTACCCTTGGCCAAATTAACCAAAAGGAAAAGAGATTCAAATTAATAAAATCAGAGATGAACAGGAAAACATTACAAGAGACAGCAAAGACATTCAGAACATTATAAAGGAATACTTTACAAAGCTTTATTCCATTAAGTTAGAAAACCTATAAGTTTATAGCTCTAAGTGCCTACATTAAAAAATTGGAAAGGGCCCAAATTAATGACCTAACACTGCAACCCAAGGCACTGGAAAGGCAAGAACAAATGAAACCCAAACCCAGCAGAAGAGAAGAAATAACAAAAATCAGAGCAAAAATTAATGAAATTGAAACAAAGAAAACAATACAAAGAATCAATGAATCCAAGAACTGGTTCTTCGAAAAACTTAACAAGATTCACGTACCCTTGGCCAAATTAACCAAAAGGAAAAGAGATTCAAATTAATAAAATCAGAGATGAACAGGAAAACATTACAAGAGACAGCAAAGACATTCAGAACATTATAAAGGAATACTTTACAAAGCTTTATTCCATTAAGTTAGAAAACCTATAAGTAATTAATGAATTTCTAGGCATAACTGAACCATCAAAGTTAAACAAAGAAGAGACCAACAACTTAAACCCATAGGAAAGAGGAAGATTGAAACTAATAAAAAACTCTGACTGAAAAAGACCCAGGTCCAGATGGATTCATAGCAGAATCCCACTAGACTTTTTTCAAAGAAGAATTACAAATAAGACCTCAAACTATTTAAAAATTGGAAAGAGTACTTTGAAACTCCTTCTACCAGCTGGGCATGGTGGCATACACCTTTAATCCCCACACTTAGGAGGCAGAGACAGGCAGAATTTTGAGTTCAGGCCAGCCTGGTCTACATAGGAAGTACCAGACCAGCTGGAGTTATGGAGACACCCAGTCTCAAAAAGACCAAAAAAAAATTTTAATTAATTAAAAAAAGATCATCTACCTTGACCAAATAAGGATTATCCTAGAGATGAAGAGATGGTCCAACATATGTAAGTTGATAAATAAATCATATAAATGGCTTTAAGGAGAAAAATCACATGATCATCTCAATAAATGCAGAAAAAGCCCTTGTCAGAATCCAACCTGTCTTCATGGTAAAATACCTAGGAGGCTGGAGAGATTGCTCAGCAGTTAGGAGCACTGACTGCTCTTGCAGAGGACCCGGTTCGATTCCCAGCACCACATGGCAGCTACGAACCATCCTTAGCTCCGGTTCCAGGGGAATCCGAAGCCCTCTTCTTACCTCCACGGCATTGCATGACATGGGTACACTCACATACAAGCAGGCAATACACTCATATACATAAAATAAAAATAAATTAAAACAAAGATAAAATACCTAGAGAAAACATGACTGAAGGGAATATACTTCAACATAATAAAAGCTATATATGACAAACTCGCAGTCAACATCATAAATGGAGAAAAACTCAAAGCAATCCCATTAAAATAAGGAATGAGATAAGGCCATTCAATGTCTTTACCCCCTTTCAATACAGTGTTTGAAGCTTTAGCTAAAGAAATAAGACAAGAGAAGGAAATTAAAGCGATGCAAATAGGAAAAGAAGTCAAATTATCCTTATTTGCATGTATGATATTATACATAAGAGTTCTAAAAAATTCTACCAGAAAAGCGCTAGAAGTGATCGGTGCTTTCAACCAAGTTACAGGATACAAAATCAACTTACAAAAGAGTCGGTAGCCTTTCTATATACCAATAACAAACATACTAAGAAAGAAATCATGGAAATAATCACATTCACAATAGCCTCAAAAATCTAGAAATAAACTTAAGGAGGTAAAAGACCTCTTCAACGAAAACTTTAAATCTCTGAAGAAAGTAATTGAGGAAGACAATTAGGAAATGGAACGACCTCTCTTGCTCATGGATTGGTAGAATTAATATTGTGAAAATTATCATCCTCCCAAGAGCAATTTACAGATTCAGTGCAATCTCAATCCAATTCCCTGTGGCATTCTTCACAGTAATAGAACAAAGCATCCTGAAGTTCACATGGAAGCACAAAAGACCACAGATAACCAAAGCAATTCTAAGCCAAAAGAACAATGCTGGAGTGACCACCACACCAAATTTCAAGCTGTATCACAGAATGATACTGATAAGCACAGCATAACTGGCATCAGCACAGACACGCAGATCAACGAAACAAAATAGAAAACCCAAATCCGAGTGCACATGATTAGAGTCACCTGACAAAGACATTTGAAAAAATGCCAAAAATATAACTTGAAGGAAAGACAGATTCTTCAATAAATGTTAAACTGGACATCCACATAGAGAAGAATGAATTTAGACTATACCTTTCATCCTGCATAAAAATAGACTCCAAATGGATCAAAAGACCTCAGTGTAAAATCTGAAATGCTGGAACTGATAGGAGAATACATAGGCAGTGTCATATAAGATAGAGGTACAGGAAAAGACTTTCTGAACAGGACTCCAGTAGCTCAGGAATTAAAGTCAACAACTGACAAATGTGACCCCATAAAACTGAAAGTTTCTGTAGAGCAATCCGTTGGGTGAAAAGGATGCCCACATAATGGTACAAAACCTTTGCGAGCTATACATTCAATAGAGGATTAATACCCATAACATACAAAGAACTCAAAAAACAAAGACTCAAGAAAACAAATGATCCAATAAAAAAAATGAACCATGAATCTAACAGAGAGTCCTCAAAAGAAGAAATAAAAATGACTAGGATGGGAGAGAGGGTCTAAATTTGACCAAGAACTGTTGTACGAAATGTATAAAAGCTTAATAAAATATTTTAAAAGTTATGAATTTTAAAAAGTGCTCAACAACCTTATCAAACAGTGAAATAAAAATTAAAAGTACTTTTATATTTCATCTTGCCCCAGTCAGAATGGCTATGATTAAGAAATCAACTGACAACAGATACTGATGGAGACGAAGGGAAAGAGGGACCCTCATTCACTATTGATGGGATTGAAAACTGGTACAGCCACTATGGAATCAGTGTGGACAGTTCTTAACAACCTAAAAATAGATTTACCAAATGACCTTTCTATAATACTCCTTGGCATACATAGAAAATACTCAATATCTTATTACAAAGATACTTGTTTAGGTCTGTTCATTGCTGTTCTGTTCATAAAAGGTAGGAAATGGAAGAAGCCTAGATGTCCATCAGTTAATTATTCAATAATGAAACTATGGTCCATATACATAAAGGAATTCCATTCAGACATAAATAGAAATGAAATTATGAATTTTGAAGATAAATGTATGGAATCAGAACATATTACACTAAATGTGGTGACCCAGGAAGACAAATGCTTCATGCTCTCTTGTATTTGTGGATCCTAGCTCTGAATCTTTAGATTCAAGTACATAACTTAGGGTAACCACAGAAATAGCAAAGTAGAAAGGAACTATGTGGGAAAGGGGAGGGAAGGAGTTTAAAGGGGGGATAGTAGGACACGAGTGCTATTTAAAAAGGGAGAAGATAGGGAAGGGATTAGCTGTGGGGGGAGGTCACACAGAAGGAGAGGGAGAAGAAAGAGGTAACGTTAAGGATGTTTGAAAAATCCATAGGAAGCATTATTTTATAAGCATGCTTAAAAATATTGTACATATATTTTAAGTGGAATTATGCCACATGGTTAATAATGATCCTCTAGTGCTATCCCCCTAGTGTCTGGAAAGGGAAACCTATCTTCGAGTTGTTGGTCAGAGGGGTCCAAAAAACCCCTAAAATGATATAGGCTATTGTCCTTGCCTTTGGTTGCCCCAACCCCTAACTTGAAGGTATGACCCTATTGCTGAAAATACCACACATTTTGAACAAAGGGACAAGAGGAATTGAGGTGGTACTGACATGGAAGTCTCCTTTCTAAGGACTAGCTCTCATAATATTAGAAGGTGCTATGGAAGGTGCCAAGAGAGAAAAGTAATCACTAGTCCTACCCAGCTGTAAAGCTTGTGAACCACAGTGACCAGTCTAGTAAGGAATCTCCAGTGGTGTAATAGTGACACTTAACTTTTGGGAATAACCAACAGCTGTCTAATTAGACTTAAGGCCCACTCAATAAGAGGGAACTCATGCCTAGTCATGTAAAACTAGTCATCTACTCATGTATAGAGAGGTCAAAGACCCTAGAGGAGAGCCTACTACTGCCATTTTTCTAAATCAATATACATTCAAACTGTATTCTGGATACCTATCCCTATCCCTACAGATAAGTATAGCTCTTACCCCTCATAAAAGATGCTTCTTTTTGCAGTAGATTGAGGCTACTACAGAGATTCCCAAATGATCAAAAATGCAGAGAATAAATGTGTGGAACCTTCTCCATTTGTATATCTACAGCACAGCCCCTACACCTAGTTCAATGAACATTGTGGAAAAGGGAATGGAAAGATGGCGAAGGCCAGAGGATCAGGACACTTGATGTAAGATAATGTCTTCTACATATGACAGGGATGCTGTACCCATGAGATAGAAACAGTGTGGCTTTATAAACAACCTGAATAATAAGCACCCAGTCAATATGTCAGCAAGGATAGGGATGTCAACAAGGTCCCACCCCTAGAAACGAACTACAGACAGTGACTGTTGAAGGAAGGAGAATCAGTTTTCTCTAGGGATGAGTCCCTGATAAATTATCCAGTCCTAAGTGGTCAGCCCTAATCATGTGTACATACAAGCAACACTAAATGGACCCAGTAGAAAAATATATATATTCTAATATACATATATATAGAACTTTACACATAAAAGTTTTATATATTATATAACTGTATACATAAAAGAAATACATAAGAAGAGGTCAGGAATCCCAGAGGGAGTGGATTAGGGAGAGGGGGTTGGAAATATTATAATACAGTGTACTCATGTATGAAACTCCCAAAAAATTTAAGTTAAAGAAATAATGTTAAACAAATCATCCATCTCCAGATCTACCCACCAAGATATTCCATGAAATCATTGCAGCCTTCTACCTGTACGTGGTAGGTGATAACCCCCGACTCTGCAGCCTCTCTGTTCCCAGACCTGTATGCCCCAGCAACTTCATGCAGTCGATGTGACCCTGGACTCAAACTTCGTGTCTTTGTCCCCTTGAGACTCTTCCAAGGCACCTAGTCTACAACCCTATTCTGCCTGGTGGGTACAGATCTTTAATCCCAGAACTTGGGTGGCCGAGGAAGGGGGAATCTCTGTGAGATTAAGGTTAGCCTGATTTACATAGTGAGTTTCAGGCCAGCTGAGGCCACAGGGAGACCCCATTTAAAAAAAAAAAAATAGACAGCACCCTAACTCCAAATGACCAGGTCCCATACAAAAACATATACAATATGAAAATCCAAGACAAAATGCTCCCATCCTCAGAAAAATCAACAGTTCTGTAGTAATGGTCCTCAAGAGTAGTATTTATATGAAATTTAAGAAACAGAATTAAGAAGAACTATTGGAATTATAAATATGTTCAAAGAATTCAAAGAGGACATAAGAAAACACTTGAATGAACTTGGGATAGGAATAAAAAGCTTGAAGTCCAAGGAAACGCGAACAAATAATGATGAAATGAATAACATGAAAATTGAATTCAATAAAGAGAGAGAAACAGTGAAGAAAACCCAAACTCAGTAAGTATAAGAGAAAGCTCACTGAAATGCTTTACCCATAGAATGAATTACATAGAAGACAAAATATCAGGGCATGAAGGGAAGACAGAGTAACTGTATCACCCAGACAAAGAAAGTGATAAATTAAAAATAAAGACCTCACAAACAGAATACACGGGAACTTTCAAACACCACGTAAAGACCAAATCTATGAATTAAGGGCAAAGAAGAAAGGGGAGAATCCTAGGCCAAAAGTGTAGTAAATATTTTCAACAATATCACAGAAGAAAAATTTCTAAAGCTAGAGAAAGAAAGGCCCATCCAGGTATAAGATGTTTACAAAAGATTAAATAGATAGGGCTAGAAAAGAAACCCCCTATGGTATATTGTAGTTAAAACACTTAAAATACAGACTAAAGAAAGTGTATTGAAAGATGCGAGAGAAGGAAGGACCAGGTCACATTCAAAGAAGACTCATCAGAATAAGAGCTAACTGGACATGGGACGACATGTTCCATGTTCTGAGATATCACAACTGCCAACCTAGACTATTGTACCCAGCAAAACTATTAAAACGGAACGAGAGCTTTAAAAAAATCCACAGTCAAAACAAACTATATGTGATCACTAAGCCAGTTCTACAGAGGATACTAGATACTTTGAACTGAAAAGAAGGATAAATACTCTCAGGAGGCCACAGGGGATTAAAAAAAAAATACCAGGAGGACAGTTAGTCGAAAAAAGTCTAAGAAAACACCAGAAAATAAACAAAAGGACAGGGATTAAAATATCTTTCAATAATAACTGAATATTAATGGTCTCAATTCCCCAGGAAAAAGACACAGAGTTGTAGACTGGATTAGAAAAGAGGATTTATCTTTTTGCTGTCTCTAAGACATACAGCTCACCACTGAAGATTGATAACAACTCAGAGTAAAATTATGGAAAAAGGTATTATAAGTAAATGAAATAAAGAAACAAGCAGGTATCACTAGTCTAATTTCTGACAAAAAAGATTTCAAACAAATATTAGGCAATATAAAGAAAGTCACTTCATACCCAATAAAGGAACAGTCTGTCAAGGGGATATTACAATTCTAAACATATATGCATGAAACACAGTGTACCCAGTTTCATAAACCAATACTAACAGATATAAAGCCAGAGATTAAACACAACACAATAATTGTGGGTGATTTCAATACTCCACTCTCACTAACAGATTGGCCATCTGGATAGAAACTAATCAGAGAAACACTGGAGTTAAATGAAATTGTAATCAAATGGATCTAACAGATACGTACCAAACATTCCACTCAAACACTAAAGAATGCATTTTTCTTAGTTGCCCATAGAGCTCTCTCCAATACAAACCATATATTAGGACACAGAGAAAGTTCTAACAAATGTAGGAAAACTGAAATAACATTCTGGGTTCTATCTGACTACAATGCAATAAAGGTGCATATCAAAGCAAGAGACTCCGCAAATCCACAAATCCATGGAGACTAAACAACACACTATTGGTCAATCACAGGTCACTAAAGAAATTATGAAGAAAAAAATTCCTAAAATTGAATTACTTGAAAACAACATACCAAATTCTACTGGGATACAATGAAAACAGTCCATAAAGGAAAGTTTATAGTGCTTAGTGCCTGCATAAAAAAAAATCAGAAAGATCTCAAATAAACAACTTAATGATACATCTTAAGGCCATGAAATATCATGAACAAATCAAACGCAAAAGCAGTTATGTGGAAATAAATAATTAAGATCAGGACAGAAATCAATAAAATAGAAATGAAGAAAATTACAAAGAATCATAAAGAAGGTTGACAAACCCTTAGCCAAATTAACCAAAAGAAAGAGAGAGAAGACCCAATAATACATCATTAAGAATATAAATGACAGCAAATTCTAGCATGGATGTGGGAAAGTGGATGCCTTCTGCACTGTTGGTGAGAGTGTTAACTAGTGCAGCCACTTGAAAATCGATTTGGAAAAACTAAAATAGCTAGAAATAAAACTACAAAATCACTTAGCTATATCACTCCTGGGTGTATGCCCAAGGGACCCTCTATCATACTATAGAGATTACAGAGATACCTATACATCCATGTTCATTGCTGCAGAATAGCCAGTAAAATGGGAGCAGCCTAGATGTCCATCAATTGATGGATGAATATTGAAAATGTGGTATATATATATATATATATATATATATATATATATATATATATTGCCCGGGGCTGGAGAGATGGCTCAGCAGTTAAGAGCACTGACTGTTCTTACAGTGGACCCAGGTTTGAGTCCCAGTACCCACATGGTGGTTACAAACTGTCCTTAACTCCATGCCTGGTACTATAGGCACAGTCAACAATCCTGTTGGAGGGATGTCATAGATCCAAGGGGGGAACTTACTCCTGTTGTTTCACTAAATTGACATAGTATCAAGCTGCCTTCTAAATACCTAGGTTTATACTCAATCAAAATCTGCTCTCAGCCCTATCAGAGAAACCATTCTCTGTGAGTAGTGGTGAATGCAGACCCTAGTGGTTAAGATCCTTAGAATAAGTGACTCAGTCCTACAAAAGACATTTACAGCACCTCATTCAAGGCTCAGGGATCATTGTGGAGGAGGAGTTGGAAAGAAGGCACCAGATGAAAGACAGGGAGAAGGGCTGTGAAACGCCATCCTCTAGGAGTAACACAGCTGCTGAGATCATGAACTCATAGTGGCTGCGGTGTCTTGCACTGGCCTGCCCCACACTTTCATTGTCAACAGTCAGTCATGGCTGTAGGAAAGGCTCATGGGGCCCTCCCCGTTACAGTTGAACTATTGGCTATTGATAGATTCTGGAAGGTGGGAAGTCAGTCTTCAGTTGTATACGCAGTGCTCAGCCCAACAGGCTCCAATGGATAGCTCCAAACCCACGTTCACTTAGGCAGTCCTGGTTAAACGCAGTGAGTCACAAAAGAAAACAGACAGGAATGTGAGAAACAGATCTGTAGGGGGAAAAAGGGGGTAGACAGGGGTGACAGGGAGATGAAAGTAGTCAGTATACAGCGTGAAACTGTCAAAGAACAAACTTAATAAAAAGCAGCTAGCCAACCAAATAAACACTAAAACTAATAAAAAAAAGCCCAACCAATCAAACAAAAAATCCCCAAACCAAACTAAACCAAAACCAAAGAATATTAAGCATCTTATAAACAATTGTGCTGATCAGGAGTTTTTTTGTCTACATTAGATGTGATTTGTAACTCTAGGATACAGTAACTACCTGCTGTGAGTTCATGTGAATTTGAAATCTGAAGGGGCCTGAGCAGTGTTTCTCAGACTCCTCCTTTCCTCTGTAATGTCCTGGGCAAACCTCAGTAGCCAGGAATAGTATGCATCAAACAGAGGAGCTCTGTATCTCGTACTGATTCAGTTCATTAGCAAGCACTTGACTTATCTGAGAGGTTTTCATTATATTAAACAAAGTCAATTTTCCTCTTAACTATTCCTATTGACCCTCTGGAATTCTATAGCGGTATCTAATTCCTCTCTTGCTTGATGATGCTAATTATTTCAATAAAGCCACCTAAAGATCTTCTGGTCCTAAATCTTATGAATTCCTCACAAACAGCAACAGTTTCTCCTTTTCTTTTCTTTTGTCATGGCTTCCAGATGCTTCATTCACTTCAAACAGAGTCTGAATGTTGAAATTTGAACAGACTTCTCCAGGGCTCTATGGACAAGACAGGGTACTAGTGCCAAAGTAGTAGACACATGGACATGGGAATGAAACATCCTAAGATGGAACATACTGCTCAGCTTCCCCAACACTGGGTGTCTTGAGTGAGTACACCTTCAACTTATCTTCCCTATATTCCAGTTTCCTTTAACCATATTTACCTGCTCAGTTCTTTATTGACTTAAGAGTAGATTTGTATACTCCTATCATTTTATTTTATCGTATTAGATATGGTTCATTCTTCTAATACATTTAAAGATTCTGGTCAGTTTTTAGTAATTTATCTATTCACTCAATCACTCAACAAATATATATCAAGTACACATTCTTGTATCAAGTGCTGGACTTAGAAAGGTAAAGTTGCTTGGAGATTAATTCTAGTTATTTATCCCATTCATTGTACCACTTCAAGCTTCGTGTTACCTATGAACATGACAGACATATGCCACTGTGGAACAGTGACCAGGTAGGTCATATCCCAGGTATGTAAGGATGGTGCTGATTTGTGGCTCTTAACCTAACTCACTACATTAACACATTTTAAAACAAGCATTATTTCTATTATGCATTATACTAAAATAAATCATTTCAGAGTAATTATATATTATAATAAAATGCAGTTTGAAAAGGAATTTGATAATGTAATTAATTTTGTTTTGTATTAAGATAAAAGAGCTCTTAGTTATTCAGAAAAATGATTCTTTAATCTGATAAGGAATATCTTCTGAAAAATGACAGCAAGTACTTTAATAATGTGATGAACACAGGGGCATTTTCTTTACAATCAAGAACACAAAGTCATAAGCTTCAAGCAGCACCATAAGTTAATGGAAAGGAAGGAAAGTTTCTCAAATTGAAAAGTTAGAAACTAAAAGGTCATTATCTGAAACATGGAATTGTTCACGTGGCAATGCTAATAGGGGAGAACAGTGAGGAAACTGTGTATAAAACCAGCATACAAATTTTTAAAAAATCTTATATATATAACATAAACAATTGGAAACTCTGATAGAAAATACATATTATTTTTGTGTGACTTTTCCTGGAAGGACATAAACAAATGCCCATTTACCTCACGTATGGCACTGATTACAGACTAGAGAAATAATTCCACACAAGTCAAGCTTGATGAACCAACAAGTTTATTGGAGTTACTTAGGGTAGTATGGGTGAGGAGTTACTTTCCGGAACATGGATGACTCAAAAGCATCTGCATCACCAAAAGGCTCACCCTAGCTGTTGTGGGAAATATCAGGCAGGACACTGGGAGCATATAGGAAGCAGATATTTTATTTAAGTTGCAACCTGGTCCAGTGGGCTTAAGCCTCAAAATCTGGACCCCAAAGTGTAGCAGCACATATCTTTTGTACCTTAGGCATTGGGTTACAGTGAAGGAAACTTATATATTAACTGGCTATCAGCAAAGTCTTAAAATCAGATAAATTATAATAAATTTGGAAAAGGGAAACATGGTAAAAAACCTTCCCTGTCTGAAAACCATTGCAGAAGTCTCTGAGACAAACAGAATTGAGGAAGTTTCATCAGGACACAAGGCAAGTGGTTCCAGCTAGCTGTGTCATCATTCTAAATGCACACTTGTCTGCTGAGCCCTACTGACAGAGACAGAGAGAGAAAACAAGGATTAAAATCCATATTTTTCCTAACTATTCCATTGGGCTCTGTATCAAGTATTGGTGATGAATAATAAAATCTATATCCTTAAAGTTCTGTGCACAATTTTCAGGGAGGTCAGCTGGTGGGTGAGTCTCCTCTCCCTAACAATTATTGATGCTTATATAACCTTGGGGAGGGGACTTGTGAATCTTGGCAGTTTCAAGAACTTCCTTAGACTTGTGAGTTGTTGATTTCTACAGGCTTCTAAGCCTTTTGACTTTCTGTGTCTTAATGATCCTCCCCCCAGAATGGACTGTTTTAATTTGGAAAAATTGTTTCACAATTATTCATCAGAGTATCAAGAGTGTAAGTGGTTTAATAATATCTTATGCAATATTTTAGAGAAAACTATAATTCACTGAGAGTCATAAAAGAAACTCTAAGAGATTTATTCTGTTCATGAATAATAAGACCCACAGTATAAAGGCTTTAGTTCCGAAGAACTCCAAGCCTGTGGGAAAAGCATCATAGCAAATGAGTGAAGCCAGCCACTGACTGCACTGTGCTCTTAAGAAATCAGCATTTGGGACCTCACAGGATAAGACTGTATGATGGAGTAAGACCATGGCTCGGTGTTGATGGAGGCAAACTTGGTGTGTATGATAAAATTCTATCCACTTGAAAAATGAAGACATGCAATGTAGTCTCAATAACGTACCCTGGTGTGTATAGACAGGGTCCTGATAGGAAACATGCCATAGTCAAATGGAGGAGTCAGGAAAGTTTAAGGAACCATGGACTGGGAGGGGAACAAGGTAGGTGGAGACCAAAAGTGTTGGTGAAGCCACTGGGAATAGCGGCTGGTGGAAATGGTTGCAGCCTCTAGGATGGAGACTTGAGGGGAAAAGGACCATTAGTGGAGACCATTAAGAAAGCGCTAACTCTGAGAAGGTCAAGAGACTGTATTGTTACTTCTGGTAGTGGAACGCAGATGCTAAGCAATGGCTCAGTGGAGAGTGATCAAGGGCAATGGATACTTCAGTCTTTGTTCCCCTCCTATTCTCTAGTCACCTGTTGCTGCATTCCATTGGCCAGCCCCCACCAGACATTCAAGAAGCCGTGGTCCCATTGGGGTCACCAGTAAAGGCCAGGGAACAGGTGGAGGAGGACAGACAATAGAGGTGGAGGGCAAGGGGAGAATGCTCAGCTCATAACAGTGAGTCTCCACATGGTGTTTAGAGTTACAAGTCTTGGTAAACTTCATTCAGAGGTGAGAACTGATGTTGAGAATTAGATATGATAAAATTCAGAATAGAGCGTTTTGAAGAAGAGTGCTTTGTTGAACTGGATTTAGGGAAGAAGGATGTGACCTGAGAGTAAGTTCCTTGGTGAGCAGCTGTGCATGTTGTCTTGGTAGTCGGTAGTCCAGCTGTATACGCTGATCTCATTTTAGTGTGTACTCATGTACCCAGATAACTTCAGTTATTAAGAATCACTGAGTTAGAGATGAATTTGGTACTCATTCCTTTCTTCTTTCAACCGCAGAGTTAACCACTGGGTGACATGGAGCTTTGTGTTGGTCTTCTTTTGGGTCTCAGAGCATTATCATCAAAGAAATATTTATTGAGTACCTTCTGTGTGCAAGACGTTGGATGGGCACGGTGGGAAGACCACTATAAGCAAGACAATCCTTGAACTCCAGAGCCTCGTTTGGAAAGAGAAAAAGTAAAGAATACAAGGCTGAATTATTACCCTCTCCCCAACCTCTGTCATTTTCCCTCAAATGCCTTTTCTCTATGGACATTTGGTTTTCTTCGTCCTTGTTTCTTGTTCTCTTGTTACTCGAATTTTCTAGATAAACTTTATCTCGGGGACTACTATGATAAGATTCTGGGAACTGGGAGCAAAAGGTTTAAATAACAATAACATGCCAGTGTTTATTCAGAGACCTCTTCCTTAACTACATCAAGCCTTTGTGAGGGGAGGGGAGTATTGCCTTGTTATTTAGTTTGTGTTCCTTACTCCACACTGAGTGGCTTCATGCTGAGAAGTGCCATTAACAGAACCAGAGAACTGAGCGGATTTATAAAGTGTGATGCTGCAAACCCTCCCAGGTTAGCTTGAGGACACAGCATACAGCATTTAACTCTTGCAGCTCCAGACCCCTACAAGAACCTAGTCAGAGGCTTTGGTTTTGACCTTAGCTTTACCTTCCTAGCAACAGAATCCACCCATGTAGAAAGAAAGGAAATGGAGGGGGAAGCACAGGGCTCCTTGGCTGGGGGGGCGGGGTTGCAGTGCTCAGTCTTTCTTGAAGATGGCGCTATATTAGCATCTCCAAACGCCACGAATGTGTCATGTAATGTGTAGATTCTATTGTCTCAAAACCCAGAGGTTACAGCACAGTGTCCTCAGCTGTTTTGTGTCTCTACAACCCCAGATTCTCTAGTCTTTCCAACTGTGGTCCCTGATTCACTGGCTTAAGATTCAGGCAAAATCAATCTCTCTCTCCTCTCTCTCTCTCTTTCTCTCTCTCTCTCTCCCCCCATACATCTCCACCAGCTGTCAGCTCATCCCACCCATGTAAGAAACGCAGAGGACCCACAGCATACTGCAGGTCCAGTTAGACATCAGTTGCTTTGCCTACTTTACCATAAATCTAAAGGCTACTGTGTTTACACTGATACTGAGCTCTCTCAGGGCCCCTGAATTCACAGCTGTCCTCTTGAACCATTCCAGGATCCCTTAAGAGTGGTTTAAGTGGATTTTGGAATGTACCAATTAGTTTTTTTTTTTTTTTTTTTTTTTTTTTTTGTGGATTTTGGAATTTTCCCATTTTTTTTTTTTTTTTTTTTTTTTTTTTGGTCTTTTTGAGACACAGTCTCTGTGTAACCCCAGCTGGCTTAAGTGGAATTTGAAAGAAAAATTAAAAAGCAAGAGATTCTGTGGTGACCAAAGGTAAATAGACATTGTGTGTCCCTTCCCCTTCTAAGGAATAAAAAATTAGTCCGATGTCAAATGCCCTGAGGAGTCTCACAAGTTTATAAATTGAAAAGAAAAATAGGGCAGTTTGGTGAAATCCATATTTTTTGTTTGTTTGTTTTTTAATACAAGTACTTGTTTATGCACTGTCCCTTCTCTGGGAAAAATCATAAGGTGTTGGATGGTCAGGCTCACAGCATGTGAATGAAGGTTGCCGTTGGCCATTGGTCTGCTGTAAGGCTTTCAGGGGAAGGGGCTCTGAAAACTAGCTTCACAGACTGGCCTCCTCTTCCCTGCCCTAGGAGGCTGTGGCTGCTGGGCACAGCCAGCAGGAGGCAAGCATGAGGCCTTGCCTTGGAGAACGGTTTCCGTGGATGCCACCCCAACCCCAGCTCCCAGAGGCACATGCAAGCATTTACATCTGTTTTTCCACTTGGCTTGTTCCTTCAGGCCCAAAGCTAGAGTCTGGGGATTCCCATCTGGGCTCTACCTATAATGGGTTGTGTGACCTTGGGGCAGTTACTTAACCTTGTGGTCTTGTTTCTTCAGCTGTAAAATGAGGGGGCAACACTGGCTAGTCTCAATGGGCCTTCTAGCTTTCCTACTCTGAATCCTGTAAGCACAAAACTCCTTGTCTCCTCTCTATATCTAAACACCCTTGTCTCACAAACAAGAGGACTATGAGGCTCAGTAAAACTGAGATGGTCTGTAGAAGAGCGGAAGGCAGGGCTACTGAAGTTGGAGGTCCGGTACCTGTCTGCACTTGTACCTAGCTTCATTCTGAAGCTGAAGTCCTTTCTTACTGAACAGCTGGAAGAAGTACACAGATAATCAAATACCCAAATGTGAACTTGGCCCAAGGAAGCCATAGCCTTAAGCAATGTTTGCTAAATCAGGTACCATCAAGAGGCTGCTGGGAGAAGTTACAGAGCAAGGTCTGTTCTGAAACCTGGCTGCCAACTCTGCTTGACAGCACTTTATTCTTTAACTCCAGATTTGCTGGGTCATCCGGAGGGTAAAGGAGAAGCAAGACTGTGGGGTCAGGCAGCCTAGGTTCACCGCCCTGCACTACAACTCATTCATAGTGACCTTGGATGAGTTATTTTTTTCCCACCCCTGCAAGGGTTTTGTAAGGATCAGTGGAATCATCCAAACCCAATGGTCTAGCTCTAGTATTGCTGTGGTCTGTTTGCTACTGAGGCTTTTGCTGGTGGTACTAAACTCTCAGTCAATGCTGCGTCTCTCCAACCATCTATTCTGTTCCACATTTTGCTAGAGCCACAGGGTATTCCACATCTTGTTCAATTTCTTGCTTGTAGCTGAAGCCATCAGCCAGATGCAAAGGCGATGCTTGACACAGAGAAATCAAGAAACGAAAGCCGCAACCTGCATTTGGTTTTTGAGCCAATTATGCTTCCTTGACAGATAAACCCATTTCTTGAACTGTCTCTGGTCCTTCAGAACTTCCTAATTGATGGTCTCTGCGCTTTGGCCTCATTAAGCCAACACGGAAGAGGGAGTTGAGTCAGAGAACTTTCACTGTAAAGCAGAAAGTGGGGCATCCAAACACTGGGACTCAGAGGAGGGGTGGTGGGTGTCTGAATCCTCTTCTGCCCCAGCAAGCAGGTGTGCTCCACCCTTGTCTCCCAGCAAAGACCTGCCAAGTGACTACTGACACATTGTATGGAAATGAAGGTGGTGGGCGAGCAGCTGCTGATTCTAATGGCAGCGTGGGTAGTGGAGGCGGGCCAGTCCCGGCAGAATGACAGCTGTGGTACCCAACACTGTCAGTGCAGACACTGACTGCCTCCCTTCCTCACGCCTGCCCACATTTGTGCACCCTGTCACTGTAAGGTGACAAGCCCAAACACAGGGGACCTTGCTTTCTTATGCTAATGCTCCATAATGACAGCTTCCCCAGCCCACCAGGTGTGACAGCCAACACAGCCCCCCACCCCTTCTGGGCTTCCCACCCCAAGTCCTGGGTCTTACCCAGGAGGAAGCCATCAGGACAGAGCCCTCTTTTGCAGGCTCCAGGCATCTTAGGTCTAAAGGAGCTGGCTCTGTGTTGCTGAGGTTTGTGACTACTATTTATAGAAGACCCTTTGGACCACTGCCCTCTCTTGTTTTACCTCCTCTCCTCTCACGCCTTCCCTTGTCATCTTGCTACACCCATCTTGTTATGTTCTTAAACACACTGCAACCTGCCATGCTTCTGCCTGTGATGACTGGGACACTGTTGCTAGTTGATGAATGAGAATTAAATGGACAAATGAATGAAGATGCAAGTGTATGAAAATACTCCTATGGACTAAGTGTGGATCCCCAGGCTATTAGTCTTCCATGAGAAACCACAACCCAAGGGCACATACGTCTCTGCACTGCTGCCTTTCTGGAAGAGCAGGTGAACAGTGCAGCCAGGACTGTTCTTGTGAAACCCTCTCCATTTTCTCTGACTCGGTCTTATCTGACTGATCACATAGCCCTGTTCTCTGCCAGCTCTGACTGCAATTTGTTAAATGTTTAACATTTGTGACCCTCCAGCTGGAACGGCCTGAGGCCTAGGGGTGAAAATCATGTTTTCTTTCTGAAAACTTGTAAGAATCTCTCTTTGTCTTTGATGTTTGGGAATTTCACAAGCTGTTCTGAGTTCCTGTGTTTTCTCATTTGTTCTGCCTGAGGCTAGGTGGACCCTTCCAGTGTGAAGACCAGAGCAGCACAGGTTCCATCGCATGCTGCCACTGTCCTTTCTCCAGTGGTCTGCTGCGGGGCTACTTGTGAAATCCCCTGGACCCGTCCGAAGTCTCTCCTTGCTCTACCTTTGGGTCTCCTTTTACAATTTCTAAATCCTTATGCATTTGTGGTGCTGATTTGTAAGACGGTTCTTTTAATGGTCTTTTCAAACACCAGTTCAGATCTCAGGAGTGTTTCTTTACTTTTTCCAATCTCCTACTAAAATTTTACATTCTGAATGTTTCTCCCCTCCCAGTTACACACACCAAAGTCTGCTTCTCTGTTCATTTGCATCTCTAAGAGATGGAGCATTACTTTTCTATTAAAGTTTTTTTTTTTTGTCTTTTATTTCTGCTTCTTCTTCTTTCTTTCTTTGTTTCTTTTTTTGACTCAACAGGACTCACCTCCAATTCTTCAGCCTAGCCTTGTCTATCAGGGTATGAAGTGTCTTTAAAAAGCATGGGTGTTCTTTGCTTTCTTAGGAGTTCAGTTCCTTCTGTATCCGTATCAGTGGGAAAGACATGGAGACTCTTGCTCTGGACGTGCGGTAGGGATCTGTCTTTCCCAACCCCAGGCTCCCCCTTTCTTCAACTGCCCCTTTCCTCTATAGAACTTCAAAACCTAGATATTCTCAGGTGCTAGTTGACATATTAGGGAATGAACACAGAAAGACCAAACAGCCATTCCCAGGATGCCCAGTAGAAACACAAGAAGGCACAGAGTAAATTCTTTAGTTTCTCTGCCTACCCCCACCAGAATCCCAGGAATCCCCATCTGTCTCTTCTCTTTTCCCAAAGGTGTGGTGATGCATTCGTTAGCTGTCTGTCACCACAACAAAAAGCTTGTAATAGGAAACTTATGAAAAGAAAAGGTTTCTTCTGGCTCACAGTTTTGGAGATCCCAGTTCATGACTGTTTGGCTCCATCACATTGTGATGGGAATACATGACAGAGCAAACCCATTCACCTATGGTCACAAGGCAAAAAAGAGAGAAAAAGACTGGAGTCCCTCAGTGCCCTTCAAGAGCATGCCCCCAAGAACCCTGGGCGTCCTACAAGGCCTAACCTCTTCAAAGCTCTATCGCTTTCCCATGGTGAGACCCTGGGGACCAAATCTCCACCACACAGACCTTAGGGGGAGGGGGCATTAAATATCTGGGCGATAGCAGGTGGTACATCATGTGCTCTCTTTCTTCACCATTTGATCTCGTCAGCTACAGCCTTCTTCCTCACTCTGCCCTCCCCTCCCTGCTCCTGCCTTGTCTGTACCTCTTTGCATCAGCCTCAGCTGGTTTGGAAGAACAGTGAAGCCTCATTTGCTCTGGCATTCTGGAAGGGCACAGCTGTTCAGAGCTGACCGTTCTTGTGTGTTTTATTAAAAAATGGCCCTTTCTGTCATGAATGGCTAATGACTACTCAGAGGATTCCCCACCAAGCTCCTCCAATATTTCATTTATGGAGCTTTACTTTTTCTAGGCTGTTTATCTATCCCAGCAGGGCTCAGAGTGTGGTCTAGTCTCTCAAGAGTCCCTGCAATTGAAACTACTTTCCTGAGAGAAATCTTAGTATTATTATAATACCTTTGTGTTATTTAACCTTCCCATTTCTTCTTTTGCAAGTGTGTGATGAAATTTCCAAAGTGTATGTCAGGAGCCATGATATATCATTGTTCTGGTGGCTAGTGGGACATGTGAAGAGATATCCTTGTTTTTTAAAGTTTCTCAGCTTAAACTTTAATACAGTGAGCATCAATCCATATAACACACATAAACTCTTTGGTGTAGTCAATCCTAAACCAAAAGCTTAATAAGCACAGATATATTTTCTTACTTGAGAGATATTATTGAATACTTGTTTGCCAGGCGCTGCATACTGTGGATTACAGAGGATGTCAGAGAATGAGACAAAGCCTTGGCTTTAAGGACATTCTATATGGGGAGGCAGATAACGTTCGTTAACAATAAATATAGACTGTGACTTCAGGTGGCAGTAAGGAGAGTTGGGGAAGCCAAAGCTGGCGAGGGGATAGATGTAAATGCCAGGGATGGTGACCATAGGTGGGGGTTGGGAGATCCTCTTTGCAGCAGGTGCATTGGCTCAGAGAATGGGTAAAAAAATATGGTACATGGGGTGGAATACTATTAATCCATAAATGAGGATCAAATGTTATATGTATGACAACAAAGATAGAATTGGACTCCATGGTGGTAAGTGAAATTAGCCAGGCACAGAAAGACAAATACTTTGTGATCTCACTTATAGGTGGAGCCTAAAAACATTGGTTTCTAGAAGTTGGGAGTGGAGTGATGGTTACCTCAGGGGGTGAGTAGAGGCACCAAGAGGGATGGGGAAATAGCTGGGCAGCAGGTGCTAAGTTAGTTATATATGATTAACGAATTCTGCTGTACCATTAAGCAAGATGACTGTAGATGACCGTGATATACTGTATAGCTCAAAAAAACAGAACAGATTGGGAATTTTCACCATAAACAAATGATACGTATTTTAGGAGGTAGATATATTTAACTCAAACATTACACAGTGAATATGCATAGTAAAATGCCATGTGGTATCATATATATGTATACAGTTTTTATTTATATATCAGTTAAAATAAGTTTAAACATAAAAAGATCCGTAAGTCTCAATTTAGTTGTCTTTTTCTCCTCTACTGGATACTTTGTTTTTGGCATCTGAAAGCTGTGGGAGGCATGATACCCACGAAGGCTGCCTTTCATGGTGGTGTAATTAGAATCAAGTACTTCTTCGTTACTCAGTAAACTTTTAGTGACAAAAAATAACATTAACATGACAGGTTAGACAGGAGTTTTACTGAAAGATCCATGACAAGAACTGGCTCCAGGAGATAAATAATCTTCATGTCACATGGCAACCTAATGACAGATGAGTACAGATGGTAACAACCCTCCACTTAGAATTCTGCTCCAGTCAATCAATCATCAACCAGGCAATCAGCAACTATTTATTGATCTCTTATTTTGGCTAAGAATGCAGACCTTGGAACTAGATGCCTCAATTCAAAATCCAAGTTTTCCATGTGGAGGTGACTTATCCTTGGGAGCTTTCCCAAACGTCTCTGAACCTTGATTCTCACTTTTCTCTATGGAGCACAGTGGCATTGAACTCAGTGCGTTGTGGTGGGGACAGATGAGATGTAAGGACACGGTAAAGGTCACCTGGTACTGCTGTTGTTTAGTGGTTGTTGTTGTTGTCACTATGGTTGCTGTGGTGATTGTACAAGTGTGGGCCACCTCTGGGTGTTCCAGGTTTTGCATGAGCATTCTTTTTCCAAGTCTGATTTTCTGGTGTAAAATGGATAAGATAAACTTAAAAGAAATGTCAAGGTGTGTATTGTGTTTTGAGTAAGAAATGTCTCTTGTGTAGCCTCATGTCTTGGTTGTCAGGTGATGGGTTTGGGGGGAAGGGATTGGATTCTGAGGACTTTGACCTAATCAATAGATGAATCCCTGATGGACTCATACTGGATGGCATTATTGGTGGAATCCAGGAGGTGGAGTTGAGTTGGAGGATGTAGTCCGTGGGGTATTGCTTTGGGGCTATCTCTTGCCTTGGCCCCTTCCTGCATTCCCCTCTCTCTTCTTCCTGCCACCGTGAGGAAAATAGCCTCCTCTTCCACCATGATGTTCTGCCTCACTATGGGTCCAATTCAACAAGCTAGGCACTATGGTCTCAAATCTCTAAATTGTGAGATTTAAGAAAAACCACTGCCAACTATTTTGTTACAATATTGAGAAAAGTAACTGATCTGGTGAACCCAGGGCCTGGTGCTTAGTATATATAGTTTTCAGAACACTCAGAGAAGCATGCCAGCTTCAGGCTGTGAGGACCCTGTGGTCAAAAAAAGAAGAGGACGGTGCCAGTGAGGAGGAAGGTAAAGAGCCTGAAGTGATCACATGGGATGTGAAGACATGGATTGAGGGATGAGCCTGTGATAGAAAAATAAAGAGGAAACACAAGTTTGCTATAGTTACCTTCTTTCCTTCCTTCCTTCTTTCATTCATTCTGTGCACACATATTGACAAAGTGCTTACTGTGTCCCAGGATTTTCTCCTGGGGCTGGAGATACCACAGTACCAACATAGGATGTCTCTATCATCATGTCTTACACTGCATGTAAGAAACATACATCAAAGAAATAATTTCAGACAATAGCATGTGTTACAAAACAATAAGCTGGGTGAGATGTTAGCAGTCGGCTTGGGGAGAGGGAGAGTGTGGAGGGGTAGGGGACCCGTTTCAGTTACCATGGTCATTAGAACACCCTGATTCCTAAAGAGAGGCCTGCCTCGTTGGGGTTAGCCCTTTCCCATTTCTGGTTTCATTCCGTAGAAAGAATTAACCTGGCCTGTTCTGTTCCCTTTTACTGCCTCAGTGCCAGCTGCTCCCCTCCCTATAGTAGGTGAACAACCTTTGCTATGGATGACTTTGTGAGCAGGACCCGAGACACATAGCTCAGTCAATGTAACCCAATGCAGAGAAGATGCATTGCTGTGTTTCCTCAAGCTTTAGGTCACACAGGAACAGAGCACCATCCTGGGGTACTGGTTCACCACATTCTTTGTAACTCTGGGATTCAGTATTAGAAGATCTTCCTACCATCAGATGCCAGTGCTCATGCCATAGGGGCAGTCTTACAGTGAGATCTGTGGACTATCAGCATCAACAACCTTTGGTACTCTTAATAAATGCTTTTCACAGGAACAGTTAGGAAGATTAAAATATATCAAGTATCTTCTTTAAAGATTGAATGAGTGGTAATTTTCTTGTACAAATGTTTCTAAGTCTTTCTATTAACCATATGTTTGATCCGGGGTCCATGAACCTCTAGGAGATAATGCACACCCTTATGAGTTTCCGTTTGCAGAGTTCCCTATTTAGAGCATCTATTAAAGTCCATGCAAAGTTTTGTGTATTTGCTTTCTTCAGGATTTTTTCAGGTTGTGGGGGAGTCCTGGTGCCATGGGCGGGATCAGATTTATCGGGGAAGAAGTTGGTCTCTGGAATCCCAGGAAAGCTGGGGGTGGGGACAGCCTGTGACACCTCTATGAAAACTCGACTGAAAAACTGAGCTGGTCTGAGTGCAGGGGACCAGGATTCAGTGAGCAAAAGAAACAACCAAGGAAGTGAAGATAAATCTTCACCAGCGTCACATCTGACAGAGGTTTAACATCCAGAATATATAAAGAACTCAAAAAACAAAGAATCAAGAAAGCAAGGGACCCAATGAAAAGATGGGCTCAGGAGCTGAACAGAGAGTTCTCAAAGGAAGAAGTAAAGATGGTTAAGAAATATCTTAAAAGATGTTCAACATTGTTAGTGATTAGGGAAATATAAATTAAAACCACTTTAACATTTTGTCTTAACCCAGTCAGACTGGCTAAGATGAAGAGAATTAATGATATCAAATACTGGAGAAGATGTGGGGAAAGAGGAATGCTCATCCACTGATGGTGGGATTGAAAGCTTGTTTAACCTCGATGGAAAGCAGTATAGGGAACACTTAAAATAAAACTGCAAATGAACATACTGTTTGAATGGGTTATACCATAGCTCCTTGGCCTATACCCAAAGAACTCATCCTATTGCAGAGACACTTGTACATCCATGTTTGTTGCTGCTCTTTTCACAATAGGTAAGAGATGGAAGCAACCTAAGTACCCCTCAACTGATGAGTGGTTAACAAAAATGTGGTATATTTACACAATGGAGATCTATTCAGTGGTAAAGAAAGATGAAATGAAATTTGAAGGCAAATGGATGGATCTAGAAACTCTTATACTAAGTGAAGTAACACAGACTCAGAAAAACAAATGATGCATGTTCTCCCTCATGTGTGGATCCTAGCACCAAATCCTTATATGTGAGCATGTATCCAGACATAACTGCAGAAACCAAGATAATGAAAAAGAACCAGGGAGGTAAAGGGAAAGAAAAAGCCTGAGAGAGAACAGTAGGAGACAGGTGTTTCTGAGGGAGAAATGGATAAAAATGGGGGTATTTAAATGGGAGACGGGAGAGAGGGTTATACAAGTAAACTTGGGTAAGAAGGAGCTCAAGAGAGAAGAGACTTTAGGATACTGGTATTATCAAAGGAGAAATGGGGATACTTTAAATGGGGAAGCCATGGTGGAAGATTTAGACAGAGAGAGAGAGAGAGAGAGAGAGAGAGAGAGAGAGAGAGGAAGGAGAGGATAAATAATGCCTAGCTAGTTTTAAAACCAGAGGGAATCATGTTAGTCCAACAACCTAATGACAAATTATATATACAATATCTCTGCGTGAGTCCATGTGTATAGCTAAAGGCTACATAACAAGAAACAGTACCAGACAGGAGAAAACTTCCTTTGAGTTGTTGGCCAAGGTGGTCCAAGTGATTCTCAAAATTACACAGGCTATTGCCACAGCTCTTGATGGCCTCCCAGAACTTGAAGGCAAGACCCTAGTGCTGAAGACAGAACACACTTCAGACACAGGATTTGGAGCAATGGAATTGGACCTGACCTGGAAGCCACTTCCCCTGAAGGCGGCTCTCATAGCTTTGGAGAGCACTATGAAGGTGCCAAGGGAAAACATCAATCAATGGTCCAACACCAGCTTCAAGACCAAATAGCCACATCAATGACTGGCACAGTATATGACATTGGTACAGTAGTGGCACTTTCATCTTGTGGGCAATCAACAGCTACCTAATTGGACTAAAAGCCCACTCAATGGGAGGAAACCCAAGTGTGGTACTGTACAAATAACCAAATACACATGGCTGGAGAGGTCGTAGATCTTAGAGAAAATGTCACATCACCTAGACTAATGTAATTTCTTACTATGTGCAAAATATGTATCCTAATATTTATGGACAAATATCCCAGTCACCACTCATCAAAGAAGCTTCTTTTGCAACAGACAGAGACTATTAACAAGTACCACAACTGGTCACACAAAAACATTGTCTATGAATTGTCCAGGCTAAGTGACACATCTATAATGCAAACTCTATACCCAGCACAGGACTGGGGAAATGGACAGCAGACCTCAACACTGGCTGAAGAAATATTGGCAACTGATTACTGCTAGGTGAGGAAGAGCTGATCTTCATAAAGGGAGGAACTCTAGATAAGATGACTAGACCTCAGTAGATAAACTTGCACTGAGGAACATCTGGGGACACTAACGTCACAACAGGCCTTAATGCAAATGACAGAATGTACAAATTCCAGTGGGGGGGCTATGAGAGGGCACCACTGGGGGTGGGGTATAAAGATGATTAAGAATGATTGAGATTTTCTGTATGAAATACACAAAAAATCAATAAAACAAATTAAAAACAAATAAATAAAAGATGAGTGCCCATCTTAGAGAAGACAGGGCTCTATGTGTAAATATTTGGAAAGTTCCTAAAATAGCATGTATCTTATCAAAATTGCCACATGCAGGGAGTGGAGAGTTGGCCCAATCATTAAAGTGCTTGCACAAGCATAGGACCTGGGTTTGGATTCCCAGGACTCACATTTAAAAAGCCAGGAATGGTGGGGCGTTTCTGTAATCCCAGTTCTGGGGAGGCAGAAAGAGGTAGATCTGTGGCGCTCATTGGTCAGCTAGTTTAGCCAACCAGTGACCTCCAAATTCAGTGACTCTGTCTCAGAAAAATAAGTTGGAGAGTAACTGAGGAACACTTGCCTGACCTCTGCCTCCCTCCACTATACACACACACACACACACACACACACACACACACACACACAGAAATTGCCTCTCAATGAATTAGGTATTATAATTTCAGTTATTATTATTATCAAATAATATAGGGACCAAAAAATTATTATCTAACATTAGTTATTAATACCATGAATTTAATAATTATTATTATCTTTATTTCATGTTACGCTTGCACAAAACTTAGTTGTGATGGGACTGGAGAGATGGCTCAGCAGTTAAGAGCACTAGCTGAATCCAGAGGACCTGGTTCTTTTCCCAGCACCCACATGGTGGCTAACAACCATCTGTAACTCCAGTTCCAGGGGATCCAACGCCCTCTTTTGGGCTCCTTCAGGCATTGCATGCATGGGTACATTTAACATACATGCAGACAAAACACTCATGTACATAAAAATAAAAATAAATAAAAATTTTAAAACTTATTTGTTGTTCATTTATTTTTACCTCATTTCCTGAAAGACATAAAATTACCCTTCTTTTATAAAGGGTACTTTTAAATCTTCTCCCCATTAGGGGAGTAATCATGAAGTCCTTCCTTCTTACTGGTTTTGCTGTACCACATAATCCTCCCGATTAGAAGAATGTTGCAGACATGCTATTAAACCATCTATTTTCCCACTGTCCTTGCAGAATATTCAACCACATTTGGATAGTCTTTTTTTCCCCTTCATCCATCCGTGGCTTCTGATTTTACTTGGGACAACCTATTTTTACAAGAAAAGCCAATCTTTACTAACCCCTGCCCCATCATCCCATTAACGTTGCAATCTCCATACATATATAGGGATTCTTTGCAAATAAACTCCTCAGTGTGTTCCAGGATTGACAGATGTGGTCCACGTCCTTAATTCCATAACAGCAAACATCTGAATAAGGAGGAGGAAGTCAGTAAGCCACCCGGATGTGTTGCTGATGCTTTGCCACACACGGAATTGTGCAGCATCTGGAAGCCAACCCAGAGTTTTGGCATTCTGTTGGACTGCTCGGGTATTGTGTAGATACAGGCTTTATCTTAATGTGATCATAATTTGTGAGTTCAGAATTTCAAATTCAATCCAAATCTGTCAGAGCCTGAATCCATTCACCCTTATCAAAACCTGAGTATGTGTTTTTAAAGCAATATGACTTGGAAAGTTTATTTAAAAAAAAAATCTCAAAAGGCATTTTTGACATCAAATAATTCTCAAAACCCAATGTTTTTGTGATTTAAATGAATCAGAAACATATGGATTACATTTTCTTTAAATTGCTCTCAAGATTAAAACTCAAGGGAAAAAATGCCCAGGGCTAAATGTGTTTTGGGGGTTTCAGCAGGACAGAGTATGGTTGAAACTGAGCTGGAGATGGGAACAGCACCCACAGTGCTGCTGGGGTACCCAGACCTTTAATTGACCACAGAACCAGAGTCTTAATCTGAGAACATTTATCCTCACTCTGCCAGGCGTGTACAAACCGCCAAACACAACCGTAATAACTAACACCAACATTTAAAATGTCTGCTCATTTGCAGTTAGCCAAAAACAAACAACATACTTCAAAGTCAAACTAAAGATGTCTCTTTTTAAAGTTCCCCCTGGATCTGAAAGTTATTAAAAGAGAAATTACGTTGGAAAAAGGAGCTGTTTCAAGCATTATTTAAAAGTGGGCAGAGATTGGTCTTCTGACAGCCAAGCTACCTTGAGCAGCAACTCAGCTCTGGGCTTGTCACTCTTGAGCTCAGATATCAACCTCAGTTCAGTTCTGCAAGCTCTAAAATAAGCCAGGGGAAACCAACCTAGAAGTCACAAGGTGGATGAATGTCAGGGCTCTGCTCTCTACAACAGGGCCAGTGATCTCTGCAACTCCTTGCTCTCGGCATTGACCAACCAGGATAAAATCAGTTTGATTTTATGGGCCACCAAAATCCATCTTAAAACACGTAATGTGTTTCAATTGGAATGCCTCTTTCATTTCAGTTTAAAAATTTATTTTTGATAAATGATTTGAACTTCCATTTTTGCTTCTTCACAATAAAAATAACAGACCTCTTTTCCTAAATCCACCGGTCTTGACACTGTCCAGGCCTTGGAGGCAAAGGGAGTTAGAAGAAAGAGCTCTGTGTAAATTAGCTCACTTTTCCCAGCTGGTGCTCTTGCATAAATTTTCAGCATCGCCTTCCCTCTGCTGTCCTAGCCCTTCTCGGAGTTTGGATTTCATGACCTAAATTTAGGGTTTTTATGATAGGGTTGTACTTACTATCCCCTTTTACCGTGGTTCACATCAGATCTCTGAAACAGTTATTCATTTCAGAAAGCCAATTATTTGCTAAACAAGTATTTATTGAGTTCATACTATGTACCAGGTATATATTTACTGAGTATATATCTGTAATCAGGACAGTTCTGCTTATAAGAGTGCATACAAACACAATAATTGGAGGGGCAGCAAGGCTTATCAGGAATACAAAACAAAATGTAGATGTGGTGAGAATACTAGTGAGTGCCTTAGAGTGAATATGTGTGTGTGTGGGGGGGTTGTATATGTGTGGAGAGGGAGAGACAGAGACATACTGCGGTGGTTTGAATGAGAATGTCCCCCATAGGCTCCAAGTATTTGGACAGTTTGTCTCCATTTGGTAGTGCTGTTTTGGGAGGTCTTAGAAGGTATGGCTATCCTGGAGGAAGCACATCACTGGGGGTGGGCCTAGAGAGTTCTTAAGCCTTGCTGGATCTCAAGTTGCTCTCTTGCTTCCTGTGCCTGCTTGAAAATGTTAGAGCTTAGCTTCTGCTCCCCCTCCAGCCACCTCTGCAGCCACACCTCCCTGCCATGATGGACTGACTCTCGCCCTTTGGAACCATAAGCTAAATAAACTCTTCTTTTTATAAGTTCCGTTGGTCATGCTTCTATCACAGCAACAGAAAAGCGGCTAATACATATACACACATGGGTGGAGGAAAGGGGGGGCGTAGAGAGAGAGAGAGAGCGCTTGAGGGGGAACTTAGGATGGCAGAGTCAGGGAAAAATTCTCCAAGAGTGATCCTATGTAGGAGAAAGCAGCAAAACTAGCAAAATACATTTTTGTATTTATTTATTTTTATGTTGAACTTTTGCATTTTTCATACAATATGATTTGATGGTATTTAGATAACCCTCCCCTCTCTGCACAATTCAATATTCTCTCATGCCTATAGAGTCTGATTTGTGCCCCCAAACATCCTTCAGTGTGGATCCATCCACTGGGCCCACCGAAAGTCCCATCCCTGTAAGATACTGTCTCTTCCCTTCCCAGCAGCCACCAAGTGCCAAAAGTTCCCTAGGTTGGGCTGGGATTTCTTACCTACTTCACCATGTCTAGCTGGGGTTTTGTCTGGTTCGAGCTTGCATGGGACTTGCGCATACTGAGGAAGAGCACTTCCGGGGAGATGACAGCAAGGCAAAGACGCTGAACCACGCTGGACTACTTCAGTTTATCAAAGAGGCGGTGAGGCCTGGAGGGCTGGATTCGTGGGGTGAGAGACAGCACCGGGGAACCCTGAGAAGTAAGCGGCCTCCTAGCACTGGGCCTTCTCTGCCCCAGCTGCACCACTTCCTATTGTGTCGTAGACAGAGAAGCTCTGAGCTTCTATGAGAAACACTTATTTGTGTTTTCAATTTTTTTATTTCATGTGTTTGTGTGAAAGTATGCCACATGTGTATGGGTACCCATGCCTGCAGAGGCCAGAAAAGTGTGTTGGACCTTTTGGAGCTGGAGGTACAGACTGTTTTTATGAGCCATCACGTTGTGCCAGGACCCAAACTCAGGCCCTCTGGAAGAGCAGGAAATGCACTTCTAACCACTGATCAATCTCTCCAACCCTATTGATTTATTTTTATTTTTATTTTATTTTTTTATTTTATTTATTATTTTCAGTTTATGTGTATGAGTATAATGCCTGCATGTAGGTGGGTACACCCATGTCATGCAATACCCATAGAGGTCAGAAGAGGGCATTGGATCCCCTGGAACTGGAGTTATAGACAGTTGTTAGCCATCAAGTGGGTGTTGAGAACAGAATCCTGGTCCTCTTCCAGAACAGCCAGTGCTCTTAACTTCTGAGTCATCTCTCCAACCCCTGTTGATTTATTTTAAAATTACATTTCTTTATTTTTATTGTTGGAGAATTTCATACATACATATAAGTTATTTTTTATCACATTCACTCCTGTTCCCTCCCCTCCATCTTCCTCCCTACCCACGCACTTCCCCCCAACTTCATCTGCTCTTTTAAAAAAACCCACTGAGTCCACATAGTGCTGTTTTATGTGTATGGGTGTAGGGCCATCCACTGGAGCATGTTTGCATATATATATATACATATATAAATTGTATTTAATACTTTTGTGTGTATGAATGCATCACTTGCATGTAGGTAGGTGCACCTGTATCATTCAATGCCCGCGGAGGTCAGAAGAGGGCGTCGAATTCCCTGGAGCTGGAATTACAAACAGTTGTTAGCTGCAATGTGGATGCTGAGAGTCAAACCCAGGTCCTCTGCAAGAGCAACCAGTGCTCTTCACCACTGAGCCATCTTTTCCAGCCTGTTTGCACTTAGGAATTTTTAAGTTGAGATCTTGTACATTTCATACAGTAGTTCTTAATCAAATTTAGAACCCCTCCTCACCCTTGCCCCCCCACCAGACCTCAAGTGTTCCGCCAATCAAGCATTTGTACTCAGATGTCCTTCGGTGCGAGTTCATCCACTGGAGTGTGGTCAACCCATCTGCATTTTAAAAGACCATTTGGACTCGGTTGTTGAGTGGATTTTAGGAAGCGGACATCTGTAACACAGGAGCCTTGTCTCCACTATGCCAGGTTCTCGGCTTTTCTTCAGTACAGACATCACAAGTCTCTTGGTTTCTGTTCGCAGAACTGAGTTTTGCTGACGAGTGTCTAAGGAAGTAACAGCCCCTTTCCAGAGTCTTCCCCAGCTGCTGAGCATTGGGATGATGGATTTGACTGACATCTTCCTAATTGTTAGGAGTTCCTGCTGTATAGACAGGCCTCCAAACTTAGCACTCATTGAGCCAGTACAGAGGACGTGCTAATTCCCATAAACTAAGAAAACTTAACGGAGGTAAATCCCGATCATGTGACTTATACTTTGAAATAGGTAAAATGGTGATACGTACAGGATTGTTGTAAGCATTAAAGTCGATGTTGAGGGCCAAGGAGACGGCTCAGTTAGTAAAGTGCTTGCTGTCCAAGCATGAGGACCTGAGTTTGATTCCTAGCATCCACATAGAAAAAGCAAGGCACGGTGGTGAGCACTTACAATTCCAGTGCTTGGGAGGGAGGAACAGGTGAATACTTGGGGCTTGCTGGCCAACTAGCCTAGCTTAGTTGGCAAGCCCCCGACCAACAAGAGACTTGTCTCAAAAATAATGGTGGATGGGACCTAGGAAATGATGTCCAAAGTTGACCTCTGGCCTCCACATGCACATACACATGTATGTGCATGCACACAACCCCCCCCACACACATGCAGACACAAAATGATATAAAATGAAGTCAGTACTAAATTGAAAACACCACATTGTTGGGCACATGAGAATTGTTCTTAGTATACATTAGCCTCTATTACCACCTTTGAAAAATTAATCTTTATAGTAATTATAATGAAGGGACTACAATAGAGGCTGTAGCGTGTGGCCAATATCATTTATGACTGTTGTCAATGACTTTCAGTATTACAAATCAGGGTTATGCATTAACAGTTTAGTATTCCATTGGCAAATATAGGAAGAATTCATAGGTCACGTTAACAACACGAGAGATGCTGCAAACACAGTGTGCTAGGTATCCCAGAATCCCATCCCCACCATGCTGACCTTGGTTACCTGTAGACAGCTCATCCTGATATAGCATCCATTGCAATCTTACAGTCAGTCTCCTAAGAATGAGGAGCTACTTCAGATTAGAGTTTGTACTAATAACCTTAAGAGAACAAACATGTCCACTTTAAAATAATTAAAGAGAATAACAGATGCCCTAGTAGAATTTACAGTGCCAACATTGGTGTTTATTGGTGGGGAAACAGTGTGGTACTTCTTGAGTCAGTGAAAGTGGATAGCTGTCACTTGTTACTACTTGGGGCCTTGCATTAGTTTTCCAGAGCTGTTGTAACAAATTGCCACAGCTTAAACCAATAAACATTGACTCTCTCACATTTTCGGGTGTCAGTTGTTAGCAGGGTTATGCATCCCCTGGAGGCCTGTCCCAGCTGCTGCTGGCTGCTAGCATTCCTTGGCTTGTGGCCGCATCACTCCGCTCTGTTTCTGTCTGTTTCTTGCCTCCCCAGGTGTCACACTGCCCTTTGTCGCTCTCTTAGAAGAACACGTGTGATGGCAGCTGTGATCCACCGGGAAGTCCAGGATAATCTGCTCATCTCAACATCCTTCACCTGCTCACACATGGAAAGACTTTATAGTAATGGGAAACATTCACAGGTCCCAGGGATTAGGGTAAGGGTGTGTTTTTGGCAGCCAACATTAGCTCACGACCGACTTGTAAGGAAAAACCATGCACAAACGTCTTCAAATACGACTTTTGAAGAATGCCAAACCAAAGCCATATGACCCCTAACATGGCATTTCTATTTGACTGAAGCACGCAGGTAAGATGAGCTACAAAGCCAACATTTCATTGACAGAATCTGGATGAGATGAGGCAGGAAGTAGACTTAGGTGAAGGATAAAGGTGGCTGTGGCTTTCAGAAGACATTATTGTCTTCCTAGCCAAAAAAAAAAAAAACCAAACCCTGAAAAGATATTAGGAGTTGATATAAAAAATAGACTGAAAATTAGTTGAAGAGAGCCAATAACTTGTCTACATATCCGTGAAAAACTAGCTATAATTAAATGTAACACCAAATGACATTCTGATAATAAGAGCACCGTCAACATTCGCAACCAGCATCCATTAAAAATGTTAATTTGGCATTTTAGTGGCATTCTCGTTTTTTTAAAATAGTAATAAACTCCCCATCAGTTAGGAGATTCTAGAAATGCAAACGACTTATGGCTGGATAAAGTCACCAGATCGGTCAGCAGTTTTTTCCACAGTGGCCCCTTCCATACTGACATTGTCTGAGGAACGGTCAACACTAAGGGGGAAATCGCCCTTGTTTGGGTGTTAGAAGTGGTGAGTGAATTGAGCGAGGCTGATTCAAGTATCTGTTGATTTTTCTATCTTACATTAGGGTGCAAACAACTGATAGTGTAGCGTAATAACTTAAGTGTTTACATCCTCCTATGACCTGTAGGAATAGGGCTTTTCTCTAATGAAATCTCTGGTCAGGTCTGTTTAACCAGTGGTAGGTAATCTTGGTGGGAAGAGAGCCCTTTGATAACAAAGTATCCCTGTTCCTCATCTTGTACACAAGCAGAGTCAGGATACCATCCTCTGTCTTTCTCTCTCTACCATAATTTTACAGAAGGCAACTCACTGTAATCTTCAGCTCTTTAAAGTTATCTGTAGAGCATCTTTAGCCATCTTCTCTGGACCAGTCTCTACTTTGTGTCTTCCCAGACTTTCTCATGTGCTTGTCTAGGGAGGTGTCAGGGAATGGTCTCAAGAAGGAACCTGTTCTGGGTTTATTTCCATTTCCTAATGGGCTAGGACTGTCAGGAGTGGGTTGTTAGGCTCAGGAAGACCATTTAAGGCAATGCCCATTGACCATGGGCCATAGGGCATCAGCAGCTCCAGGATTTCGTAGAAGGCTGATGAGCATTCAGTGAGGACCATTCAAGGAGATGCCTGTTGAACGTGGACCACCGGGCAGCATGAGCTTCAGGGATTTATGGCTAAATATACACAAGTCAATAAATGTCATTAATCACATAAATGGACTCAAAGACAAAAACCACATTGTCATCTCAATAGATGCAGAAAAGGCTTTTGACAAAATTCAGCATGCATGTATGTTCAGAGTCCTACAAGGAATTGGACTGGAGGGAACATACCTGAACATAATTAAAGCTATAATACAACAAACCCACAGCCAATATCATTCTAAATGGAGAAAAACCAGAAGCATTCCCATTAAAATTAGGAACACTTACAAGGATGTCCAATATCTCCACTACTTTTCAACATAGTGCTTGAAAATCTTTCTAGAGCAATAAGACAGGAGAAGCAGATTAAAGGACTAGTAATTGGAAAAGAACAGGTCAAACTATCACTTTTTGCAGATGATATGATACTATACCTAAGAGATCCCAAAAGTTCCATCAGAAAACTCCTAGAACTGATCAACATTTTCAGTATAGTGGCAGGTTATAAAATCAACCTACCCAAATCAGTAGCCTTTCTATATATCACTAACAAGCAATTGGAGAAAGAATACAGGGAAATGCTCCCATTCATAACA
>NW_008352647.1:975680-995671 GCF_000622305.1 Nannospalax galili
CCTCTTGGCATATACCCAAAGGACTCATCCTATTGTAGAGACACTTGTACAACCATGTTTGTTGCTGCTCTTTTCATAGTAGCTAAGAGAGGGAAGCAACCTAAGTGTCCCTCAACTGACGAGTGGTTAACAAAAATGTGTTATAGTTACACAGTGGCGTTCTATTCAGCAATAAAGAAAGATGAAGTAATGAAATTTGCAGGTAAATGGATGGATCTAGAAACTGTTTTACTAAATGAAGTAACACAGACTCAGAAAAACAAATGATGTATGTTCTCCCTCATATGTGGCTCCTAGCACCAAATCCTTTAAAATTCCAGGTCCTTTTAATAAGATGATGCTATACAGCAGTCCCTTCTGCATGAAATAACTACCATCCTCATGACTTCAGCTGAGCCTGATCGCTAAACATGGTCACAATTGGGCTTGTTGGCGGTTGTGGTCATTCATTGAGAGCCAAGCAGGGTCACCGGACCCTCACCTGAGTATCCAGCCACTCTTCCCAGCCAACTAATCCAGCCTTGGAAAACAAAAGAAAAATGAGGAAGAACCCAGTAGAGGGATGTTTTTGGAAGCCCTTGTCTAGAAACTCCAATGGGCTCTCATATGAATGTTTGAAAATTGCCCTGTTCTGACTTTTTTTCTAGTTCCCTGTCTAGAACTTGTAATGCTAATTACTTTTGCCTTTGCTTCTCCTTCACATCTCCTATTCATGATTCAAGGACTTTCTTTTCTTCTTAGAGACAAGAATTACGCTTTGGGAGTCTTTTAGATAGACCCACTGAAGGGGGTCTGAAGACCCACCCTGCGCCCCTGTTCAGCATGGAAGAAGCCAGAGAAGTCTGCGTTCCTGTTCCCTATTGGCAATTTGGGTAACCCCTTCAGAGGATGGCGTGATAAGAATAGGAGATAGGAATTGGCTAGGCAGTTAGGGTAAAAAGACCCCAAAGGAATATAGCCAGGTTTTGGCTAAAAGTCAAAATGTCCTTGGGCCTATTAGCAACATACTCTGTTCCAAAGGCCAAAAATGTCAAAAGTATTTGGGAGCTTGTATCTAATCCTTAAAAGATTTTAGGGTTACTTCTTCAGAGGGCGGGATGTTAGATAGGAGGGTGTGGGCATGGATTTGATCAAAACACCTTATATGCATGTGTGAAATTCTCAATAAAGTTTTTAAAAGTTAAAAAAAAATAGTCTCAGATTCCTCCATCCTTTCTATATTTTGTGTTTGTTCAACATTTAACTGAATAAGAAACATGAGGAGAAATATGAAAGATAAATCAAGAATACTATGTAATTCTTTGAGAGGCTGGAAGACAAAGCAGCCCACCAAAGCGGAAGGCAGTCACATGAAGATTCAGAAACACTGGATGGATGGTTTGAATAATTTTTATGTCTACGAATCAGGACACAGGGAAGAAGCTGCAATATGGAGACCACATTGCTCAATCTGGAACCGTCTGGGCCTATTTTCAAAGATCTACAGACATCCTGAGTTCATACCTCATGTGGAGAGCAAACTGTGTAGTGCCTGTGAGATGGGTAAGAGGAACCCACATCTCTTGCAGCAATTACTACTTGTTTCTTATGCCACGAGAATATCATTGTGATTTTAGTACTTATAAATCATATTTTTATGCACCATACCTTTGAGATGCAAGCCACGAAGTCTCTTTCTTTCTTTTTTGAGGAAAGGTACTGTGCAATGATGCTGGAGGAAAAATGGGCTGTGTTGGTCATGCCGCTGAGGGCAGTTCCTGAAGGCATGCCGAATGTCATTTTCACAGCATTAGTCAGAGTAGGTAAGGTGATGCTGTGATAACAGATGGGTTTTAAAGCTAATAAAGATGCACTCCTTATTCAGGTGACATATCCAATATAGATCTGTGACTCATTCAGATCCCATGCTGACACCTTCCAATATCTGGATTTATTGGCCTGTGAAGTCATGACAGGAAGGTATGTGAGTATGGAATATTCAAAAGACTGAGAGAGGAGGTTTTATACTGTTAGCTTGAGTGTGTGTGTGTGTGTGTGTGTGTGTGTGTGTGTGTGTGTTCATATATAGGAGTGTGGGTACGTATGTGCCATGACTTGTATGTTGAGGTCATAGGACAGTCTTGAATGTTGGTCCTTGAATTCTACCTTCTTCAAGTCAGAGTCTCCTGCTGTTCACCACTGCACACAGCAGGCTAGCTGGCCTGGGGCTTCTGGGGACTCCTCTGTCTCTGCCTCCTCTTTTCCTATAGGACTGCTAGAGTTACAGACACATGTGACCATGTTTGCACGTATGTGGGCTTTGAGGATCCAAATACAGATCTCATTCTTGCAAAGCAAGCTCTTTACCTACTGAGCCATCTACCTGGTCCCTCATCAGTGGGATTTTTCAAGTGTTAAGATAGCACTATGCTCCAGATGAATTAAATGGGAATTTCTAGGGCTGAGGCTCATATACACCAATCTGATTTAAAATTTGCTCTGTGATTCCAGGGTGTGGCAAGATCTTATCTCGCCTGTGCTCATGCTTCATTGGAGATACCTGGTCATATGGCCCTCTGTGTATGATATTCTTGTTTGTCACATTAACCATAGAATCCCTCACATGTGTACGTGCATCCCACTGTAATAATATAAGATTAGTTTGGGTTAGAAGTGGTGAAATGGGAAAGAGAAATAGCATGATTGACATTTCTGACCCCAGTGATACTCAAAATGAAAATCCCAATGATGGATTCTAGTTTTTATTCTAAGAACATCAACTAAAGATTCTTAACCAAGAGACCAACTAGAATAAGTCTAGTTGTTGTGATTGCATCAGCTGTGATAGAAGGTGAGCATGGATGATCATGCCACATGTGAGGTCTCTGAGATAACCTGTGATGGTCATGGCTTGGAAATGCATTTGAAAGAAATTTAGGAGCTGAACATAATGGGATCAGAGAGTCTGACTATGACACATTCACAAGGACTCCTGTGTTTCTGTAAGAAACATCAGCTATAGAGGGCTTGAGAGATGGCTCAGTGATTAAGGGCACTGGCTGCTCTTACAGAGCACCAGGGTTCGATTCCCAGCACCCACGTGGTAGCTAACACCCATCTGTAACTCTAGTTCTAGGGGACTCTGACACCCTCCTCTGACTTCTGTGAGCATTGCATAGCATGGGTACACTTACATACATGTAGACAATACACTCATACACATAAAATAAAAATAATAAAATATTTTTGGAAAGATAATCAGGTATAGATGGGTCGAGTGATGGAAGCAGACACCAGATCCAAGCATAAACAAGGTATCACTTTCTATAGCACATTCAGTAAATATGCCTCTCTTTCCCAGAAGGGAACATTCTGGGAACATTTCTAGCTGTAGCTTATTCTGTCTAACCCCGTGGGAAAGTAAGTCCTGTCTTATCAGCAGCAGTAAATACATCCTTTCAATTTCTTACTCTGAGTGGAAGATCAGACAATGCCAATTCTTGATCTTTTTATAATCAGCTCTGTTTAATAAAAGTGTGTATACTATAGGCAATAAAAATATGTCTCAAAAATGATGGGGTTGAAGGAGAACTGGGTGAACTGACTGTCAGCCATGAGTAACCCCATGTGTGTTTTGACTCGGTTTTTGACCATGTAACCTCTTAGACTGCCCTTTGGGCAGGAAGTAGGTGTTAATATTCAGACACAGAAGCTGTCTATATAATGAGCTGATCCACCTCTTGTCTGTGTGCCTGCTGGGCTTAAAATCTACATTATGTCAAACATCCAGTTGAGGAATGGAAGTTCAGTATACTCAAAGGAAGAGAGGTTAACAACCAAACTGAACTCTTAGCTGTGTTGCCTTAGTCTCAACTAAGATGTTGTAGCTCAGGAAAACCCCCTTGTAACTTTTTGCCTTCTATTATGGTTCAGAGAGATGTGTTATGTGAAATAAAATGGAAATATTGACATAAGGAGGGACATATATCGTTACTTATACCTCTTCCTCCCACATACATACCCTGACATCCCTCAAGTTAAAATTCTTCTTTCTCAATGATTACTAAATAGTCTGTTACACGCAGGCGTTCAATAATGACTCTTGCTGAGTGAGTGAATGAATGACTTTGGCTTGCATTGGAAATACACTTTCTCTCTGCTGTCGAGGTGTCTCAGGGGTTTTCTTGGGTATCCAGTGACAGGTAAACACAAGGTGGACTCATGTTGGCTCAATCTACTCCCAATCTTAAAGGACAAGTTCTCTACATATTTTAAAGTGAGATATTATTCACATACCATAAATGTTAACCTTTTCAATATGATTTTAGCGTATTCACTAGGTTAGGCAATCATTTAATTCCAGAATATTGCTATCACTCCAAGAAGAACTCTCAAGCCATTAGCAGTCATCTCTGAGTCTCATCTTTCCCCTACTGTAGCAATCATTACTCTTTATCTCTATGGACCATCCTCTGAGCCTTACTATGGATGGAATTATACAATTTGTTGCCTTTTGCACATTCTTCCTCTTGTCAGAGTTGTCAGAGCTCATCGGTGCTGTAGCATTTTCTGTATTTTGTTCCTTTTATCCCTGTGTACTATTCTAGTGGACGTTTATCATACTTTGTTTGTTGATGAACTCTGGGGTTCTTTTCACATTTTGTTTATAAAAAATTATAGTGCACCATTCTGATAGGCTGAATAGTCAGAAATAGTGAACATGTACCCCTTACTTGACAGCAGGCTCACAGAATATTTAGGTTAACAATTCAATGAGCTCTGGTACCAAAGAGCAACTCATTTATCCTTTTGAGTTCCTTTACAAGCCTACTTCTATCTAGAAAGGCCCATCCATACAACAAAAACTCACTTAAAATACAGTGATCTTTCCTTTTCCTAATCAACTCATAACTAAAGGAAAACTAGAACAAAATCAGCTCATTTTGTGGACAGCTGCAATTAAAATTTCTGTGTTTCCAAGTTTCCTCTGCAGAGACAGGTGGGTAGGAAACTGCCCAACTCCAGTGGGAGGATTAGTTAATTTTTTCATCAGGATACAGGAAGAAGAAAGAAAAAAATGTTGATTGCACTAGTGACTTAACGTGGCATTTTGATTCCCCCATTCAATTCAGATCCTAGTTTCTCTCGACTTGCCAAAGCAAGTCATAACTGGATACATTTTCATATGACTATTTCTTGTACCCAAATCATTGTTATCAAGCGCATCCCAAACACGGACACATGTTATCCTTTGGCAACCCAGATCAGGCTTTCCTCTCCCTCCCTGCAAGACCAAAAGATGTAAAGGTTTGTCTCTTCAGTTCTGTGGCATTATATAAAATATGATTTGGTGATTCTGTGTTTTCTTTTCCCAAGACTGCAGCCTCCACCCATGTGTGGAGAGTGGTAGGTAGACATCACGTTGACTATCTGGAGTCAAAAGTGTAAGGTTCCTGGGCACGCATCACTTTTGCACATTGCCTGCCTGTGCAAGATTGCACAAGCAAACTGAGCTGCCCACAACTGGCTAATTGCAAAGGCAATCATCGCCCCAGCTCCTTCCAAATGAGCAGAGAGCAGCTAATTGTGCTCACAATTGGCTGATTGAGCTCACAGTCAGTAAATTGCTGCTGCAACTGTTTGTGCATACAATTTTGCACCTGGGAGTAATCGTGGGCGATGGGGTCTAACACACTTTGAAAGAACATGAAACAGTAACACATCTGAGCAATCCAACACCGTCTAGCCTGCTTGCAGAATTTGATCTGGGTAGGGGAGACACACTTCTTCAGTTGGGCTGGAAGTAAAGCAATGCCCCTGCATCCATCTTAGAACTTTCAGCTTTGGTCACTCCACATCATATATTTTACCTCACATACAAAGCCAACTGGTCAACCTGCAAAACATCTGGGCCACAAAACGAATTGTAAAGTGTAGCTTTTAGGATATGGGTTTAGAGTCCTGCCTACCTTGGTTCAAATTTGAATTCTTCTACTTTCTTGCTGGGTAACCCTTGGCAAGATTTGATTTTCCTCATTTGTAAAATGGTGGTGATGAAAAAAATACATATGTCACATGACCGAAGTTAACAGTAAGTGAAATAATGCAGGCCAAGTGTGGTCACATGACACTTAATGAATGTTTCACACACGTACACATCAAAACTCATAGTGAAGATAAAAATTTGATCATTATTTTGCACTCCTTGCAGTATCTCATGCTTTTGTTTTTGGGATGATTATTACACACTGTTACTGGCATCACAGAGATTTCCTTTCTTCTTACCAACCACCAGACTGTGGCTAACTTGCGTGATGCACCTAAACAATGGTGTGCCAATGAGGAAAATGAAGGTAAAATGTTATTAACCTCATAGCGGCTGCTTCCATCAGACAATATGAGGAGTTAGCACTTTGCAAACACTGTAAATATTCCTGCTGTCATCATTACTGTTGATGTTCTTAGATCTTTAGAAACAGCACGGCACAAGATCTGCATACGGGGGTTTTTGAGCTAAAGTACTACTATGTAACTCGTGTCCGCAGTGTGACCTGCCCCTACCCACTGCCCTGAGAGAATGGCTCTCTTTAGACAGAATGGAGGTATGAGAGCTCTACAGCTGTGGTGCTCAGACCCTTCCCGAATCTCAATGAGGAGACATGCAGGTCCCGCTTCTTAAGTTTGCCCTGCCCTGGCTCATTTCTTGGTCCCTGATAGAGACAATTTTATAGGGTTCTTATTCTCAGTGAGAAGAAAGAGATAAGGACAAGCTTTGGCAGGATCCGGAAATTAATCCAGGGGAGGCAGACATCATGTCTCTAAATGTAATTGAATCTTCCTGGAGTCTGATCGAGAGGGGGGATGGAGCACAGACCTTCTGACTTTCAAATCTGTAGGGAGGCTTGGGGGCGGAGGTGGGGGGAAAAAAGGGGGGTGGGAGGGTGTTGGGCTGCTCCTGGCTAAGCTGCCTCAAGTGCTGTTTCTACCAGTGAACCCAGCCTCCTTTCCCTTCCTCTTTAGGACTGTTTCCCCTCATCCTGTCCCAGTGGATGATTCTGGCACTGGCTATAGCTACAGTGCATGGTACCCCATGGCTCCTTCTGAGAATGTGTGCACTGGGCTCTTCTTCGTTAAATGGGCTCAACTGCTCATCTCCAAAGGGGTGCAGGCAGGGAAAACACAAGGATTCTGCAGTCCTGGAGTTCTCATCTCAGTTTTCCTTGGTTCCGAATCTACCAGAGTGTGTAAGTTAGGACGACTATAACCAGACAGCACAGCTTAGGTGGCTTAAGCAACAGGAGCACATTCTTCATAGTGCTGGAGGCTGAAAGTCCAAGGCCAAGGCTTACCACAGAGTTGGCTTGTCCTGAGAGATCTCCCGGGCTTACAGATAGTCACATGATATTTCTTTGGTGTGCTACAATTCCCTCTTCTTATAAGGACACCCGTCATATTAGATCAGTGCTCACTGAGGCTTCATTTTAACTTAATCATCTATAAATTCTTTATCTTCAAACGTAGATACATTCTGAGACTCTGGAGGTTAGACCTTCAACATAGGAATTTTGAGGATATACAACTCGGCCCCTAATACTTGGAATCTCAGAATTCCCAAGAAGTGTTTTCTCTTTACAGATGAAACCAAATAACCCCAGACTCCAACTTGTCCACTGATGAATTGGATGGCTTTAGGTAAAACACATGACTAAGGTGACCACATAGCTTGATTTATGCAGGACTGTTGTGTTTGTGTCTGTTGTACTAATGTAATTACCTGAGTACCTCTTTTGTTCTTGAATGCATGATGATTTATATGATAAATTGGTCACTACTTATTTATTAACTTATAACTCTCACTATTATTTATTAACTCAGAGCTGTCAGAATCAAGTGAGTGACCTGAAATCATAGAGATGCTCAGAGTTTATGGAGGATGCTGGTGAACTTTGTACCTTCCCACCTGATGCTTAGTGTGATAACTTTTCATTGATGCAATTCACATAATTTCTGATACCAAAATCGCTGTTTCTTTCCTTTCTATTTCTTATATAAGCAACCAGTTCTGTGAATCTCCCATCAGTTGGGTATCCCCCAAACAAACTCAGATCTGAGACTAACTGTTCAGAGTTAGTAAAGATCCTACAGGTTAGGAATCCAGTTTTACACTTCAGGTTGTCAGTCCTAATTCCCAGGTTGTCCCTTGTACTTCCATCCAGCGAGGCAGTAATTGAATTCCTATGATATCTCTCACAGGTTCAGAGATTTCTTAGAATGACACAGAACTCAGAAAATAGTTTGCTTTCTACTACTGGTTTACTAAAAAAGTACAACTGCAGAACAGTGAGGTCAGAGAGATGGGTAGAACAGGACATGGGTAGAGGTGCCCACAGCTTTCACGCCCTCTTTAGATGATAGATCATTTAGGAATTTTAATAAAGGTTTCATAAGGCATGATTGATCAAATTATTGGCCACTGGTGATTGAGTCAAACTCCAACCCCTCCTCACTCCTCTTCAGAGTTTAGGTGATACTTCTAGAAGTTCCAACTTCCTCACAGTTGATTCCTCTGACAATCAACTCCCATCTTGAAGTGATCTAGGAGCATACTGGAGAGTCCTTTTCATTAGCATAAACTCAGGTAGGTTTGAAAGAGGCTCATTGTGAAAACAAAAACACAGCCTCTGCATCTCTGTTACTTAGGAAACGCTTAGACTTTTAAAAACGTTTAGAAGTTCTGTGTCAGAATCTGGAACAAAGACTAAAACTGTATTTCTTATGACCACATGCCCATTTTACGTGCACCTTCTTATTTCCCAACTCCAACCCTTTTTGTCAAGCAGGGCTGACTTTTGAAAAACATGTGGCCTAATCTTAGCCTAAAGAGGATACCAGGGTGTGCCAGTTAGCTGGCACTGATCATCTGGACCCACCTGTGCCACACGAAGTAGCATTTAGTGGAGTAAAGGGGAGAAAAAGCGTGATTATAAAGGAAGCTCATAAAGGAAAAAAAAATATGACACTCAAGCTCAGGAAGGAAAGGGAATGGAGCAGCTCAGTCCATCTTGGTTCAGAGATATAAATTAGTTGCCATTTTTGAGGAAGACAGGTATCAAAACCATGTAAACAGAAAGAGCAAATCAAGCAGTAATTTCCCCTCTTCAAGAATTAACAACAGTTATTATTCATTTACTGTATTTGCTTCACAGGGTGGTTTTTGGTTTTGCTATTCAAAAAATTATTATATTTATTATTACCCTCTCTCTGTGTGTGTGTGTGTATATGTGTGGCACAGTGAGTGCATGCAGTCAGAGGACAGTTTTGGAGAGTAGCTCTCGTGGGTGCTTCTGGGGATTGAACTTGTGTCTCGATGGCCTGGTTTGCCAGCTCTTGTTCTTGCTCTTTTGTTCTTGTTTTGTTTTACGGAATAAATGAAACAAAATCAAGTTTGTGTCCTCTCAGCCCCCAGTCTCATTTGCTTCCTCAGAGTCAAGAGGTGAACACCATGGTGAGTCTGTGCATCTTTTTAGGATTTCTAATTTAGGTGCGACTCTATAGCCAGTGTGGGATATTGTCTCTGTCGTGGCTTGTCTGTCACCATAGTTTGTTTCCCAAGAACCACTTTCCTGGGAGTGTGTCTGATGAGCACGGCAAGTGCTGTGTATCAAGTCTCGGGACCTGTTATGACTTTGAAGGACCTTTGATGACTTTTGCCTTCATGGGCCTTTTTTTTTTTTTTCCACAGGAAGAGAGAGTTAAACATATGTTTCATGATTGGATTTGGTGTTTAAAGATGAATTTAATCCAACCTAGGCTCTGTAATTTTCTTTTGACCATCACAGAAATAAAAACATTTCCATAGGTTTCTGTCAGAGTCTAAAGTCCAGGGGCAGACACAGCCCTGCTATGCCATATGCCCCAACTTTTCCTTTGAAGTCTTTTATATCCTTTTCTCAAGCATCTTTTGGCCTAGAGTCGGCCTCATGGGGAAGCTTATCTTCCCAACTGTGACTCTCAAACATCCTCAAGCAAGGTTCTATTCATCCCATTCGTCTATAGATCTCCTGCTGCAGAATTACCTTCTCTTATTTCCTCCGTGAGTGAGGGGATACACAAAGTAAGTCACTTTTTGTATTAGGATTCTCTAGAGGAATGGAACCAGTAAAACGAAGATAGAATCATTACAATGAATATTATGAAGAGGGATTCATTAAATTGGTAAATACAACAGTAGTCTAATGACGGCTATCTGTGTGTGGGGGAGACTCAGAACTTGGGAGCCACTCAGTCCACAAGGCTGGAGACCTCAGTAGTCCCAAAATGATATGGAAAGCCTGGAGGGTTCCTGGAGAGCTGCTGATCCGCAGTGCATCCTGGAAAGCAGAAGAAACTGGGTTCTAACGTAGGTGAAGGAAGGCAGCAGCGATGGCACCTTGCAGCTTCTTGTGTATTGGCTGTGCTGGAAGGTGCTGCTTGCTCTAAGGTGAATTTTTCTCTCATCAGTTGTCCTTCCAGGAAATACCCTAACAGCCCTGCTCTGAGCCACGTTCCTTAGTTGATTCCAGATCTTATCGAATTGACAACCAAGACTAACCATCACACATCGCTTGCTCATTTAGGAACTGAGGACCGCTCTGTGTGTGTTTCAGGGATCCTGTTAACGCTTTTAGAACTCAGCGTTGCCTGAGGCCACACCTGTTCCCTGAAGGATAGCACAGCCTCAAGCAGACTTTTGTGGGTGTGCCTGGAGCCCAACATGATGAGGACCTGGGGACTGCCACACAGCTAGAGGACAACCTTCCTTCTTTCTCTGTCACAAGGACAGAGTTTTCATCTCTTTCGTTCCCTCTGGCCAGCCCTGTCCGACTCATCTACAGAAGGCCATTTCATTAGGACTTTGCCTCTGTCTTTCTACTTCTTGTTCATCGAGCAATAAATCATATCTCATCAATTCTGTGATGCACGTATTTTTAAAAGCCATTTAACATATCTGAAAATAGGCTATGATTGATTGCCTCTTACAAACACTGTTGGCCTGGTGGCAGTTGTGAAATAATTGGCCTTGCCTCTCCATTCATGGACTGTTCTGGAAACTTTTTGTTGGTACTTTCTGATAGACAAAAGGATAGCTACAAATAACTTGCAGAGTAGGGGTCAACAACTTGGAAGAACACCCCAGAGACAATAGCTCTTATCCAGTAATATTGCACATAATTTTTTATGTCTATAAAGAGTGATGAAAAGAAATCTAAAAAGCTTTTTAATAATTAGAAAATAAAATTTCTAGGGCATAAGGAAATACTGTGCCGTGATTTAATTTGTAGCACTTTTTTTCTTTCTTACTGCATAAAATAATGAGGCCTTTAATCAAGGATGATTTAGATTTGATAAAATAAGTTATACATGTAAGACTCATGGAGGTTTCACCACAGAGCACATCGCTGACCTGCAACAGATACTCAATACATCCTGCTGATTGTGTGACATTAGTTAAAATAATACACACACAGAATGAGAGGAAGGATAACAATTCATTGTTAATAAACCTAGAATATTTCCATTTTCCTCACACTGTGAGTTTGGTGCAAATATCGCATTCACTTTCCTTAGAGAATGCATTGGCAAGGTTTTTGTGTAAAGGGCTAGTAGATAGTAAATATTTCAGACTTCAAAGGTTTGATGGTATCTCCTCTGTACTCCACTCCTCCTTTTAAAATATGAACCAACCAGAGACAACAAGGAAACACATGGGTGTGGCTGTGTCCTGGTAAAGCTTTATTTACTGCAACAATGGTGGAGTTTGAACTATGTGCCTCAGTCTTCTCCAAAGTAGTTTTTTTTTTTTAAGTTGAGTGTGTATAATAATGACCCAGTAAATCTGTTAAATTTCAGATTCTGAGCTGATGAGATGACTCAGTCTGATAACCTGAGCTCAGTTTTTGACTCCTGAGAGCTGTCTTCTGACCTCCACAGACATGCTGTGGAAAACACACATTCACGTCACACACACACACACACACACACACACACAGACATAGACACACAGACACACAGACACACACAGACACAGACACACATACACACAGATACAGACAGACAGACACACACAGATACACACACAGACATAGACACACAGACACACAGACACACACACACAGACACATAGACACAGACACACAGATACAGACAGACACACACACACAGACATAGACACACAGACACACAGACACACAGACATAGACACACAGACACACAGACACACACATACAGACACACAGATACAGACACACACACACAGACACACACACACAGACACACAGACACAAACACACACACAGACATAGACACACAGACACACACACACAGACACACAGATACAGACAGATACACACACACAGACACACACACACACAGACATAGACACACAGACACACACACACACAGACACAGACACATACACAGACAGACACACGGATACAGACAGATACATACACACACACATAGACACACAGACACACACACAGACAGACACACACACACAGACACACGGATACAGACAGATACACACACACAGACACACAGACACACACACAGACACAGACACACACACACACAGACATAGACACACACACACACACACACACACACGCACACACACACATACCACAAACAAATAAAAAATCATATTTTTGCTTTCCTCAGCTGCTGCAAGGGACTCTAAGGCCGCGTTGGGGTGAGGCCCTCACTTCATACGGCGACTAGCACCAAGCCGGTGCAGCATGGCTTCCGTGTCCTCATCCTGCACGACGATGAGGTCACCGTGATGGAGGAGAAGATCAATGCTCTCATTAAAGCAGCTGGCGTCAATGTTGGACCTTTTTGGCCTGGCTTGTTTGCAAAGGCCCTGGCCAATGTCAACACTGGGAGCCTCATCTGCAATGTAGGGGCTGGTGGACCTGCTCCAGAAGCTGCTGCCGCTCCAGCAGGTGGTCCTGTCCCCTCTGCTGCCGCTGCCCTGGCTGAGGAGAAGAAAGTGGACGCAAAGAAAGAAGAATCAGAGGAGGCTGATGATGACACGGGCTTCGGTCTTTTTGACTAAACCTTTTAACATACTCAATAAAAAGCTGGACCTTTTGGTCTGTTGAGAAAAAAGAAAATCAGATTCTTGAGCCCATTTACAGATGATTGTACAAAGATGGTGAGCAGTTTTTGAGACCCACTTGTTTAAGGTCTTAAAATTAAAAGTTAATTTTCTTGGAAGGTATCTGCAATTTTTTAAAATAGAAACTATCTTGAGACTAGCAAAGTTCAGAATCTCTTTATATTTTATTTACCTTTTCTTCTTTATTTACACAGTGCCTAGTGATGACAATATATTACTGGGACTTAAATTGAGTGTTTTGCCTGCATGTATGCTAGTGCACCCATGCATGCAATGCCCATATGGAGGCCAGAAGAGGGCAACAGATCCCCCTGAAACTGGAGTTACAGATAGTTGTTAGCTGCCATGTGAATGCTGGGAGCCAAACCCAGGTCTTGTGCTAGAGCAACCAGTGCTCTTAACTGCTTAGCCATCTCTCCAGTCCCATAGAAAACATTTTTTAAAGAAGTCAATTGTCCCATTTCCAATCTAGAGTAAAGGGAAAATGGTCCAAAATTGACATTAAACCCCTTCAATTTTATGGTCAAGAGGAGATTCTTCTCTCTAATGGGCCACAGGGGTTGTACCCATAAAACGAAGTCCTTTGGGCCAATCCTTCTCAGTTAATGCCAGTGTCTCATGTGGCTGACCCATGGGCAACAGAGCCACATCAGGAAAACTTTGGATTCTCAGACGCACATGCAGTATGTCATCCACAGAACTATCAGTGTGGCCCTCTCCACAGGGATTCTTTCTTGTTTCATAATAGGTGAAGTCCTCTCAGGATTGTCTGTTTTCTTTAAAAGGCTAGTAAATGGCTTTGGATAGCTGTGAGATTTTAATTTCATGAACTATCTGTAAACACTTCTTGCATGGGAATAGAAACCTCTTCAGTGTAACTCATGGTCAGATGATGCAGAGAGTGAGAAATGGTTGGATAACGCAATGGTGACCACATCTATCTACTGGGCACCAGGCTTGTTGGTTAAATCTAAATTTCTCCTTTTATTTGAGCCAGTGTCCAAGCTGGTGAGAAACAAACACAGCCGTGTTGATGGGTTTGACTTAAAATTACGATCACAGCATGCTGTGGGCCTTTAGTTTTAAGAAATTCTCTACTTCCTTAGTTAATTTAATTGTCCATCATTAAGAAGGTTGCTTTAGACTTTGTCCTCCCCTCTTGAAACTTGGGCATGTCTTTCCCATCCCCATACTTACTAAGAAAATTAAAGCAATCAGGAAAGGGATTCCAGGCTTTCTGGCCACCAAATCCTTCCAGCTCCATGTTATCTGATGTGTCACAAGAACTTTCCACCACACTGTCAGGTCAATTTCTCCTCTACTTATGCCTTAGATCTCAACCCATTTTGTCTACTCAGGGACATCTATGGAGTAATTTGCGCTTTCTACCTCCTACTTTCCCTTGCTAACAGTTCCTTTCTATTTACGTGTTTTTTATTTGTTTCATTTTATTTTTGAGACAGAGACTCAGGAATCTGAGGTTGGCCTTGTACTCCTGATCTTCCTTCCTCCACTTCCCAAGTGCCGAGACTGTAGGCATGTGCCACCATGCATGGCTTCTATTAACATGCTGTAACATCTTCAACTACAAGAAAATCTTAGTCTTGAGCCCACATTTCTTCCTAGCCGCCGCCTGTCTCTCTGGTTCACTTTTCAAAAGAGCTCTGTAAGATAATTGCCTGTATTAATTCTTTACCAGTCCTGCCCTTCCCTTCTACCTCCTCTCCTGTTCCCACGTCATCCCTACCTCCCAATCTAGATCACAGCTTATGTAAGGTATTTTATAATCTTTATGGGTCACAAATCTCCTCCTTTCTTAACTGATCACAGCATCTGGCAGTTGCTCTGTTCTCCTTGGCCTAAGACTGCCTGCTTGGCAGCTTTTATTCCTATCTCACTAGTTGAGCCTTTCAGCTTTTTCTTTTGTCTTGAGACAGGGTCTATTCATATAGCCTAGGCCAGCCTAGCACTCACTGTGATATAGCCAACGCTGGCCCTGAACTCCTGACCTCCAGCCTCTGCCTCCCAATTGCTGGGGTTACAAGAGTGTATCAACATACCTGGCTTCCTTTCAGCATTTGTGTTGACAATTTTGTTACTATTTCTAATTTTTATTTATTTTTTGAGACAGGGTCACCCTGTTGACCTAGCTGTCCTTCAAGTGGCTATGTAGACCAGGCTGGCCTCGATCTCACAGAGATCTGCCTACCTTTGCCTCCTCAGCCCTGGGACTAGAGGTGTGCACCCCATACCCAGTTACCGTTTTATTTTTAACTTCTAGCTTTAGATTGCCTCAGGCTTCATTGACAAAGGTCCTCTCTCCTCTTTTTTTTTTTCCAGCCCAGGATTATCCCAAGGCAAAACAAATGTTTCAGTCATTTAGAACTGCACTCCCCAACATCCAAGCAAGGAATTGCCTAGATGCTTGCTAAAAAACAAGTTTTTTGTTTCAATTCTTGGCTTGAGTCAGAAGCTTCTGGAGAGTGGCCATTGAATTTATCAGCAACAAGTACTACAAATTATTTCTGACCTTTGGGATATTTATAAAACACCGGTTTTCACTAAGCTGGAATCACTCATGGGCTGGAGTTGGAGATATATACAAGTTAATTTTTTTCTGAAGGACATAATCACTAGGATGAAGGTTAAAAAAAATCTCTATTCTAGTATCACAGAAGGGTTGACTGACTAGTGAATATATAACAGACAGCAATGTGTGTGACATCATTTTGTTTCAATTAGGGTCTCAGGTATCACATTGACTATAATGGGAAATGAAAACTAGGTATTCAAGTACTGGTGAGGGCGTGGAGCTGCTGAGTTCTCCTGAAGGTCAAATTGGTACAAATACAATGGCCAGTGCCTTTAAAATTTAGTTACCATAACACCCAGGAATTCTACTACTAATATATACTACTATACATATATTGCTACTAATATATTAATATGCATATGTATATTAGTAGTAATTTATACTACTATATTACTAATTATAGTATGAAAATACATGTGAACCCAAAACTTTTATGCAAATATTTATAGCAGCTTTACTAATAGCTGTGCCAAATTTGAAACAAAGCTCATGCCCTTCAAGTGGAGGAAGAATCAGCAAGCTTTGGTTTGTCTACACAACAAGCTGTGGTTTGCCTACACAGTTTACACAATGCAATGGTAATTTGAAATTAAAAAGAGCGAATAATTGATACAACAACACAGACAAATCTCAAATGTATTCCGATATGTGAGAGAGATTAGACTTGGGAGGTGATGCACTATATGATTCTATTTGCGTGGTGGTCTGCTAAAGGCAAAATGTGAGGACAAAAATGGATCAGTGGTTTCTATGACCTGGGATAGAGCTGTTTATGAAGACACGTAAGGGAATCTTGTGAGCTTATAGAACTATTTTATATCTTGATTATGGTAGTGCTGGTGATATAACTATGTGTTTGTCAAATTTAATAGACTTATACACTAAAATAGGTATGTGTGTCTATAAATTATATATTATTAATTTTGACTACAATGAAGTCCCAGACAGCAGCTTAGCTACAAGACAAAGGATCATGTCCTGGGCTGTTATCTGAGGATTTTGACTGGAGAAGGTCATGGGTCTATTTAGGAGAATAGACAAGAAGAGCCCCATGAAAGGCAGTGAATTCTAGACACACACTTCAGTCAAGTGTCCTCTGGGTATCATGGACTCCTGGGCCTATGGAAGGATGATGGAAACTGGATCTTAACTATGGCTAGTCGATGCCTACTCAAGGCTGGTTTAGGACCAGTATAGGGCTAATTGACTCTGCTGATACATCATGTGAAGAAATTTATCTATCTGAAGCAATTTAGGAGAAGACCATTATTAGACTCCAAGTTCTAAGCAAGAGTTTTGTGACCCAACCACACTGGTATGAAGTCTAATCAATTTCTTTATGATAGGGAACAGGGATGCTTCAGTGACTCGTGCAAAGGAATGATGTAAGCAGGAGGTCTCCCTGTTGCGGCGATATTTCTATAGACCAACCAAGCACGACCATTTCTAAATAGGAAAATGCTGCCTGATAATAAATTTCTCCTATACATACCATTCAGTGAACTTGCTTCATCTTAGTTAAAGTCTTGCAATTTCCCCTTCTGCAGTGATGGACAAGGATCTGTTTTCTCCATAGTCCTTGTATAAAGAGAGAGTTTTTGGAGGCTGATAGTGGTGTTATTGGGATTTGATCTTGACATCCTCATGATTCAAGTTCTTGATTGCCATTCCTATTACTGCAGGGCCTCGGGCTAACCTTCTAACCTCAGTTTTCCCCAAATGAAAAATAAATAGAAAGTTCTTTACTTATTTATGCTGGGCTGTGTTAGTATATGAAAGATGTTCCAGTGTAAGTATTATTACAAGGTCCAATTTACTGTCCAGAAAGAAGCAATCCTGATAGAAATCGTTCATTTAATTAAAATTGATTTTAAAATTGCCTGATCAATAGTGAGTTAAAAATTCATCCTGGCTCAGTGGGAGGAAAGAGGCCACTGAATGGTTCTAAGTGGAGTGGTTTTGGCTCAGGAGTTGGGCTGGGCCTTGCTAACTCTGCTTCTTTGGCCAAGGTCTGATGGTTTCTCTTGTGGTCCAGATGGCCGAGGCCTCCCTGAAGGAGAGAGGACTTGCAGAAGAATCAGCTCCTATTTCTGAAATTCTGGGCAGTAAAGCCTTAAAAATGCAACTGACCTTGCTAGCTACGATTGAGCCGTTTTATTTGCTAGGACCCAATAAAAACATTTTTCTTGCTTTGGGGGAGTAGAATTTACTTTCTTTGAAAGATGCCTCCCTCAGATACTTAGAAGGTCTTTGCTGTGTGCAGTCAGTCTCAGTGGGAAAACTGGGATGTCTTCCCACTCTCCAAAAGCCTGTACGCTATGCATAATTATTTGCAAAATTCTATCAGTTCAACCCCTAAGCCACATGCGCACTACCATCCTCACTGCCTTCTCCTGCTTTGGCTAAAGCTGTCTTCACCTTTTATCTGGACTATTTAATAGCCACCTTGCTGGGTTCTTTGGTTGAAGTGCCCACTTGCTTAATGTGTCCTCTGTGTTCTGCCTACCTGAGAGATTTCCTTAAAAGCATAGGTCATCTTGGGTTACTGCTGCTCAAAAATCTTTGATGATCCTCATTTTAATACAGAACCAAGTCCAAAAGCCTTGTTTGGGAATTCGATGATATCCTTCATCAGACTCCATGTCAGTAAGTAACCATCCTCTATGTGGCTCCCCAAAGACCAACTGCCTTCTCCCCTTCTACACCGTGCCGCTCAGCAGTATGAGAACACCGGTGCTCTTCCGAGCTTCTGTGGCTAGGCTCACACCATCCCCACTGATTGCAGCATGTATTCATTCACATGATGTGTTCATTTGAGCTATGTGCCCAACCCCCTGGAGTGCAAGGGTGGGAGCTGGGGGAGAATGGTACATATTGCTTTCTAGAAGCTAATATTCCAATGGGAAATAAGCTATTTAAAAAGCCAGTGGGTAAGGAAATGAAATATACATGCTGGTCTGTGTTATGAAGTAAGTCCGTGGAACCTGTGGTAAAGATAATGCAATCTGGAGTGGGAAGATTCAGCCAGGAAGACAGGGTGATCTTTCAGAATGAGAGTTATCTAAGCCATGAGAAGAAGTGGGAGGAAAGGGTGTTATTGAAGGTAAGGGGAGGGGGTCAGGAGTCTAGGAAGTCAAATGGGAGAGATGTTGGTATGGTCTAAGAAAGTCAGCTGCTTACGATGTTGGGAGATAGTTTTTGTAAAAATGTTGGGAGATGAAAGCAAAATGTCGGTGTCAGCTCATGGCTCTGTGTTCACCTAAGGGGACTGAACTGTGATCCAAGAGTGTTAGTGTCTTAGGACTGTTGGAACAAAGCACTACAGATCAGGTGCTTAAAACAACATGTTGCCCCTAGGCAAGAGTTCCCAAATCAAAGTGTTATAGGACAGGCTCTCTCTAATGTCCCTTGGGAATCCTGTTCCCTTTGTTCTTACACCTTCTGAGCCCTCTGCAGTTCCTGGCTTACTGTAGCACAGCGTCAATTCCCATCTGAATCTTTACTTGCTGTCTTCCGTGTTTCCAGTTTGCCTTCTTAGGAGGACTCCAGTCATGTTGACCTAAGGGCCAACTCACTGTCTTCGTCATAACAATTTAATCGACAAAGACCCTTTCTCTAAATGAGATAATGTCGTATTCACAGGCTGCCTGAGGTGGGGATGGGGAATTGAGGACACTGGCCTTAGAAAGTCAAGGAGATATAAGGCCATTTGTTGTGTGTGTTTACAAAAGGGGCTGAAATGGAGAGGGTTTGTGTTTAACTTAAGCCTATGGTTAGAGTGCAATGTTAATTATGAGACACCAAATGAGAAATTCAAGTGCTATTGTTTCATTCTGAATTTTACTTGACCGTATTTATTATGACAGTTGAAGTGTAACTCAAGTGTTAACATGTATTTGTTCTCACTGGATTTTTCTCCTCCAACTCCAAGACGGTGACGAAGTCTCTGCGAGGTTTTGTTTCTTTTGCATTGGTCGACAAAACCAGAAGATGCCTGACAGTAATCCAAACCTATTGCCCTTCTCCACACAATTAGCTTTTGTGTGTTTGTGTGCATATGTATGTGTTCCAATGTGAGCGTGTGTGTGTGTGTGTGAGAGAGAGAGAGAGAGTGTGTGTGTGTGAGAGAGAGAGAGAGGGAGAGAGAGTGTGTGTGTGTGTGTGTGTGTGTGTGTGTATACATCTTCAGGACAGTGTATGTTTGCAAAGTCCTAGCTACTTTGGATTTAGGCATTGAGCACATTTAGAAAAATGCACTTT